>NC_053037.3:70887789-71191396 GCF_002575655.3 Aegilops tauschii subsp. strangulata
TACCATTTTCATCAGCACAGAGATGGCCATTTGTGGGCATAGGGATTTTGATGCCTTTGCAATCTTGCATGCCGAATTTCCTTAGTACATCTTTGAGGTATTTATCTTGAGAAATGAAGATGCCATTGTGTTGTTGACGAATTTGAAGACCTAAGAAGAACTTCAATTGTCCCATCATAGACATTTGATATTCTTCACTCGTCATATAGGCAAATTCATCACTGTAACGTGTGTCGGTACAAAAGATAATATCATCCACATAAATTTGACACACAAATAATTCATCATCATAAGTTTTGGTGAAAAGAGTTGGGTCAAGTGAACCAGGTTTGAAGCCTTTCTTCATGAGGAATTCCTTTAGTGTATCATACCACGCCCGAGGGGCCTGCTTGAGGCCATAGAGGGCCTTGTTGAGTCTGAAGACTTTGTGAGGATGCTTAGGATCTTCAAAACCTGGGGGTTGAGCAACATATACTTCTTCCTCAAGCTTACCATTGAGGAATATAATTCTCACATCCATTTGATATAAGAGGATATTATGATGGTTAGCACAAGCAAGCAATATGCGAATAGCTTCAAGTCTAGCAACAGGTGCAAAAGTTTCATCAAAGTCAATTCCTTCAACCTGTGTGTAGCCCTGAGCTACAAGACAAGCCTTATTCCTCACCACTTGGCCATTTTCGTCTTGCTTATTGTCGTAGATCCACTTGGTACCTATAATACTGTGCTTGCGACGATCTGGTCGCTTGACAAGTTCCCACACATTGTTGAGCCTGAGTTGATGCAATTCCTCTTGCATAGCTTGAATCCACTCAGGTTCCAGAAATGCCTCATCAACTTTGGTGGGCTCTGTGATAGAGACAAAAGAGAAGTGCCCACAAAAGATAGACAAATGTGAAGCTTTTGAGCGTGTGAGAGGACTTGGTGCATTGATGTCGTCGAGGATTTTGTCAATCTACACTTCATTTGCCACGCGGGGATGAGCAGATCGACGACTTTGATTGGACTGAGCATTTTCTTTAGCACCATTTTCCTCAGATGCACCAGCATGATTTTCTTGACGGTCTGGAATAACTTCTTCAGCAAATTCTTCGGTGGGTATCTTCTGTAGCCTTGAACTTGATGGATTCCTCAGGAGACATTTCATCTAGCACAGGAGGAAGGTGCTCTCTTTGCGAGCTGTTAGTCTCATTGAACCGCACATTTACAGTTTCAACAACCTTGTGGTGATAGTTGTTGAAGACCCTGTAGGTGTGCGAGTCCTTTCCGTAACCAAGCATAACACCCTCATGTGCTTTCGGTGCAAATTTAGAATTGTCATGAGGATCTCTAATCCAACATTTAGCACCGATGTCGTGGAATTATCACGATAGATGTCCTAGTGTGAGGACTTAGTCGTGAGGCCAACGCATCTATGTGATAGCTTGAGAGGGGTTGATCGGAATCGGGAAACGCAACACATAGAGACAAGGATTTAGACAGCTTCGGGCCCTGGGAAACATCATCCGGCAATAACCCTACATGCAGTTTGTGGCTAGGTCTCATTATGCTCATGAGGGAGTCGCTGCATAAGCCGCCTCCCCTTTAGTTGTGTCTAGCCTAGAGATTATTTTTCTTCCCCTCTTGGGGTGCCCTGCCCCTCCTTATATAAGTTGAAGGGACGGGTTACATGTAGAGTCCAACTCGGATTAAGACTTAAACTATTCTGACTTCTCATCTCGGGCTTCTGTTCCATGGGCTTCTTAACGTCTTGGGCTTCTTACAATCCGGCTTACAATCTGGCTTATGGTCTGGCTTACGATCTGGCTTACAATCTGACTTACCATCTGGCTTACCATCTGGCTTACCGTCTGTCTTAACATCTGCCGGCTTACCATCTGGCTTAACATCTGCCGGCTTACCATCAGGCTTAACATCTGCCGGCTTAACATCTTAAACATCTGCCGGCTTAAACATCTTAAACATCTGGCTTAAACATCTGCCGGCTTACAATCTACCGGCTTACCAATGGAACACCAAGTCCCAGCCGGGTCATATCTCCTGCCGGGTCATACCGCGGGGTATATCCCCGACATTAGCCCCCAGTTTAATTTGGATTTATCCATGTTAAACTGATCCTGTAAACAGAACACAAGAACACTTTTAATAGGTTATGCTTCGGGTTAAATATTCTTGTAAGCCGGCACCTGAACATCCTTAAGTCCCTATCATTTCGTTCTTCTAGGAAATCCAGGTCAATAAGCCAACTTCATAATCAATTTGCTGACGTTGTTTCTCCCAGAGAAAATTGTGAAGAATAATTCATTTGACTAAGCTCCCAATGCTTAAAAATATTGGTCTTGAAATACTCATCTGACCTTCAACCGACTTAAAGATGAAAAAACTTGCTGGGTTATAAATAGATGATGCCGAGTCATAATTTTTGCCGACGCCGGGTCAAAACTGAGAATTTTGAAGATTTCTCTGCCTCATATCCATATTACCTGTAGCCCCCAAGTCTTGAGCAGAACAAAGTGATGACTTAAGACTTGCTTCAACATAAATATTACCACTTTGAAGAAATCCATGTTGTTCATCTCAATCACTAGTCAGAACTGAGTATTCCACATATGTAGCCCCCAAGTACCGGGTTGTCATGCTTGCAGCAACCAGGGACTTTGAAATTGCCTTATGCTCATAAAAACTTCAACCAGTGTAGCCCCCAAGGGTCGGGTCATTATGCAGTAATGAGAAGAGACTTTGTAAATATGATCATGTAGACTTGAACAACAACGTGTAGCCCCCAAGGGCCGGCTCAGTAAGATAATATTGAGCTGGGACTTTATATATATTTCTTTGAAAAGAACATCATATGATGTAACCCCCATCATGGGGCTTGAACCCACGTCCACAAGGTTAAGAGCTTTGTGCTTTACCAACTGAGCAATGAACCCTTCAATATAATGGATTAAGGCTTGTGTACCTTGAATTTTTGACGGGAGCAATTAGTAGCCCCCAAGGGCCGGCTCATTATGATGTGATGAGTCAGGTCTTCAATAAGGCAAGAAAAAATGACTTTGCATTAGCCCCCAAGTGTCATGGTGCATGCTTGCAGCGACATGAGACTTCCATATCTGATATAATCATGATCTGAATAATGTAGCCCCCAAGTGCCGGGTCATAAGCCTGCAGCGACTCGGGACTATTCCTTCCATTGTAGAATAAATTATATCCATTGATAAATAATAGCCATTGCGCTGAAAGCGACTTTGAAAACCTCAATCATAATACTGGTTATTGATAACCATAATAAAAATCCAGCCATGTTGGCTATTCAAGATTTGAATAATATAATCTGGTTTGAAAACCGGTTCCTGCAATATAAACCAGTATATCTATGCATATATGATGTATGCTATGATGGTGTAATGATGATGCAATGTATGATGCAACATATGATGATGTATGTGTATGATGCAATGTATGATGATGTATGTGTAGAATACTTCAATGAAACTAGCCTGAGACACTGGATTACGTGCTTTCCGTGAGCCTGACTCACAGTACCCAATCGACATTTGAACCCAGATAAAGTCAGGTCTTGCTTTATAGACTCATCAGGAGTACGCGGGGTCAGAGTAACAACATACATCACGGGCCGATTTATCCAAGTTTCAAGGAAGGCGGCTTATGAAGCCTGAGTCTATCCTGACTATCTGTAAGTCGTACTCTCACATGACAAACCACCGTTTGAACTTTAACGAGCTCAGATCTTGGTCGAATACGCCGTAAAGACTGATCGTTAAGAGTTCGGCGGGTCAATCGGGATTACCTAATGGAGTTGAAGCAGCTGGCTACAGGTAGGATGACCCGGAAAGGTTATGTTCTCTTTGGTCGAATACGCCTATGTTTGAACAAACCTGGTCAAGAGGGTAGTAACGCTATGTTCTCTTTGGTCGAATACGCCTATGTTTGAATAGGAAGCCTCCAAGTGATATACTGACGAGTGTGGCATTGAGCCGATCAAGAGTGTAGTAATGCTATGACTCGAATACGACCAGGAAGCCCCCAAGTGATATACTAACAATTTGTGTTCGTTAGGGACCTATGTTTGAGCTGTGCTGTGCATCCAACTCTCTTTGGTCCCTGTAATTTTCCTGAGAACTCGAACTTGCGAGAGATGGATATTCTTCTTGAGCCGGAGTTTTAAACCGGATTTGAGAGCTTCAGAGCCTTTGTGGGAGACAGATTTCCCTTGAGCCGGATTGTGAACCGGATATTAAGAGTTTCAGCGCTTTGTAGGAGACAGATTTCCCTTGAACCGGAACCTTCATTTTAAGTTGGGAACTTTCTGACGGCCTTTAAATCAATATAACAGCAGCCTTCGGGACCGGGTTATCTCTCCTCCAATGACCTGGGGTCTTGAATCTCACAATGTCATCGTAACCCCCGAGTCTTAAGACTACTCAAGGAGTTGGCTTGAGACTCTCCATGCTTGATCATGATATGACCAGTGGATTGCAGGAATATGTTGAATCTCAGTGGGTTAAAATTGACCTTGTCCATTGATCCGTCCGGTGTAGGCAAGGGCCATAGCTTGATGGCCTCTTTTGTAATTGTTCTGCATAAGAAATTGCACAAACAAGAGTAATTTTTCTCGAAGAAAATAAAAATGTATCAATAAAAATTGATTGGGTAGCTTTCACCTGATTTGTCTGGACGAAAAATGATTTGTATATAACATCCACAAATCACCTCCAGTAACTGCAGCTATGATTTAGCCACTCTTCATGGCTGCGGTGGAGGTGGCGGCTTAAGTGCGGCACCCGACGGCTAAAAAAGGGAACCTCCGGGTCATGTTGACCAAATTTTTTTAGCCCACCGGGTAAACTTCTCTTCTTGTTGCCAGCAGGGGAGCGTACAAGCTGCAGATGTGTAGGGGCGTGGAAACAGCAAGGCGAGCGGAGCCGGCTCGCAGGGCTTGGGCGAACAAGGGTAGGTGAGGCCGGTTTCTCTGAGCGGCGGCTCATGGCGCGGCCCGGGCGGTTTAGTGGTGCATAGGAGAGGTGTCGGCCTCCAAGTCCGACAGGCGCCAGGGCGGCATCGGTGATTTAAAGCCGGCCGGCGCAGGACCAGTGGTGGTGAGATGGCACCAGCGGAGATGGCAAAGGCAACCCGCGGCGGCGGGTTTGGTGGAGGCAGGGCTTCAGCCGTAGTGAGCCGGTGAGGAGTAGGTGAAGACCGTCGGCCGGCGGCCACCCTGCGGCGGCACAACGCGTGGAAGGAGCAGAGCGGCCCGTGGGCCGGGGGCGACGGAGGGAACACAGGGGCGCGGCCGCGGGATCCGGACGAGGCGCAGGCGGCTCGTAGTGGAAGAAAGGAGGCGCGGTGCAACAGCGACAGAGGAGGCCAAATCAGGAGGAATTTGGATGCGGCGGTGACTTGGCGACTTACATCGACGGGGCGACTCATACTGTGCGGCCTCGCGGAGGGATGGAGGCGCTCAAGCAGTATCGCAACACGGGAGCAGCAGGAGTTGTCCGTCTACGCGAGGGATGGCGGCGGCGCTGGCGAGCTGAGGCGGCCAGTGACCCGAGGCCGCGGAGGCAACTCGGCGACATGACATGGCAGGCCGGCTTGCAAGCATCGCTGGAGGAAGAGGCAAGGCTGGAGAGGCGCCGGCCCGCGGGCGGCAGTTGCCGCTAACGGCGGCTCACCCGCGGCGGGTTCCGGCAGTGGCGGGTGCAGAATCAGCTTCAACAAAGCGACTTGGGGTTGCCAGCGACTAGGAGTGAGGTGGCTCAAGTAAGCCCCGGAGATGCAGAGGAGCGTGGCGTGGCGACTCTAGACGTGAGCCAGCGGCCGGAGGCGTGCAACAGCCGTACGGCCACGGGCGCGAAACGTAGCTGGGACATCGTGAAGAAGGCGGGTATAACACAGGCAGCTCGGCGGCTTGCAGGCGCGGCTCGGGCTACTAGACCACGCATCGACGGCGGGTCAAGGCAGGCCCACGGCGGTTTTGACGGAGGTGACCCGGCGCGGAGACGGCTCGGTGGAGCTGACGTTTGACTGCTGCGGCTTTGAAACACGGGGACGAGCCGGCGGTAATCCTTGGACAGCAGGGCGAAACTCAGCAGTGGAGGAGGAATCAGGCCCGCAGCGGCGGGCGGTTCACGGTACTGGGCGGCTCGACCGGGCTGACCACTGCGGAGGTGGCCGGTGACGATTGAGGCGAGCGGTGGCTCAACTTGTAGAAGCAGAAGAAGGGCGAGGCGAACTGTGGCAGAGGGCCGGCCGGGTTGTAGTAGAAACGAGGCGACTTGCGGCCTGCAACATACATGCGGCTCAAAGCGACCACGGCGGAGACCGGCGTCAGCGGCGGCAACTCAGGCACGACAAAGGCGGCGGTCTCGACAATGACTCAGAAGAAGCAAAGCACGCCAGTGGCTTAGACAAGCGGGGGCACGGGGCGCGACTCGGTCGGGCACAACGATTTGGTTGAGGAATAGGGCGAGCTGCACGAACGGGGCGCACAGTGGCATGAACCGGCAGAGGGCGCAATAGCCACTAGCTGTGTGATGAACCGGCGGGAGATACAGCAGCAGCCGACAGCGCGGCAAGAAGCGGAGCGGTGAGCCGGTCCGAAAGCTGGCAGTTCGTGCGGAGGAGACTTGAGTCGGAGTGACGAGGCCCGGGTGGCTTTGGCATTGCTGCGGTGGTTGTGGACGGCTCGAGGAGGCGAGGCGTAGGCGGGTTGGCGAGGCCGAGCTCGGGACGGTATAGAAACCTGAGACCGCACCTGTGGCTACGTGTCGCCGGCGGCGGCAGAGGCCAGCCACAACTGGACCCAAGGCAAGGTCAAGAACGGGGCGGGTCAATGGAGGAGCCCGAGTCTGAGGATAATCTGCTTCCGGGTCGTGGACCGGTGCTTTGATCCACCTGACGTATCTTTAATCATTAATTTTCTTATTGATCTTCACAAATAGTGTCCGATCCGTATCTCATCTGATGGCTTGATTGGGACTTGGCTTTGCGCGTTTTGGTGATTTGCTTCCATCAGACTCGGCGAACCAATGCTGATGCTGAACGAAACCGGTGACTCTAACCGGTGACTCTAACCATATTGGCTTGATTGGGACCCACTCAGTAGCTTTGAGAGATTCATCCTGCAGATGAATTAGTGCATCTTACGAACTCATATACTTCATCAGTGAAGAATATGACATCAAATTCATCAGATAGAATTTCATCAAGCAGTGCAGTAGATATAACAGTGTAAGGATGTGAGAAATGAGTAATTCATTTCTTCATGATTGGCTTGCGTCCTTTCAAGCACCCTCAGGTCTCCAGCAAATTCTTTAGACGTTCAAGTTTGTCTGGAGACCTAACCCTGCATAAGAGATTAGTTCTTTTTCTTCACCACCCACATCTGGAGGGGTGGCAATGAGTTCATCATTCTGCGAGCTCCATAAGAGAAAGGTGGCATTGAAGCCAATGCACTTCATTTCACAGAAGAGGGGTTAGAGTATGCATATGAGTAAGCAGAGAAATTCTTTGAGGACTTATGAATATATTGATTTGAAGAATAATGCACATATTCATGACCCTTAGATTTTCCCCGCGAAACAGATGCATTAGCACGATGATAATATGAGGAATTTGACCCATGTGAGGACTTGGATCCATATGAGGAATTTGATCTGTATGAAGACTTTGGTCCATATGAAGAATTTGATTTGGGCTTCCTGTTCTTCACAGGTGGTGTCATGAGGACATTCACCTGAAGACTTTCAAGGCACCTTTTGGGAACCCAAATTTTCTTCATAGGGGGACCGTTCCTACAGTTAGTTCCAACATATCTAGCAAATACTTCACCATTCTGATTTTTGAACAGTTTATAGTTGGAGTCAAATGACTCATCAGATGAACATGAAGATTCACATGTAAAGCCAGATAAAGTAGATGGATCTACGAGATGTCCTTTTGTAGCAACCCATGTGGTTTTGGGATACTGCTCAGGTTTCCAGTAAGACCCATCAACATTGAGTTTCCTCTCAAATGCAATACCCTCTTTCCTAGGGTTCCCGTTGAGGATATGCTTTTTAAGCACATCACAAAGAGCCTGATGCCCTTCGAGGCTTTTCTACAGGCATGTCACATACAATTCCTTCAACCCTGCATTTTTGTCAGTGATACATGTGGTATCCTCACATGAGGAATTTGTGACCACCGAGATAGTTGAAGAATTTGCAGCAATAGAAGCATTTGAACTTTCAGGTGAAGAATTAGGAGATTCACATTCAATGCATTTCAAACATGGTGGAACGAATTCTTCCTGAGCGGAACTGATTTGTTGAGCAAGCAACGAATCATTTTCCCTTTGAAGATCATCATGACTCACCCTTAGTTTTTCAAGATCTTGCTTTCTTTGAAGAAATTCATAAGAAAGCTTCTGATGATCGGCTTAGAGTGTTTCATGACGACCTTGAAGGTTATCAAACTTGGAATATAGTCGTTGAAGATTATCAGTTAAGGTTTGAGTTTAATTCAGTTCCTCACCCAACAGGTTATCGCTTTTGTTTAGCAAATTTTGAACCGTTTCCAAAGCCTTTTGTTGTTTCATGGCAATATTAGTAAGTTTGGAATAGCTAGGTTTGAGATTTTCATTAGATCCATCCTCACTAGATTCAGAGGAGGGATGTTTGAGTACCTTGGCACCTTTTGCCATGAAGCAATAGGTGGGAGCGAAGTCATCATTGCCATCGTTGGCAATGTTGGAGTCGTCATTTTCTTCACAGTTGAAGATGGACTTGCTGATGAACGCAATAGCGAGAGCTAGGCTCGCCACACCGGAGTCTGACTCCTCAGATTCCTCCTCTTCCCCATTTTCTTCAGATTCAGCTTCAGAATCCATTTCCTTGCCTATAAAAGCCCGAGCCTTTCTGGAACTGCTCTTCTTGTGAGATGAAGACTTGGAAGATTTTGACGATGAGGACTTTGAAGATTTCTTCTTTTTCTTCGAGTCATCAGAACTGTCATCCTTGTACTTCTTCTTCTTTGATTCATTCAGCCCTTGAGGACAATCAGCCATGTAGTGACCTGGCTTCTTGCATTTGTGGCAAGTCCTTTTCTTGTAGTTGTGGGATGAAGAATATCTGATCTCATGTCATTTCCTCTTGAAGATTTTCCAAAGCGGCCATGCCTTGAGAACTTTTGGAATTTCCTCACGAGCATTGCTAGCTCCTGGCTTAGTTCTTCAGGATCGCCTAGGCTGCTGCCAGAATCTTCTCCTTCAGATGAGGAAATTGCCTTGGCCTTCAGTGCGCGAGATCTTCCATAGCATGGCCCGTAGAGGTCTCTCTTCTCAGCAAGTTGGAATTCATGACTGTTCAGTCTCTCAAGGATATCAGCAGGATCTAGTGACTTGTAGTCTCCTCTTTCTTGAATCATCAGTGCCAGTGTATCGAATGAGGAATCAAGTGATCTCAGGAATTTCTTCACCACCTCATGGTCGGTGATGTCAGTGGCACCAAGTGCTTGAAGCTCATTGGAGATATCAGTGAGGCGGTCGAAGGTTTGCTGAACATTTTCATTGTCGACTCTTTTGAAGCGGTTGAAGAGAATGCGAAGAACATCAACTCGAGAGTCACGTTGGGTTGAGACTCCTTCGTTGACCTTGGACAGCCTATCCCAGATAAGCTTTGTAGTCTCCAAAGCACTCACTCTGCCATACTGTCCTTTGCTCAGATGGCCACATATGATATTCTTCACTTGAGAGTCGAGTTGCTTAAATCTCTTCACATCAGCAGCGTTTATGGTAGGAGTGACGGAGGGAACGCCATTTTCCACAACATACCAGAGATCGTTGTCGATTGCCTCAAGATGCATGCACATCTTGTTCTTCCAATAGGGGTAGTCCGTCCCATCGAAGGTAGGACACCCAGCCGAGACCTTGATCATGCCTGCAGTCGACATAACTAAAACTCCAGGTGGTTAAACCAAAATCACACAGAATAAGGGAGTACCTTGCTCTAATACGAATTGAAAGTGCGTTATATCGACTAGAAGGGGGGATAGGCGATTTTTACAAATTTGTCACTGAGGAAATACTACTTGAGGAATTTTCCAAGTGACGAAATTCAAGCAGCAGAATAAGTACTCAGGTGTAAGCATAACATGGTAATAACACAATCATCATGATGATATGAAACAAGCATAGAGCACAGGTAGCGTGTAAACAGGATAAGCAGGCAGAAGACAAGATGACTGAAGAATTTGGGTTGAGGAAATTGAGAAAGTCTTCAGTCAAAGTCTTCAAATAGTAACGATCAAGTTCAACAATAATTAAGCGAGGAAGTGAAAGGGTCAAGGAAATAGAACCAGTAGCTCGGTGAAGACAGTGATTTGGTAGACCAGTTCCAACTACTGTGATAGTTGTACGTCTAGTTGGAGCGGCTTGGTATTTAAACCAAAGGACACACTGTCCCAGGACACATAGTCCTTACCATATTCTCCTTGAGCTAAGGTCACACAGACCTCGCCCAATCACTCGTGGTAAATATTCAGGTAACTTCCAAAACCTTCACAGACTAGGTCACCCGGCGATCCACAATTCCTCTTGGGTGCTCTAGACCTTGACGCCTAACCGTTTGGATGATGCACAGTCTTCTAAGGTAACAACCGTCGGTTCCACATAGGAACAGTCTCTTCAGTGATGCTCAATCACTTTGGGTTTTAGGTGTTGGGGTTTTGGGTTTTTCCTCACTGATGATTTTCTCTCAAAGTCCTCGGAGGGTGAGATGCTCTAAGTGACAAGTGTCAGTTTCTCTCGGAGCAGCCAACCAGCTAGTGGTTCAGGGGGGGCTATTTATAGCCGGGGAGCAGCCCGACATGGTAAGACATAAATGCCCCTTAATGGTATGACCGTTAGGTGGATTAGATATTTGGGACAGCTGGCGAGTAGCACAACAACGATCGAAAATTTGAGCTCTCAAATTCCTTAGGGCTATCATGTTCCTCACTGTAGGCAATTCGCACTTGCGAATTCCTAACTCCTCAGTTAGAACAAATTCCTCAGAGAGCAGAAGATCTTCGTCTCTCTCACTGAAGACATTGACTGAACTGTATGAGATTTCAAAGGCTTCACTCAAAGGATTGGGTATGTGTAGGCTTTGAGATGAGCATCAATTGGAAACTTTTCCTTAGTTTTACCTCGACCCCCTTTAATAGAACGGTGTTTCCTATGACTCAAGAAAGGAAAATGAAACTATGAAAACAAAAGTCTTCACGCCTCATAATCCTCGCATCAATATCAATGCCTTCAAGGTCACACCAATTTCTTCATTTTCAAAGTCTTCAAGAAAACCAAAGTCTTTAGTTGAAGATATTCATTTTTAGGGGTCGGCATTCATCGGATTTATCAAACTCCTCAGAGACTTATTAGACCTGTGTACACTCACAAACACATTAGTCTCTTAACCTATAAGTCTTCAATACACCAAAATCACTAAGGGGCACTAGATGCACTTACATATATATAGGTGGAAAATGTTTCCAGGACTGTTAAATTATAAAAATATAATATGCTCTATTAACTGTTAGAGGGCATTTATATGTAATTTAATATCAACGGGCATTAAAAGGCAAAATGGTGGAAGGCATATTGGGCCACAAGGGCCCAATATGGGCGGTGCCCCCTCTCCCATGGAAGGAGGGGAGGGGAGGCCGAATTGGAGGGGTTTTCCCCCTTCTTGGCCGGCACAAGGGGGAAGGGAAACCTTTCCCCCTTGTGGCTGCCCCTAACTTATATATAGTAGGGTTTTTTGCTCTATGGAACACATAAGTTTGGAGCCTCCTCTAGTTCTAGTTCTAGTTCTAGTTGATCTAATTAGAGCTAGACCTAGATCCTCTAATCCTCATAATTACAAGCCCACTATGGTTCTAATCTCATCCCTCTAATTCTCCGGCGATGATTAGCTCTGGATCGCGAAGCACTACCGGATCGCGGGATCGTTCATCGACGGTTTGAGGGACTCCAAGTATGATCTACATCGACACGTTCTTCTTCCACCACAACTCGGTGACGACAACGATCATGATCCCAACCTGTAATGCATCTTCATATTGATCTTGGGTGTGCGTAGGTGCGATTTTTTTGTTTTCTACCATGTTTCCCAATAGTGGCATCATGAGAAGTTTTATGAGTAGGTTCAGGTTGCGATCTAGATCACATGTGGATGTGATGGTTTGATGTTCCCGCTAATGCTTCCCACGAGTGTTGCTTTGGTTCAATTCATTGGTGGCACGGTGAGGCTTTATACAAAGTACTGCCAATCGCTCGGCTCTGGCTGTCGATGATCTGCTAACAGTTCTTTGGGCCTCATCATCGTCAAGAATAGTGAACCGTCGCGTACACAATAGGGAGCTGAAGATGGACGATCTTCTAGGGGGTCACACGTATTTGACGAAGTTTAGTGTGTGGCTAGAGATTTTTAATTAATTCTCGCCCCTCACACACCCCAAAACTTAATCTATCATCAAGAATTATCGCCTATGTTGTGGACGTAGGTAG
The DNA here is from genome assembly GCF_002575655.3 of Aegilops tauschii subsp. strangulata. Taxonomy (NCBI): domain Eukaryota; kingdom Viridiplantae; phylum Streptophyta; class Magnoliopsida; order Poales; family Poaceae; genus Aegilops; species Aegilops tauschii. The sequence continues at coordinate 70,900,340 of NC_053037.3, forward strand.
CTAGTATTATTTGTTAAAAATGGTTAACCATGTAATTAAAATTTGCTAAAACTGATTAGAGGACGTCTAACTTGGTTTTGCAGAGTATGCATATGATGTTGTATAGCCTTCGTCATGATAACGAGTTTATGTATGAGATGGTTATATGTTGTAATGTTAAGTGGCCTATGCGTCACGGCATGATGGCTGGAGCAACGAGATTGCCACGTTAATGTAAATATCATAGACATAGCCTACATGTTACAATTGACGATGGCAAGCATACATGGAGGACCCCGACATGGAGAAGGTGTACTAGGCGCGGGATGAGGAGCTATAATTTCGTGCCACGACAACGTTTTCTGAAATGGTTTCCATGACAATGTTTTCTGAAATTGCCGCCAGAAATTGTTTTTGAAACGGTTGCCATGATAACGAAATATTGGCCGTCACGACGCTTCAATTGAAGATTGAAGATGGCCATGAAGGATTCCCGGCGCCCAGGGCTATACCTTATCTTGCTTTTATGAATTGCATGAGATGTTTATCCCTTTGTTGTTTGCACACTTTGATTGCGCAGTAGTCAATTATTAGGGTGATCTCTCACAACAAATATCAAGTTAAAAATGTGCTCTTCCAGTGCTGCAACCATCTATAACATGTGGCCTTTCGTAGTACTACATGCTACCATGAGTACAAACGAGAAGTCAAGTGTAAGGCAGGTGAGGTAGAACTTCACAGCAGAAACACTTGGTTGCCTTGAGTTCTAGCAGAAAAGTTCCGAGCTCGAAGCACGACGAAAGATGAACAAGAGTCATATGGTGATATGATCGGAAAAAGATTGCCTACTGGTTGACATTCACATCATATGAGATGCTACCATCCATGGGTGTGAATGAGATCAGGATCTTGAATCACCCACTTTCAATTATGAGAGATATTGATTTGAGTGGAAGTGCACTTTATATTAAATTTTGTTTAAACACTAGTGCAACATTAATTATTAATAAACATTTAAGGGGATCTTGTGTTTTATTGTTGTAGATCAAATGGCTTGCAATATTTTTAATTTAGCACCTTTGTTTGAGAAATAAAAGTTGGCCGCAAATGGTGGAAACTATGAGGATTGGATACACACTCTAAGATATGTTCTCAAAGGTGCTAAGTAATAATATGTGCTTGATCAATCACTTGGTGACTACCCGATGCCAGGAGCATCTCAAGATGTCATCAATGTGTTCATATGTCGCAAGAATGATTTCACTGTTGTCAAAAGTATTATGCTATCTTGCATGGATCAAGTGCTACAGAAACGTTTTGAACATCTCAGTGCTGCTGAAATTGTTGAAGCACTGGAAGTTCTGTATCATGAAGATCTAGCCAAAGTTCATGAGATTACTAAAGCATTGGATGCATGCAAAGTAGCTTAAGGGTGAGAAAAGTGTTATGCTTGCAGGCTATTATGATAGTATCAATGCAATGGAAATAGATTTGCCGAAGACACCGGAAAATGGATTGATCCTTTCATCGCTTCATGAAGCGATGCTAGAAAACAACGGGTTGTTGTACCAGGAAAAGTTTCTTGTGAACAAGACAAAAAGTTTCAAAAGAAAACGCAACGCTAAGAGGAACAAGGGTGGAGCTTATTATGAGACTATTTGTTTTTACTACAAAGAGAAATGACACTGGAAAAGAAATTGCGTGAAGTATCTGGTAGATAAGAAGAACTCGCCTTCTGGTAAAGGTATAAAAGTTATACAAGTTTATGTTATTGATAATCTACTCGCTGAAAATTCTAAGTCTTGGTATTTGATACTGGGTCAGTTGCTCACATTTTCAACACCACACAGGGACTACGGAAGATTCACAAGCTGGGAAAGAATGAAGTCGTGACGCGTGTTGGAAATTGTGATGGGATCGCTGCTCAGGCCATCGGTGTCATGTCATTAAGTTTACCTTCAGGATTTATCTCAGAACTGAATAGTTGTTATTTTATTCCGAAGTTATGTAAGAACATTATCTCTAGATCATGTTTGATAAATGATGGTTATTCTTATAAGTCTGAGAGCAATGGTTGTTCAATATATTAAAATGATATGTTTTATGGATTCTCACCCATGGTTGGTGTATTAATCATATTAGATCTTGAACGTGAGAAAGAACTCTATAACATTAATGCTAAACGTCTTAAGAAGATTGATAGTACCACTTATATGTGGCACCACCAGAAAGAATCCCAATTTCTATCACTTTGGGGTATGGAGATTATAACATGTAATAGGTGCATATAACTTGTAAGATAGGATCAAGAACACAAATATATTCGTGAAAACATAAATGGTTCAGATATGAAATCATGGCACTCAGGCCCTAGTGACAAGCATTAAGCATAGCAACGTCATAGCAACATCAATCTCAAAATATAGTGGATACTAGGGATCAAGCCCTACCAAAACTAACTCGATTACATGATAAATCTCATCCAACCCATCACCATCCAACAAGCCTACGAAGGAATTACTCACTCCCGGTGGTGAGCATCATGAAATTGGTGATGAAGAAGGGTTGATGATACTGGTGATGACGAATCCCCTTCTCCGGAGCCCCAAACGGGCTCCAAATTTGGCCTCCCGATGAAGAACAGGAGGCGGCCGCTACCTCTTGAGCACTGCGTTGGTTTTCCCTTGAAGAGGAAAGGGTGATGCAGCAAAGTAGCGTAAGTATTTCCCTCAGTTTTTGAGAACCAAGGTATCAATCCAGTAGGAGGCCACGCTCAAGTCCCTTGTACCTACACAAACAAATAACAACCTTGCAACCAACGCGATAAAGGGGTTGTCAATCCCTTCACGGCCACTTGCAAAAGTGAGATCTGATAGAGATGATAAGATAATATTTTTGGTCTTTTTATGATAAAGATTAAAAGTAAAGATAGCAAAATAAACGGCGAAAGAAATAGCTTGTTAACGGGAGATTAATATGATGGAAAATAGACCCGGGGGCCATAGGTTTCACTAGTGGCTTCTCCCAAGATAGCATAAGTATTACGGTGGGTGAACAAATTACTGTCGAGCAATTGATAGAATTGAGCATAGTTATGAGAATATCTAGGTATGACCATGTATATAGGCATCACGTCCGTGACAAGTAGACCGACTCCTGCCTGCATCTACTACTATTACTCCACACATCGACCTCTATCCAGCATGCATCTAGAGTATTAAGTTCATAAGAATGAAGTAACGCTTTAAGCAAGATGACATGATGTAGAGGGATAAACTCAAGCAATATGATATAAACCCCATCTTTTTATCATCGATGGCAACAATACAATACGTGTCGTTTCCCCTACTGTCACTGGGATCGAGCACTGCAAGATTGAATCCAAAGCTAAGCACTTCTCCCATTGCAAGGAAGATCAATCTAGTAGGCCAAACGAAACTGATAATTCGAAGAGACTTGCAAAGATAACCAATAATACATAAAAGAATTCAGAGGAGATGCAAATATTGTTCATAGATAACCTTGATCATAAACCCACAATTCATCGAATCTCGACAAACACACCACAAAAGAAGATTACATTGAATAGATCTCCAAGAGAATCGAGGAGAACTTTGTATTGAGATCCAAAGAGACAGAAGATGCCATCTAGCTAATAACTATGGACCCGAAGGTCTGAGGTAAACTACTCACACATCATCGGAGAGGCTATGGTGTTGATGTAGAAGCCCTCCGTGATCAATGCCCCCTCCGGCGGAGCGCCGGAAAAGGCCCCAAGATGGGATCTCACGGGTACAGAGAGTTGCGTCGGTGGAAATAGGGTTTTGGCTCCTGTTCTGATGTTTCTCCAGGGTATATGAGTATATATAGTCGAAAGAGGTCGGTCAGGAGAGCTACGAGGGGCCCACGAGGTTGGGGGCCCGCCCAGGGGGGCAGGCGCGCCTCCCTGAAGGAATTATGCCCTAGAGGCAATAATCAAGTTATTATTTATTTCCTTATTACATGATAAATGTTTATTATTCATGCTAGAAGATTATTAACCGGAAACATGATACATGTGTGAATACATAGACAAACAGAGTGTCACTAGTATGCCTCTACTTGACTAGCTCGTTGATCAAAGATGGTTATGTTTCCTAGCCATAGACATGAGTTGTCATTTGATTAACGGGATCACATCATTAGGAGAATGATGTGATTGACTTGACCCATTCCGTTATCTTAGCACTTGATCGTTTAGTATTCTGCTATTGCTTTCTTCATGACTTATGCATGTTCCTATGACTATGAGATTATGCAACTCCCATTTACCGGAGGAACACTTTGTGTGCTACCAAACGTCACAACGTAACTGGGTGATTATAAAGGTGATCTACAGGTGTCTCCGAAGGTACTTGTTGGGTTGGCGTATTTCGAGATTAGGATTTGTCACTCCGATTGTCGGAGAGGTATCTCCGGGCCCACTCGATAATGCACATCACTATAAGCCTTGCAAGCATTGTAACTAATGAGTTAGTTGCGGGATGATGTATTACGGAATGAGTAAAGAGACTTGCCGGTAACGAGATTGAACTAGGTATTGAGATACCGACGATCGAATCTCGGGCAAGTAACATACCGTTGACAAAGGGAACAACGTATGTTGTTATGCGGTTTGACCGATAAAGATCTTCGTAGAGTATGTAGGAGTCAATATGAGCATCCAGGTTCCGCTATTGGTTATTGACCGGAGACGTGTCTCGATCAAGTCTACATAGTTCTCGAACCCGTAGGGTCCGCGCGCTTAAAGTTCGATGACGATTTGTATTATGAGTTATGTGATTTGATGTACCGAAGGTAGTTTGGAGTCCCAGATGAGATCGGGGACATGACGAGGAGTCTCGAAATGGTCGAGACGTAAAGATCGATATATTGGACGACTTTACTCGGACATCGGAAAGGTTCCGAGTGATTCAGGTACTTTCGGAGTACCGGGGAGTTACGGGAATTCACCGGGAGAAGTATTGGGCCTTATTGGGCTATACGGGAATAGAGGAGAGAGGCCAAAAGGAAGGAGGGGTGCAGCCCCCTTTTCCTTCTCCCTCTCCCCCTCTTTCCTTCTCTCCTACTCCGAAAAGGAAAGGGGAATCCTACGAGGACTTGGGAGTCCTAGTAGGACTCCCCACACTTGGCGCGCCCCCTCTAGGGCCGGCGTCTCCCTTGCTCCTTTATATACGGGGGCAGGGGGCACCCCATAGACACAACAATTGATCTCTTGGATCTTTTAGCCGTGTGCGGTGCCCCTCTCCACCATAGTCCACCTCGATAATATCGTAGTGGTGCTTAGGCGAAGCCCTGCGTCGGTAGAACATCATCATCGTCACCACGCCGTCGTGCTGACGGAGTTCTCCCTCAAAGCTCGGCTGGATCGGAGTTCGAGGGACGTCATCGAGTTGAACGTGTGCAGAACTCAGAGGTGTCGTGCGTTTGGTACTTGATCGATCGGATCGTGAAGACGTACGACTACATCAACTGCGTTGTGCTAATGCTTCCTCTTTCGGTCTACGAGGGTACGTGGACACACTCTCCCCTCTCGTTGCTATGCATCACCATGATCTTGCGTGTGCGTAGGATTTTTTTTGAAATTACTACGTTCCCCAACAGTGGCATCTGGTGCCAGGTTTTATGCGTAATGTTATATGCACGAGTAGAACACAAGTGAGTTGTGGGCGATACAAGTCATACTACTTACCAGCATGTCATACTTTGGTTCGGCGGTATTGTTGGATGAAGCGGCCCGGACCGACATTACGCGTACGCTTACGCGAGACTGGTTCTACCGACGTGCTTTGCACACAGGTGGCTGGCGGGTGTCAGTTTCTCCAACTTTAGTTGAACCGAGTGTGGCTACGCCCGGTCCTTGAAAAAGTTAAAACATCACTAACTTGACGAACTATCCTTGTGGGTTTGATGCGTAGGTAAGAACGGTTCTTGCTCAGCCCGTAGCAGCCACGTAAAACTTGCAACAACAAAGTAGAGGACGTCTAACTTGTTTTTGCAGGGCATGTTGTGATGTGATATGGTCAAGGCATGATGCTATATTTTATTGTATGAAATGATCATGTTTTGTAACCGAGTTATCGGCAATTGGCAGGAGCCATATGGTTGTCGCTTTATTGTATGCAATGCAATCACCCTGTAATTGCTTTACTTTATCACTAAGCGGTAGCGATAGTCGTAGAAGCAATAGTTGGCAGGACAACAACGATGCTACGATGGAGATCAAGGTGTCGCGCCGGTGACGATGGTGATCATGACGGTGCTTCGGAGATGGAGATCACAAGCACAAGATGATGATGGCCATATCATATCACTTATATTGATTGCATGTGATGTTTATCTTTTATGCATCTTATTTTGCTTTGGTTGACGGTAGCATTATAAGATGATCTCTCACTAAATTTCAAGATAAAAGTGTTCTCCCTGAGTATGCACCGTTACCAAAGTTTGTCGTGCCCAGACACCACGTGATGATCGGGTGTGATAAGCTCTACGTCCATCTACAACGGGTGCAAGCCAGTTTTGCACATGCAGAATACTCAGGTTAAACTTGACGAGCCTAGCATATGCAGATATGGCCTCGGAACACTGAGACCGAAAGGTCGAGCGTGAATCATATAGTAGATATGATCAACATAGTGATGTTCACCATTGAAAACTACTCCATTTCACGTGATGATCGGTTATGGTTTAGTTGATTTGGATCACGTGATCACTTAGATGATTAGAGGGATGTCTATCTAAGTGGGAGTTCTTAAGTAATATGATTAATTGAACTTTAATTTATCATGAACTTAGTCCTGGTAGTATTAGCATATCTATGTTGTAGATCAATTGCTCGCGTTTAGCTCCCCTGTTTTATTTTTGATATGTTCCTAGAGAAAACTAAGTTGAAAGATGTTAGTAGCAATGATACAAATTGGATCCATGATCCGAGGATTATCCTCATTGCTGCACAGAAGAATTATGTCCTTGATGCACCACTAGGTGACAGACCGATTGCAGGAGCAACTGCAGACGTTATGAACGTTTGGCAAGCTCGATATGATGACTACTTGATAGTTTACTGCACCATGCTTTACGGCTTAGAATCGGGGCTTCAAAGACATTTTTTGAAACGCCACAGAGCATATGAGATGTTCCAAGAGTTGAAATTAGTATTTCATACTCATGCCCGTGTCGAGAGGTATGAGACCTCTGACAGTACTTTGCCTACAAGATGGAGGAGAATTGCTCAGCTAGTGAGCATGTGCTCAGAATGTCTGAGTACTACAATCACTTGAATCAAGTGGGAGTTAATCTTCCAGATAAGATAGTGATTGGCAGAGTTCTCTAGTCACTATCACCAAGTTACTAGAACTTCGTGATGAACTATAATATGCAAGGGATAACGGGAACGATTCCCAAGCTCTTCGTGATGCTGAAATCGACGAAGGTAGAAATCAAGAAAAACATCAAGTGTTGATGGTTGACAAGACCACTAGTTTCAATAAAAGGGCAAAGGGAAGAAGGGGAACTTCAAGAAGAACGGCAAGCAAGTTGCTGCTCAAGTGAAGAAGCCCAAGTCTGGACCTAGGCCTGAGACTAAGTGCTTCTACTGCAAAGGGCTGGTCACTAGAAGTGGAACTTCCCTAGATACTTGGCGGATAAGAAGGATGGCATAGTGAACAAAGGTATATTTGATATACATGTTATTGATGTGTACTTTACTAGTGTTTATAGAAACCCCTTAGTATTTGATACTAGTTCAGTTGCTAAGATTAGTAACTCGAAACGGGAGTTGCAGAATGAAGAGAGACTAGTTAAGGGTGAAGTGACGATGTGTGTTGGAAGTAGTTCCAAGATTGATATGATCATCATCACACACTCCCTATACTTTTGGGATTAGTGTTGAACCTAAATAAGTGTTATTTGGTGTTTGCATTGAGCATGAATATGATTTGATCATGTTTATTGCAATACGGTTATTCATTTAAGTTAGAGAATAATTGTTGTTCTGTTTACATGAATAAAACCTTCTATGGTCATACACCCAATGAAAATGGTTTGCTGGATCTCGATCGTAGTGATACACATATTCATAATATTGAAGCAAAAATATGCAAAGTTAATAATGATAGTGCAACTTATTTGTGGCACTGCCGTTTAGGTCATATTGGTGTAAAGCGCATGAAGAAAATCCATGCTGATGGGCTTTTGGAATCACTTGATTATGAATCAGTTGATGCTTGCGAACCATGCCTCATGGGAAAGATGACTAAGACTCCGTTCTCCGGAACAATGGAGCAAGCTACTGACTTATTGGAAATAATACATACCGATGTATGCGGTCCGATGAGTGTTGAGGCTCGCGGCGGGTATCGTTATTTCCTTACCTTCACAGATGATTTGAGCAGATATGGGTATATCTACTTAATGAAACTGAAACAGTTGAAAAGTTCAAAGAATTTCAGAGTGAAGTGGAGAATCATTGTAACAAGAAAATAAAAGTTTTTCTGCGATTTGATAGCGGAGACGAATATTTGAGTTACAAGTTTTGCCTTCAATTAAAACAATGTGGAATAGTTTCACAAACTCATGCCACCTGGAACACCACAGCATAATGGTGTGTCCGAACGTCATAACTGTACTTTATTGGATATAGTGCAATCTATGATGTCTCTTACCGATTTACCACTATCGTTCTGGGGTTATGCATTAGAGGCAGCTGCATTCACATTAAATAGGGCACCGTTTAATCCGTTGAGACGACACCGTATGAGCTATGATTTAGCAAGAAACCTAAGCTGTCGTTTCTTAAAGTTTGGGTACGATGCTTATGTGAAAAAGTTTCAACCTGATAAGCTCAAACCCAAATCGGAGAAGTGTATCTTCATAGGATACCCAAAAGAAAATGTTGGGTACACCTTCTATCACAGATCCGAAGGCAAGACATTCGTTGCTAAGAATGGATCCTTTCTAGAGAAGGAGTTTCTCTCGAAAGAAGTGAGTGGGAGGAAAGTAGAACTTGATGAGGTAACTGTACCTGCTCCCTTATTGGAAAGTAGTTCATCACAGAAATCTGTTCCTGTGACTCCTACACCAGTTAGTGAGGAAGCTAATGATGATGATCATGTAACTTCAGATCAAGTTACTACTAAACCTCGTAGGTCAACCAGAGTGAGATCCGCACCAGAGTTGTACGGTAATCCTGTTCTGGAGGTCATGTTACTTAACCATGACGAACCTACGAACTATGAGGAAGCGATGATGAGCCCAGATTCCGCGAAATGGCTTGAGGCCATGAAATCTGAGATGGGATCCATGTATGAGAACAAAGTGTGGACTTTGGTTGACTTGCCCGATGATCGGCAAGCCATTGAAAATAAATGGATCTTCAAGTGGAAGACGGACGCTGATAGTAGTGTTACTATCTACAAAGCTAGACTTGTCGAAAAAGGTTTTTGACAAAGTTCAAGGTGTTGACTATGATGAGATTTTCTCACTCGTAGCGATGCTTAAGTCTGTCCGAATCATGTTAGCAAATTGCCACATTTTATGAAATCTGGCAAATGGATGTCAAAACTACATTCCTTAATGGATTTCTTAAAGAAGAGTTGTATATGATGCAACCAGAAGGTTTTGTCGATCCTAAAGGTGCTAACAAAATGTGCAAGCTCCAGTGATCCATCTATGGACTGGTGCAAGCATCTCGGAGTTGGAATATACGCTTTGATGAGTAGATCAAAGCATATAGTTTTATACAAACTTGTGGTGAAGCCTGTATTTACAAGAAAGTGAGTGGGAGCACTACAGCCTTTCTAATAAATATATGTGAATGACATATTGTCGATCGGAAATGATGTAGAATTTTCTGTAAAGCATAAAGGAGTGTTTGAAAGGAGTTTTTCAAAGAAAGACCTCGGCGAAGCTGCTTACATATTGAGCATCAAGATCTATAGAGATAGATCAAGACGCTTGATAAATTTTTTCAGTGAGTACATACCTTGACAAGTTTTTGAAGTAGTTCAAAATGGAATAGTCAAAGAAAGAGTTCTTGCCTGTGTTGCAAGGTGTGAAGTTGAGTAAGACTCAAAACCCGACCACGGCAGAAGATAGAGAGAGAATGAAAGTCATTCCCTATGCCTCAGCCATAGGTTCTATGAAGTATGCCATGCTGTGTACCAGACCTATGTATACCCTACACTGAGTTTGGCAAAGGCAGTGCAATAGTGATCTAGGAGTAGATCACTGGATAGCGGTCAAAATTATCCTTAGTGGAATAAGGATATGTTTCTCGATTATGGAGGTGACAAAAGGTTCATCATAAAGGGTTACGTCGATGCAAATTTTGACACTGATCCAGATGACTCTAAGTCTCAATCTGGATGCATATTGAAAGTGGGAGCAATTAGCTAGAGTAGCTCCGTGCAGAGCATTGTTGACATAGAAATTTGCAAAATACATACGGATCTGAATGTGGTAGACCCGTTGACTAAACTTCTCTCATAAGCAAAACATGATCACACCTTAGTACTCTTTGGGTGTTAATCACATAGCAATGTGAACTAGATTATTGACTCTAGTAAACCCTTTGGGTGTTGGTCACATGACGATGTGAACTATGGGTGTTAATCACATGGTTATGTGAACTATTGGTGTTAAATCACATGGCGATGTGAACTAGATTGTTGACTCTAGTGCAAGTGGGAGACTGAAGGAAATATGCCCTAGAGGCAATAATAAAGTTATTATTTATTTCCTTATTACATGATAAATGTTTATTATTCATGCTAGAATTGTATTAACCGGAAACATGCTACATGTGTGAATACATAGACAAACAGAGTGTCACTAGTATGCCTCTACTTGACTAGCTCGTTGATCAAAGATGGTTATGTTTCCTAGCCATAGACATGAGTTGTCATTTGATTAACGGGATCACATCATTAGGAGAATGATGTGATTGACTTGACCCATTCCGTTATCTTAGCACTTGATCGTTTAGTATTCTGCTATTGCTTTCTTCATGACTTATGCATGTTCCTATGACTATGAGATTATGCAACTCCCGTTTACCGGAGGAACACTTTGTGTGCTACCAAATGTCACAACGTAACTGGGTGATTATAAAGGTGATCTACAGGTGTCTCCGAAGGTACTTGTTGGGTTGGCGTATTTCGAGATTAGGATTAGTCACTCCGGTTGTTGGAGAGGTATCTCTGGGCCCACTCGGTAATGCACATAGTATAAGCCTTGCAAGCATGGTAACTAATGAGTTAGTTGCGGGATGATGTATTACACAACGAGTAACGAGACTTTCCGGTAACGAGATTGAACTAGGTATTGAGATACCGACGATCGAATCTCGGTCAAGTAACATGCCGATGACAAAGGGAACAACGTATGTTGTTATGCGGTTTGACCGATAAAGATCTTCGTAGAGTATGTAGGAGCCAATATGAGCATCCAGGTTCCGCTATTGGTTATTGACCAGAGATGTGTCTCGGTCATGTCTACATAGTTCTCGAACCCGTAGGGTCCGCACGCTTAAAGTTCGATGACGATTTGTATTATGAGTTATGTGATTTGATGTACCGAAGGTAGTTCGGAGTCACGGATGAGATCGGGGACATGACGAGGAGTCTCGAAATGGTTGAGACATAAAGATCGATATATTGGACGACTATATTCGGACATCGGAAGGTTCCGAGTGATCGGGTATTTTCGGAGTACCGGGGAGTTACGGGAATTCACCGGGAGAAGTATTGGGCCTTATTGGGCCATACGGGAATAGAGGAGAGAGGCCAAAAGGAAGGAGGCGCGCGCCCCCCTCTGGTCCGAATTGGACAAGGGGTGCAGCCCCCTTTTCCTTCTCCCTCTCCCCCTCTTTCCTTCTCTCCTACTCCGGAAAGGAAAGGGGAATCCTACTAGGACTTGGGAGTCCTAGTAGGACTCCCCACACTTGGCGCGCCCCCTCTAGGGCCGGCGTCTCCCTTGCTCCTTTATATACGGGGGCAGGGGGGCACCCGATTGACACAACAATTGATCTCTTGGATCTTTTAGCCGTGTGTGGTGCCCCTCTCCACCATAGTCCACCTCGATAATATCATAGCGGTGCTTAGGCGAAGCCCTGCGTCGGTAGAACATCATCATCGTCACCACGCCGTCGTGCTGACGGAACTCTCCCTCAAAGCTTGGCTGGATCGGAGTTCGAGGGACGTCATCGAGTTGAACGTGTGCAGAACTCGCAGGTGCCGTGCGTTCGGTACTGGATCGGTCAGATCGTGAAGACGTATGACTACATCAACCGCGTTGTGCTAACGCTTCCGCTTTCGGTCTACGAGGGTACGTGGACACACTCTCCCCTCTCGTTGCTATGCATCACCATGATCTTGCGTGTGCGTAGGATTTTTTATGAAATTACTACGTTCCCCAACACTCCCTGCATCGCGGGCTCCTCGTTGATTGCTTGACGTCCACTCCAAGTCCTATGGATCACGTTTGTTCCGAAAATCATGTTCCCGAAGGTTTCATTCCGTTTGGACTCCGTTTGATATTCCTTTCCTTCGAAACACTGAAATAGGCAAAAAAAACAGCAATTTGGGCTGGGCCTCCGGTTAATAGGTTAGTCCCAAAAATAATATAAAAGTGTATAATAAAGTCCATTGAACATCCAAAACAGATAATATAATAGCATGGAACAATCAAAAAATATAGATACGTTGGAGACGTATCAAGCATCCCCAAGCTTAATTCCTGCTCGTCCTCGAGTAGGTAAATGACCAAAACAGAATTTTTGATGTGGAATGCTTCTTAGCATAATTTTCAATGTTATTCTTTTTATTGTGGCATGAATATTTAGATCCGAAAGATTCAAGATAAAAGTTTAATGTTGATATAAAAACAATAATACTTCAAACATGCTAACCAAGCAATTATGTCTTATCAAAATAACATAGCCAAAGAAAGCTTATTCCTACAAAATCATATAGTTTGGCCATGCTTCAATTTCGTCACACAAAACGTTCTCATCATGCATAACCAGGATGACAAGCTGAGCAATTGGTTCATACTTTTTAATGCGCTTCAGCCTTTTCAACCCTTACGCAATACATGAGCGCAAGCCATGGATATAGCACTATGGGTGGAATAAAGTATAATGATGGGGGTTATGTGAGAAGACAAAAAGTTAGAAACTCTCACATTGACGTGGCTAATCAATAGGCTATGGAGATGCCCATCAATTGATGTCAATGAGAGGAGTAGGGATTGCCATGCAACGGATGCACTAGAGCTATAAATATATGAAAGCTCAACAAAAGAAACTAAGTGGGTGTGCATCCAACTTGCTTTCTCACGAAGACCTAGGGCATTTTGAGGAAGCCCATCATTGGAATATACAAGCCAAGTTCTATAATGAAAAATTCCCACTAGTATATGAAAATGACAACATAGGAGACTCTCTATCATGAAGATCACGGTGCTACTTTGAAGCACAAATGTGGAAAAAGGATAGTAACATTGTCCCTTCTCTCTTTTTCTCTCATTTTTTTCTTTTTTTTGGGCCTTCTCTTTTTTTTCTTTGGCCTCTTTTTTTCTTTTTTATTTATTTAGTCCGGAATCTCATCCCGACTTGTGGGGGAATCATAGTCTCCATCATCCTTTCCTCACATGGGACAATGCTCTAATAATGATGATCATCACACTTTTATTACTTACAACTCAAGAATTACAACTCAATACTTAGAACAAAATACGACTCTATGTGAATGCCTCCGGCGGTGTACCGGGATATGCAATGAATCAAGAGTGACATGTATGAAACATTATGAATGGTAGCTTTGCCACAAATACGATGTCAACTACGTGATCATGCAAAGCAATATGACAATGATGGAGCGTGTCATAATAAACGGAAGGGTGGAAAGTTGCATGGCAATATATCTCGGAATGGCTATGGAAATGCCATGATAGGTAGGTATGGTGGCTGTTTTGAGGAAGATATAAGGAGGTTTATGTGTGATAGAGCGTATCATATCACGGGGTTTGGCTGCACCAGCGAAGTTTGCACCAACTCTCAAGGCGAGAAAGGGCAATGCATGGTACCGTAGAGGCTAGAAAATTGTGGAAGGTTGAGAGTGCGTATAATCCATGGACTCACATTAGTCATAAAGAACTCATATACTTATTGCAAAAGTTTATTAGCCCTCGAAGCAAAGTACTACTACACATGCCCCTAGAGGGATAGATTGGTAGGAAAAGCCATCGCTCTTCCTCGACCGCCACTCATAAGGAAAGCAATAAAAGAACACCTTATGCGTCAAAATTGTCACACAACTTTTACCATACGTGCATGCTACGGGACTTGCCAACCTTAAAACAAGTATTTCTCAATTTCACAATTACTCAACTAGCACACTCTAATATTACCACCTTTATATCTCAAAACACTTATCAAGTATCAAAGTTCTCATGATATTCAATGAACTCAATATGGAAGTGTTTTTTATGCTCATCTTGGATGCCTATCATATTAGGAATAATTTCACAATTAAAGAAAATTACCATGCTGTTTAAGACTCTCAAAATAATATAAGTGAAGCATGAGAGATCAATAATTTCTAGAAAATAAAACCACCACCGTTCTCTAAAAGATATAAGTGAAGCACTAGAGCAAAAACTATATAGCTCAAAAGATATAAGTGAAGCACATAGAGTATTCTAACAAATTCTGAATCATGTGTGTCTCTCTCAAAAGGTGTATTCAGCGAGGATGATTGCGATAAACTAAAAAGCAAAGACTAAAATCATACAAGACGCTCCAAGCAAAACACATATCATGTGGTGAATAAAAATATAGCCCCTAGTAAAGTTGCCGATAGACGAAGACGAAAGAGGGGATGCCTCCCGGGACATCCCCAAGCTTAGGCTTTTGGTTGTCCTTGAATTTTACCTTGGGGTACCTTGGGCATCCCCAAGCTTAGGCTCTTGCCAATCCTTGTTCCATAATCCATCAAATCTTTACCCAAAACTTGAAAACTTCACAACACAAAACTAAACAGAAAATCTCATGAGCTCCGTTAGCAAAATAAAACAAACCACCACTTGAAGGTACTGTATTGAACTCATTCTTTATTTATATTGGTGTTAAACCCACTGTATTCCGACTTCTCTATGGTTTATAAACTCTTTTACTAGCCATAGATTCATCAAAATAAGCAAACAACACACGAAAAACAGAATCTGTCAAAAACAAAATAGTCTTTAGTAATCTGTATCTAACGCAAACTTCTGTAACTCAGAAAAATCTACCAAAATAGGATGACCTAGAATTTTTTTTTATTGATCTACTGCAATTGGAATCAGTATTTTATCACGTTCTGGTGATTTAAAACAATTGTTTTCGTGAGCAGAATGTTTCCGACCTTTTCAGCAAGATCAAATAACTATTATCCAAGAAGATCCTATAGGTTTTACTTGGCACAAACAATAATTAAAACATAAAAACGAATCTAACCAGAGGCTAGATCAAATATTTATTGCTAAACAGGAACAAAAAGCAAAAAAACTAAAATAAAATTGGGTTGCCTCCCAACAAGCGCTATCATTTAATGCCCCTAGCTAGGCATAAAAGCGAAGATAGATCTAGGTATTGCCATCTTTGGTAGGCAATCGATAAGTGGCTCTCATAATAGATTCATATGGTAATTTAATTTTCTTTCTAGGGAAGTGTTCCATGCCTTTCCTTAACGGAAATTGGAATCTAATATTCCCTTCCTTCATATCAATGATTGCACCAATCGTTCGAAGGAAAGGTCTACCAAGAATAATAGGACATGACGGATTGCAATCTATATCAAGAACAACAAAATCTATGGGCACATAGTTCCTATTTGCAACAATAAGAACATCATTAATTCTTCCCATATGTTTCTTGATAGTGGAATCCACAAGATGGAAGTTTAAAGAACAATCATCAAATTCACGGAAACGTAGCAAATCACACAAAGTTTTTGGAATCGTGGAAACACTAGCACCCAAATCACACAAAGCATATCATTCATGATCTTTAATTTTAATTTTAATTGTAGGTTCCCACTCATCATAAAGTTTTCTAGGAATAGAAACTTCCAACTCAAGTTTTTCTTCATAAGATTGCATCAAAGCATCAACGATATATTTAGTAAAGGCTTTATTTTGAGTCTAAGCATGAGGACAATTTAGCACGGATTGCAACAAGGAAATAAAATCTATCAAAGAGCAACTATCATAATTAAATTCCTTGAAATCCAAAATAGTGGGTTCATTGCTATTTAAAGTTTTAACCTCTTCAATCCCACTTTTACCAATTTTTGCATCAAGATCTAAAAACTCCGAATTTTTCGGATGCCTTCTAACTAAAGTTGACTCATCTCCAGTCCCATCATTATCAAGATTCATATTGCAAAACAAAGATTTAATAGGGGACACAGCAATAACTTTTAGATCTTCATATTTATTGTCATAAAAACTAGAAGAACACGCCTTCACAAAGCAATCTTTCTTAGCACGCATCCTAGCGGTTCTTTCTTTGCACTCATCAATGGAAACTCTCATGGCTTTGAGAGACTCATTGATATCATGCTTAGGTGGAATAGATCTAAGTTTCAAAGAATCAACATCAAGAGAAATTCTATCCACGTTCCTAGCCAATTCATCAACTTTAAGCAATTTTTCCTCAAGCAAGGCGTTGAAATTCTTTTGTGAATTCATAAAATCTTTAACACTAGTTTCAAATTCAGAGGCCATCTTATTAAAATTTCCATAAGAATTGTTGTAGGAATTACCATAATTATTATAGGAATTACTAGGGAACGGCCTAGGATTAAAGTTTCCTCTATACGCGTTGTTACCAAAATTATTCCTACCAACATAATTCACATCCATAGATTCATTATTATTCTCAATCAAAGTAGACAAAGGCATATCATTAGGATCAGAAGAAACACTCTTATTAGCAGACAATTTCATAAGTTCATCCATCTTTCCACTCAAAACATTAATTTCTTCTATCGCACGCACTTTTTTACTAGTATATCTTTCAGTGTGCCATTGAGAATAATTAACCATAATATTATCTAGGAGTTTAGTAGCTTCTCCTAAAGTGATTTCCATAAAAGTGCCTCCCGTAGCCGAATCTAAAAGATTTCTAGAAGCAAAATTCAATCCGGCATAAAATTTTTGTATAATCATCCACAAGTTCAAACCATGAGTAGGGCAATTACGTATCATTAATTTCATCCTCCCCCAAGCTTGTGCAACATGTTCATGATCAAGTTGCTTAAAATTCATAATATCGTTTCTAAGAGAGATGATCTTAGCGGGAGGAAAATATTTAGAGATAAAAGCATCTTTGCACTTATTCCAAGAATCAATACTATTTTTAGGCAAGGATGAAAACCAAGTTTTCGCGCGATCTCTAAGCGAAAACGGGAATAGCTTCAATTTAACAATATCATTATCGACATCTTTCTTCTTTTGCATAGCACACAAATCAACAAAGCTATTTAGATGGGTAGTGGCATCTTCACTAGGAAGGCCGGCGAATTGATCTTTCATGACAAGATTCAACAAAGCAGCATTAATTTCACAAGACTCAGCTTCGGTAAGAGGAGCAATCGGAGTGCTAAGAAAATCATTGTTGTTGGTATTGGAAAAGTCACATAATTTAGTATTATCTTGAGACATTGTGACAAACAAGCAATCCAACACACGAGCAAACAAGAAGCAAGCGAAAAAAGAGGCGAACGGAAAAGAGGGCGAATAAAACGGCAAGGGTGAAGTGGGGGAGAGGAAAACGAGAGGCAAATGGCAAATAATGTAATGCGAGGGATAAGAGTTTGTGATGGGTACTTGGTATGTCTTGATTAGTTCGTAGACTCCCCGGCAACGGCGCCAGAAATCCTTCTTGCTACCTCTTGAGCACTGTGTTGGTTTTCCCTTGAAGAGGAAAGGGTGATGCAGCAAAGTAGCGGAAGTATTTCCCTTAGTTTTTGAGAACCAATGTATTAATCCAGTAGGAGGCCGCGCTCAAGTCCCTTGCACCAACGCGATAAAGGGGTTGTCAACCCCTTCACGGCCACTAGCAAAAGTGATATCTGATAAGATAATATTTTTGGTATTTTTATGATAAAGATTAAAAGTAAAGATAGCAAAATAAATGGTGAAAGAAATAGTTTGTTAACAGGAGATTAATATGATGGAAAATCGACCCGGGGGCCATAGGTTTCACTAGTGGCTTCTCTCAAGATAGCATAAGTATTACGGTGGGTGAACAAATTATTGTCGAGCAATTGATAGAATTGAGCATAGTTATGAGAATATCTAGGTATGATCATGTATAAAGGCACCACGTCCGTGACAAGTAGACCGACTCCTGCCTGCATCTACTACTATTACTCCACACATCGACCGCTATCCAGCATGCATCTAGAGTATTAAGTTCATAAGAACGGAGTAACGCTTTAAGCAAGATGACATGATGTAGAGGGATAAACTCAAGCAATATGATATAAACCCCATCTTTTTATCCTCGATGGCAACATTACAATACATGTCGTTTCCCCTACTATCACTGGGATGAATCACCGCAAGATTGAACCCAAAGCTAAGCACTTCTCCCATTGCAAGAAAGATCAATCTAGTAGGCCGAACCAAACTGATAATTCGAAGAGACTTGCAAAGATAACTGAAAGTGATAAAGAAAAACTTTTATGAACTCTTTTGTTCTTGTATCCGTATATAAGCTTAAATAGTACCCAGATTTTATGCAAAGATCATAACTAACCATGCAAATGATAACTCTTAGAAAGTATATTTACTCATATCTATGGCATAATCAATCAGCGAGCAATAATAATATATCTCAAATGCCAACACTTTGTCAAAACAATCATGATATAATATGACAGCATGGTATCTCGAAAGCCCTTTCTGAGACCGCAAAACATAAATGCAGAGCAGCTCCAAAGTTCAAGCAGCGACTAAACATTGTAATTCATGGTAGAAGAGATCCAGTCATGATGCACACAACCTTAAGTATACACAATGCATAAGAATGACAATAGTGCTCTCAGGAGTGATGCTTGATTGAGAAGGTGATGACTCAACAATAGAAGTAAAATAATATAAAAATAAATAGATAGGCCCTTCGCAGAGGGAAGCAGGGATTTACACAGGTGCTAGAGCTCGAAGCTTAAATCAGAGATAAATATAATTTTGAGAGGTATGCCTTTCCTGTCAACGTCACGACCGAGAGTTCTCAATATCTTCCATGCTAAACACATTAGCGGCGGTTCCCAAGCGGTAAAGTAAAGTTTTCTCCCCCTCCACCAATAAACACAAGCCGTGGCTAGCCGAATCCTCGGGTGCCCTCCATACCAACAACTTTCTGGAGGAGTTTGTTTTATTATTTTGCAATTTAATCATGGGACTGGGCATCCCGATTACCAGCCCCTCTCATGCATTGACAAGTGAATAAACACTCATCATGAGAATAAATCGCTTAGCATGGAAGATATTGACCACCCCCTATCACTCCATGAGCAGTACAATCACACAAAACATATGTTCATTTGAATATTTAGAGGTGGCACATGCAAATTTACTTGGAACGGCAGGGTAATACCGCATATAGGTAGGTATAGTGGACTATCTGGAATAACTTTGGTTTAGGTATTTGGATGCACAAGGAGCATTCCCACTTAGTAGAGGCGAAGGCTAGCAAATAGACCGAGAAGCGAACAACTAGAGAGCGAAAACGGTCATAATCATGCATTGTGAATAATTAACATTGAATACTAGCATGAGTAGGATATAAACACCATGAACATAAATATTGTGGAGGCTATGTTGGTTTTGAATCAACTACATGCATGAACATGTGCCAAGTCAAGCCACTTGAAACATTCAGAGGAGGATACCATACCATCATACTACATCATAACCATTTTAATGCACGTTGACACCCAAGATAAATCATTATCCACTCTTTGATAGTTAACCATGGCATGAGCAACTATAATCTCTAATTGTCATAATCAACATGTTTAATCATAATATGCTAAATCATGGATGCTGAGTTAAACATATTTACAAAAACAAAAACAAGTTGAGTTCATACCCGATTTTCCTTGCCATAGTCACTTCATCAAATATCGGCATTATTGCCTTTCACTTGCATGACCGAATGATACGGAGATAATAATAGTGCAAGAGTGTCTTGGACTAAAGCTGGAATCTGCAAACATTTTATTCAAAGGAGAAGACAAGGTAATATGGGCTCTTTGTTGGATCAACAATAATGCATATGAGAGCCACTCAACATTTACATCGTGGTCTTCCCCTTATGACGACTCAATAAAAAGATTTTTTTTCAGAGGAACACACTGATTTTTTTAGTTTTTAGATAAAGCAAATCGATGAAGGAAAAACTAAAACGAGCAAAAACTATTTACACAGGAAAGCTCCCAATAGGCAAAATAAGAAACAATAAATCTTTTTGGGTTTTCTTTTAATCCTACAACAAATTAAACAAGAAAAACTGAAAAGAAGAGAGAAATATATTTTGGTTTTTCTCAAAGTTTTTCAAACACACAAGAAGAAAGTAGAAATAAAACAAACATGGATTATACAATGAAAGAGGATGAACACCAACAACTGGAATGAAATGTGTGAACATGCATGTAATGTCGGTGAGAATACGTACTCCCCCAAGCTTAGGCTTTTGCCTAGCTTGGTAATCACCAACCGTAGTAGCCATCTAGTCCAACATGGAAGTAGTGAGGCAGTGGCACTTGAGCGTCCAAATCCCAGGCCTCGTCCTCTGCCGCTGCCAAAGCATTCCGGTACGCAACGATTTCCGGTGGCATAACAGTGTATCTGTTCCTGGCATGATAGTCAAACAAAGCAGGTACAGGCAACGTAATAACATCACGAGTATCCTCACTAAAAACCAAGCTATAACAAATGTGGTGAGGAGGCTCAAGGGCGTCAATGAAATGGTGATCCTGTATAGACTGGTGATCTAAGTAAAGTCTATGCAACAAATAATCATGAGGGCGTATATTAACATGAAATGTCTCGCTAAGTGAGTAGCATAAATACCACCATGGATTTTACCCTTAGTCCTATTAGTGTGAAGGCGGCATGCAATGATAACTCCGAGGCTATAACTGTTGTCACTGAAAAGTGCTCCGCGTAAAATGGCGAGGTCAAGGGCACTGAGTGTTCCACCTTCCTCTCTAGCAGTCAAGTATTTTCCTATGAATAGAGCAAAGTAATGCACAACAAGAAAATGCAAACTAGTATCTTGGGCTTTCGACATGCCCCTTTCCTCTCCCACAGTTAAAGTGCGGAGAACACCCTCAAACCCATCTAGTCTAGGATCTCTTAATTCACCATCAGACGGAATCAAGCATATCTCCCAAAAGCAAGTGGTATCTGATGAGGTTCAACATATAAATCAAAACACACCATGGGGGGTTCGAGCCTATTCAGGAAATGAAAATTTTGCACAAAGGAATTTGTAAGGATGTGGTGCTGGTCACACTCATCTGCGAGGAAGTTGGTCAATCCGGGATTTGCAACTAATTGCGCGAACTCTTGGTAGAATCCGGCTTCATTCAAGAAGGCATTGTGCGCCCATTCGCATGGCCGGACTTCCATCCTACGCGGAGTGTTGAGGTCACTGTCCAAGGAGTCCCCAATGATTCCCTTGGCGTTCCGTTTCGAGGAACTCCTTCTGAAGAAATTCATTTTTTTCTATGAAAAAAATTCTAAAATTTTTGGGCCCCAAAATGATGTCAATAAAACTTCACAAGATTGGTAGCAACTACTCATATGGATGTCTAGAGGCTATATCAAGCATTCAAACTACTTGGAACTCAAAGAATTCAACATGCAAGATCATTTTCAGTAGCACCAAGAGTAGCTAATCATGCAAAATATAATCCACAAAACAAAAACTAATTGGAGCAATGGAGGAGTCACATACCAAGGAGCAATCCGCCAAAACAATTTCAGAAATGGAGCTTCGAGCAAAGAGATAGAAAATATCAGGTTTGGGAGCTAATCATGCAAAGAGATCGAGGGAGAGAGCTACCAGGAATTATTTCTAGAGGTAAGAGACAAAGTGAGCTAAAGGGATAAGTAAGGGGGTCCATGTGGGGCCCACAAGCCACCAGGGTGCGCCTTGTGGGCACCTGGAGCATCCCCCTGGGTTGTTTTCAATGCCAGAAATTCTCAAATAGTCCAGAAAAATTCAATAAAAGATATCAAGTATTTCATTTTTCTTAAGAGGATGATCAGGGAAAGCATTAAGTAATTGGAGAAGCCTCCCCCAAGGTCGAGGGAGATTCTCTTCTTCAATTTTCACAAAGTTAAATATTTCCTGTAAAGCAGCTTATTTCTTATGAGCAGGAAAGTATTTTTTAGAAAAGTAATGTATCATATCCTCGGGACTACGCACACAACCAAGAGCAAGAGTATTAAACCATATCTTAGCATCACCCTTTAGGGAGAAAGGAAACACCTTAAGAATATAGTAATAGCATATTTTTTCCTCATGAGCAAATAGAGTGGCTATATCATTCAGTTTTGTGAGATGTGCCACACCAGTTTCAGATTCATAATCATGAAAAAGATCAGATTCAACCAAATTAATTAACTCAGGATTGACAGAGAATTCATAATCCTTATCAGTAACAATGATAGGTGAAGTAGCAAACTTATGATCATATTTCATTCTTGCATTCAGAGATTTTTCTTTCAGCTTACATAGTAATTTCTTAAGATCATCTCTATCATTACAAGCAAGAAGTTCTCTAGTTATCTCCTCACCCACAACATAACCCTCAGGTATCTTGGGCATTTCAATTCTAGGGTATCTAGGCCTAATAGGTGAACCATAGTTTTGCAGAGTATGCATATGATGTAGTATAGCCTTCGTCATGATAACGAGTTTATGTATGAGATGGCTATATGTTGTAATGTTAAGTGGCTTGCGCGTCATGGCATGATGGCTGGAGGAACGAGATTGCAATGTTAATGTAAATATCATAGACATAGCCTACATGTTACAATTGACGATGGCAAGCATACATGGAGGACCCCGACATGGAGAAGGTGTACTAGGCGCGGGATGAGGAGCTATAATTTCGTGCCACGGCAACGTTTTCTGAAATGGTTTCCATGATAATGTTTTCTGAAATTGCCGCCACGACATTGTTTTTGAAACGGTTGCCACGATAATGAAATATTGGCCGTCACAACGCTTCAATTGAAGATTGAAGATGGCCATGAAGGATTCCCGGCGCCCAGGGCTATACCATATCATGCTTTTATGAATTGCATGAGATGTTTATCTATGGCACCCCAGCTCAGAGAAACCGGAACGCCTCGTATTCCAGCCCAGAGAACGAGGAGAAGTCTCTGGAATACGGCACTGCTTGACATAGAATAAATCAGCTCTTATTACAAGAATAATAATACAAGGGTCTGATTTTACAAAGAAGCACATCAGCACGGCGACACTACGCCTTCGATACTACAGTTGCTCTATGCTAGCGGCGGAACAACTCATAGCAGCGGAATGCTTCTAGCAGCAGAACAACGATGAAGGTGGTGAACTCCACTCCGAGGGACTCTGGCTAGGACACAATCTAGCTCGCACGCACGGCAACCTCGACAAGCAATCAAGCAATCATGGCATCACCTGCAATCTGGCATGACACGCCAGGTCAGTACATTGAATGTACTTGCAAGCTCACAACAACCATAAACATCAAGGCAAGACAATACATAGCATTAACAGGTTAATTAATTAACAACTACCATGATGAAGCAACTACTAAGCATAGTATGAAACTAATACAATACTGATAAATCACCATCTTAGATCTCCATAACCATATCTCTCTTGGCTAACCGGCCAAGCAATATACCATCTCGATCACCTCGTGATCAAAACCAAACGGTGATCATTCCCGGATCACAAACGGAACAACCTCGTGGTCTTGTAACCAAACGGTGATCTTTCCGGCGATCACAACCATGACCAACACTTGGTCTCAAACGGTGATCTTTCCGGGTTGATGGAGTCGTACTCGTCGTGATCCAAATAACCGATGACCCTAGCGCCGAACGGACGGCACCTCCGCGTTCAACACACGTACGGAGCGGGGACGTCTCCTCACGCAGCGCTTGGCGAAGCCCTCCGCGTTCAACACACGTACGGAGTGGGGACGTCTCCTCCTTCTTGATCCAGCAAGGGGGAGGAGCAGTTGATGGAGATCCAGCAGCATGACGGCGTGGTGGTGGAAGTAGCGGGATTCCAACAGGGCTTCGCCAAGCGCTGCGTGAGGAGGGAGATGTGTCACGGGAGGGAGAGGGAGGCGCCAGGGCTTGGGGTGCTGCTCCCATGCGCCTCCCAACTATATATAGGGGTGGAGGGGGCTGGTTTCTTTCCCTCCAAGTCCATTGGGGCGTTGGCAAAGGTGGGGGAAAGAATTCCCATCATTTCCCTTCCCCACCGATTGTTATCCCCCTTTTTTAGGGATCTTGATCTTATCCCTTCGGGATATGATCTTATTCCTTCTAAGGTGGGATCTTGGTGCGCCTTGACCAGGGGTGTGGGGCCTTGCCCCCACTACCCACGTTCATGTGGGCCCCCCATGCAGGTGGGCCCCACTTCGGAACCTTCTAGAACCTTCCCGGTACAATACCGAAAAATCCCGAACATTTTCCGGTGGCCAAAATAGGACTTCCCATATATAAATCTTTACCTCCGGACCATTCCGGAACTCCTCGTGACGTTCGGGATCTCATCCGGGACTCCGAACAACTTTCGGTTAACCGCATACTAATATCTCTACAACTCTAGCGTCACCGAACCTTAAGTGTGTAGACCCTACGGGTTCGGGAGACATGCAGACATGACCGAGACGACTCTCCGGTCAATAACCAACAGCGGGATCTGGATACCCATGTTAGCTCCCACATGTTCCACGATGATCTCATCGGATGAACCACGATGTCGAGGATTCAATCAATCCCGTATACAATTCCCTTTGTCAATCGGTACGTTACTTGCCCGAGATTCGATCGTCGGTATCCCAATACCTTGTTCAATCTCGTTACCGGCAAGTCACTTTACTCGTACCGTAACGCATGATCCCATGGCTAACTCCTTAGTCACATTGAGCTCATTATGATGATGCATTACCGAGTGGGCCCAGAGATACCTCTCCGTCATACGGAGTGACAAATCCCAGTCTCGATTCGTGCCAACCCAACAGACACTTTTGGAGATACCTGTAGTGCACCTTTATAGCCACCCAGTTACGTTGTGACGTTTGGTACACCCAAAGCATTCCTACGGTATCGAGAGTTGCACAATCTCATGGTCTAAGGAAATGATACTTGACATTAGAAAAGCTCTAGCAAACGAACTACACGATCTTGTGCTATGCTTAGGATTGGGTCTTGTCCATCACATCATTCTCCTAATGATGTGATCCCATTATCAATGGCATCCCATGTCCATGGTCAGGAAACCATAACCATCTATTGATCAACGAGCTAGTCAACTAGAGGCTTACTAGGGGCATGTTGTGGTCTATGTATTCACACATGTATTACGGTTTCCAGTTAATACAATTATAGCATGAACAACAGACAATTATCATGAACAAGGAAATACAATAATAACCATTTTATTATTGCCTCTAGGGCATATTTCCAACACACTTGGTATCAAACATCATCATCAACATACTGCCAAACTGTTACTGCTCACAATATCAACATATACATCACCTATAAGTCATTCCGTCATGTGAGTGTTGATCGAACGTTGTGACCTAGTACGAACTTATGCCCATGACCGAGGACGCGGCTATCGATAGCTTAAACACACACTCTGCAGAGGTAGCACACTGTACCCACACCACGGAACCCATGGCCTCGCACTCCCATTCGGGTGGACCAACGACGTTCCGACAAAACCGATCTACTGCCATGACACTCTCGCGGCCACTCCGACCAACACCCCCTTTGGGTTCAGTCCTGGGTGGCCCCATGCCTACCAAAGGCACCGACGGCCACCGTCGTGGCAAACAAAACGGTCCCAAACGGGGACAATCCGGATACAACAACTACGGGCACACAAGGCTTATGTCCGCCTACCTGATCAGGGTAGCGCGCGCCCATAACCTTCCCGCGTGGGAGGCACCGGCGAGAGGCACGGCAATAGACCCAGTTAGGGCCTTCCCATAAAGGCAAATGTGGTTGCACTGGAGAAAGCCCGGTTCGGTGGCACCTGACCAACTTAATGATGGAATTTATCCCCAAAATATAACTGTGATAACTGATACTCCAATATCAACTATCAAACTATAATCCAAGTCATAGCAATATCCAACAAGTAATCCAAAACATACCATCGACATAACAAAATACTCCAAGGATAGCATAACATCTCTATCATGATGAATCCAAGAACAATAATACTACTACTCAAATATCAAGAACTAGCTACCAACTATGATCCACATGCAAGCATCATCTCCAACATCATACTCCAAAACCTAATATCAACTAGCATCATGATGAAAATAATACTAGCCGCTAATAATCCAGAGGAAACGTAATATCCAAAGTAATACTCCAAAATAATACCAGATACCATCATGAAAATAATCATAATAGCCACTAAGAATCCAAAGGCACATGTCATCCACATAATCATCAAAATATAAGTCCTAGAACTCCAAGCAATATCATGGCAATAGCAAGATCAAAACAATACTCCGAGAAATGCCATGAACAAATCACAAGTAGCTAGAACAA
Source organism: Aegilops tauschii subsp. strangulata (assembly GCF_002575655.3). Lineage (NCBI taxonomy): Eukaryota > Viridiplantae > Streptophyta > Magnoliopsida > Poales > Poaceae > Aegilops > Aegilops tauschii. Next base: position 70,927,226 of record NC_053037.3, read on the forward strand.
TATTTTAAACAAGTTTAAATAAAGAAACCATGTCACTGCATTGCAATCATGCAAATGGAGGGTGTGGCTTGCCTGGGGTGGAAGAAATCACCAGGAGAAAGTGCGAGAAGCTCGCGAAAAGAATCGCCGGAGAACGTTCATTCTCGGAGGGGGCTGATTAAGCGCAAGGGCAAAATGGTCATTTTCAGATTTTTTACACATGGTGAAAGTGATACCAACATAATGGGCTCGACGAAACGAAGAAATGGGCTTTGGAATCACCTGATTTGGAGTTGGGAGTAAAAAGATATAAGGGTTTTTCTGCTAGGGACCTCTTTGTAAAGAAAAACTTCACAATCTGGGCCTGGACAGAAAAACAGAAAGCGCAATGAGTGAAATACGCTTTCACTGAACTGGAAACACATTCGGGGCTGAAGAAGAATGGAAATACGCTTTCAGAAATAGAAAACGTATTCTGGTTAATACGTCTCCACTTATCTGACTTGGCGGGGCGGGGTCAACGTCCAGAGGCTGACCTGTGGGGCCCGCGAGACCCATGCGAGGTCAACGCCCTCCTCCTGGCCTCTCCTTCTTCTCTCCCGATGCGCCCGCGGAGCAGAGGGAGGTCGCCAGCGCGGGGGCTGGTCCGGCCGGCTCCGGCCATCCCCCGCCTCGCTCGACCTATGGGCGAGCTCAGCAGGAGTAGCCGCACCCGTCTGCGGAGAGCACGGGATCCGGGGAGGACCGAGGCAAGAGGGAGTGAGGACATGGCGGACGGTGGCGATGGTCACCGACGGGGCTCACGGCCAACAGCCACCAAAGGAGGAGGGAAAGCGTTGGGGCGGCTCCAGGGGACTTGGGGAGGCTACTGGTGGTGGAAAAGAGAATGGGGCTCGGCCTTGCTCGGATTTAGGAGGGCAGGGGCGGCGGCCATGGCGGCCAAAGCAGCGAGGAGGTGCTCCGGGTCTTGGGCGAGTGGCTGGGGAGGGGTAGAAGAGTGATGTGAAGAGCTTGGGGCAATCGGGAGGCCTCGGGGCTACTTAAATAGCCAAGGGGAGGGGGAGCCGTGCTGGCGTCGCCGCGGACGCGTGGCCGGCGCCGCGGACGCGTGTGCACGTGCATGAGCTCGGAGGCAGGCGATGAGGGAGGCACAGGGGAGAGCTCACGGGGAAGAGGCGCCCAAGGGAGCGCATGGAGGAAGAAGAAGACGAGCTCCTAGCCAAAACCGCCACTGTTCGTCCGTGGGGCGCGGCGGCTTGCGTCGGTGAGGAAGCGGACGGAGGGGGAGAGGGGTCCAGGAGAACGGCGACGACGAGAGGAAGCTACAGGACATGCCCGTGCTCGCTGAGACGCCGAGCAGAGGTGGGGCCCGAGCAAGAAGACGCCATGGACGCGGCCACTGCACACAGGGCGCGTGCACAGGCTTGCCATCGTCGCAGTCACCGCGTGCACTGGCATGTAGCCGGGGAGATGGGCTGGAAATTGTTGTCTATGGGTAAGTTCATCCAGGGGAGGTTTCAACTGCAGTGGTAGATCGATGAAAACTGCTCTGGTTAAACGATAAGAACCCTCTGAAGTTTACTGCAGTAAACTTGGGTGAGCACTAGTGATCAACAGGAAGGTGATTAGGAGCAGTGGAGTTGTCTGCGAGGTTTAGGGTAAGAAGGACTTTCATCCTGGTAACTTTGAGAAGATTAAGACCAAGATTTAATGTAGTTGCTTAACAACCACATAAACTGGTCCAGAAGCAAAAACAGGAAGAAGCACTCACATGGTGAGGCTACTTGAGCTCAAATTTGTCAAGGTTTAGTGATTTGGTCATACAATGATGCTGTACAAATTTCATACCAATTGGATTCACCAAAATGGTACTTCCTTCACAGCTATCTTCACTGACCAGAATCTTGCAAGAATTTTGGAGAAATATTGGCTAGGTGAAATGGTGCGAAATTTGGTGGAGAGAAGTTATATAGGTAGGGGCATGATCTGGTAATTTATCAGGATTTTGGAAGCAATATAAAATGCACTTGCTTCACAACCTGAAAATATTGCCAGAATCAAAGATTTGGTCCTGTGCTCACATAGATCAAGGGATGGAGCTGAAATTTGGAGGAGTGTGCAAAATTTCAACTCATTTGGAAACTCCTAGCTAGTACTTTCTTCACAATGCCTTCTGTCTAACAGAAAGTTTAAAAAATTGCTGAGGAAGATTGGCTAGGCAAATAAAGTTGAATTTTGGCATGAGGCAATGATTTGGACATAAGAGAATGCCCAAAAGGTTTGGGAGCAATCAGGAAAGGATAGGTGACACTTCGTTCACAGAAAGCCACACTGGACAGAAATGAAGAATAATTATTGGAGAATTGTTCTTGGGCTAGGACAGGAAAGTTTGGGCATATTTGAGCAACATATGACCCAAAGAAATTATGAGAATTATTTGGGAATTTTTGGATGGACATAAATATAGGTTGCTTCACAACCTAGGGCAGATAGGGTTATTCCTTTAATAGAAAAATGGAATTTTCCCTAGAAAAAGAAATTAGGGTTTGGTCAAGCAGTGAAGTGACATGATCTTGGCAAGGTTTTGAGAATGATGAGCCACTTGGGAGGGGAAATGAGGATGATTTCCCAGGTGGCAAGGCCACAGAACCACTCAAAAAAGGTAAACAGAGCAAAAACCAATAAATCCAAAAGAAAAAGAAAAGGGCCAAAAACCAGGCTGTTACATTATCCCTTTGTTGTTTGCACCCTTTGATTGCGCAGTAGTCAATTATTAGGGTGATCTCTCACAACAAATATCAAGTTAAAAATGTGCTCTTCCAGTGCTGCAACCATCTATAACATGTGGCCTTTCGCAGTACTACATGCTACCATGAGTACAAACGAGAAGTGAAGTGTAAGGCAGGTGAGGTAGGAATTCACAGCAGAAACACTTGGTTGCCCTGAGTTCTAGCAGAAAATTTCTGAGCTCAAAGCACGACGAAAGATGAACAAGAGTCATATGGTGATATGATCGGAAAAAGATTGCCTACCGGTTGAAATTCACATCATATGAGAAGCTACCATCCATGGGTGTGAATGAGATTAGGATCTTGAAGCACCCACTTTCAATTATGAGAGATATTGATTTGAGTGGAAGTGCACTTTATATTAAATTTTGTTTAAACACGAGTGCAACATTCATTATTAATAAATGTCTAAGGGAATCTCGTGTTTTATTGTTGTAGATCAAATGGCTTGCAATAGTTTTAATTTAGCACTTTTGTTTGAGAAATAAAAGTTGGCCGCAAATGGTGGAAACTATGAGGATTGGATACACACTTTGAGATATGTTCTCAAAGGTGCTAATAAATAATATGTGCTTGATCAATCACTTGGTGACTACCCGATGCCAGGAGCATCTCAAGATGTCATCAATGTGTTCATATCTCGCAAGAATGATTTCAGTGTTGTCAAAAGTATTATGCTATCTTGCATGGACCAAGTGCTACAGAAAGTTTTGAACATCTCAGTGCTGCTAAAATTGTTGAAGCACCGGAAGTTCAGTATCATGAAGATGTAGCCGAAGTTCATGAGATTACTAAAGCATTGGATGCATGCAAAGTAGCTTAAGGGTGAGAATAGTGTTATTCTTGCAGGCTATATGATAGTATCAATGCAATGGAAATATATTTTCCCAAGACACCGGAAAATGGATTGGTCCTTTCATCGCTTCATGAAGCGATGCTAAAAAACAACGGGTTGTTGTACCAGGAAAAGTTGCTTGTGAACAAGAAAAAAGTTTCAAAAGAAAATGCAACGCTAAGAGGAACAAGGGTGGAGCTTCTTATGAGGCTATTTGTTTTTACTACAAAGAGAAATGACACTGGAAAATAAATTGCGTGAAGTATCTGGCAGATAAGAAGAACTCACCTTCTGGTAAAGGTATAAAAGTTATACAAGTTTATGTTATTGATAATCTACTCGCTGAAAATTCCAAGTCTTGGTATTTGATACTGGGCCGGTTGCTCACATTTTCAACACCACACAGGGACTATGGAAGATTCACAAGCTGGGAAAGAATGAAGTCATGACGCGTGTTGGAAATTGTCATGGGATCGCTGCTCAGGCCGTCGGTGTCATGTCAAGAAGTTTACCTTCAGGATTTATCTTATAACTGAATAGTTGTTATTTTATTTTGAAGTTATGTAAGAACATTATCTCTAGATCATGTTTGATAAATGATGGTTATTCTTATAAGTCTGAGAGCAATGGTTGTTCAATATATTAAAATGATATGTTTTATGGATTCTCACCCATGGTTGGTGTATAATTCATATTAGATCTTGAACGTGAGAAAGAACTCTATAACATTAATGCTAAACGTCTTAAGAAGATTGATAGTACCACTTTGTGGCACCACCAGAAAGAATCCCAATTTCTATCCCTTTGGGGTATGGAGATTATAACACGTAATAGGTGCATATAATATGTAAGATAGGATCAAGAACACAAATATATTCATGAAAACATAAATGGTTCAGATATGAAAACATGGCACTCAAGCCCTAGTGACAAGCATTAAGCATAGCAAAGTCATACCAACATCAATCTCAAAATATAGTGGATACTAGGGATCAAGCCCTACCAAAACTAACTCGATTACATGATAAATCTCATGCAACCCATCACCGTCCAACAAGCCTATGAAGGAATTACTCACTCCCGGTGGTGAGCATCATGAAATTGGTGATGAAGAAGGGTTGGTGATGATGGTGACGACGAATCCCCTTCTCCGGAGCCCCAAACGGGCTCCAGATCTGGCCTCCCGACGAAGAACAGGAGGCGGCCGCTACCTCTTGAGCACTGCGTTGGTTTTCCCTTGAAGAGAAAAGGGTGATGCAACAAATTAGTGTAAGTATTTCCCTCAGTTTTTGAGAACCAAGGTATCAATCCAGTAGGAGGCCACGATCAAGTCCCTTGTACCTACACAAACAAATAAGAACCTTACGACCAACGCGATAAAGGGGTTTTCAATCCCTTCACGGCCACTTGCAAAAGTGAGATCTGATAGAGATGATAAGATAATATTTTTGGTATTTTTATGATAAAGATTAAAAGTAAAGATAGCAAAATAAACAGCGAAAGAAGTAGCTTGTTAATGGGAGATTAATATGATGGAAAATAGACCCGGGGGCCATAGGTTTCACTAGTGGCTTATCTCAAGATAGCATAAGTATTACGGTGGGTGAACAAGTTACTGTCGAGCAATTGATAGAATTGAGCATAGTTATGAGAATATCTAGGTATGATCATGTATATAGGCACCACGTCCGTGACAAGTAGACCGACTCCTACCTGCATCTACTACTATTACTCCACACATCGACCGCTATCCAGCATGCATCTAGAGTATTAAGTTCATAAGAATGAAGTAACGCTTTAAGCTAGTTGACATGATGTAGAGGGATAAACTCAAGCAATATGATATAAACCCCATCTTTTTATCCTCGATGGCAACAATACAATGTGTGTCGTTTCCCCTACTGTCAGTGGGATCGAGCACCGCAAGATTGAACCGAAAGCTAAGCACTTCTCCCATTGCAAGAAAGATCAATCTAGTAGGCCAAACCAAACTGATAATTTGAAGAGACTTGCAAAGATAACCAATCATACATAAAAGAATTCAGAGGAGATTCAAATATTGTTCATAGATAATCTTGATCATAAACCCACAATTCATCGGATCTCGACAAACACACCGCAAAAGAAGATTACATCGAATAGATCCCCAAGAGAATCGAGGAGAACTTTGTATTGAGATCCAAAGAGAGAGAAGAAGCCATCTAGCTAATAACTATGGACCCGAAGGTCTGAGGTAAACTACTCACACATCGTCGGAGAGGCTATGGTGTTGATGTAAAGCCCTCCGTGATCAATGCCCCCTCCGGCGGAGCATCGGAAAAGGCCCCAAGATGGGATCTCATGTGTACAGAGAGTTGCGGCGGTGGAAATACGGTTTTGGCTCCTGTTCTGATGTTTCCAGGGTATATGAGTATATATAGGCGAAAGAGGTCGGTTAGGAGAGCTACGAGGGGCCCACGAGGGTGGGGGCGCGCCCAGGGGGGCAGGCACGCCTCCCTGCCTCGTGGCCTCCTCTTTGATTGCTTGACGTCCACTCCAAGTCCTCTGGATCACGTTTGTTCCGAAAATCATGTTCCCGAAGGTTTCATTCTGTTTGGACTCCGTTTGATATTCCTTTCCTTCGAAACACTGAAATAGGCAAAAAAACAGCAATTTGGGCTGGGCCTCCGGTTAATAGGTTAGTCCCAAAAATAATATAAAAGTGTATAATAAAGCCCATTGAACATCCAAAACAGATAATATAATAGCATGGAACAATCAAAAAATATAGATACGTTGAAACGTATCAGCGGCGGCAGCTCCATATCGTAAAATGCGATGTGACTTCTTCTCTTATTTTTTCTCGGGAATTCTGAATTTATAGTGTTGAGATTGGGGTCAGCGGAGCCACATGGGCCCCACAAGCCACTAGGGCGCGCCCTGGTGCCTTGTGGGCATTAGGTGTCCCCCTCTGGTGGGTCTTGGCTCCAGTATTTTTTATATATTCCATAAAAATCTTCAAAAAGTTTCGTCCAATTCCAAGAACTTTTGTTTCTGCACAAAAACAACACCATGGTAGTTTTGCTGAAAAAGTGTCAGTTTGGGTTAGTTTCATTCAAATCATGCAAATTAGAGTCCAAAACAAGAGCAAAAGTGTTTGGAAAAGTATATACGACGGAGACGTATCAACTCCCCCAAGCTTAACTCATTGCTTGTCCTCAAGCAATTCAATTGACAAACTGAAAGTGATAAAGAAAAACTTTTATGAACTCTTTTGTTCTTGTATCCGTATATAAGCTTAAATAGTACCCAGGTTTTATGCAAAGATCATAACTAACCATGCAAATGATAACTCTTAGAAAGTATATTTACTCATATCTATGGCATAATCAATCAGCGAGCGATAATAATATATCTCAAATGCCAACACTTTGTCAAAACAATCATGATATAATATGACAGCATGGTATCTCGAAAGCCCTTTCTGAGACCGCAAAACATAAATGCAGAGCAGCTCCAAAGTTCAAGCAGCGACTAAACATTGTAATTCATGGTAGAAGAGATCCAGTCATGATGCACACAACCTTAAGTATACACAATGCATAAGAATGACAATAGTGCTCTCAGGAGTGATGCTTGATTGAGAAGGTGATGACTCAACAATAGAAGTAAAATAATATAAAAATAAATAGATAGGCCCTTCGCAGAGGGAAGCAGGGATTTACACAGGTGCTAGACCTCGAAGCTTAAATCAGAGATAAATATAATTTTGAGAGGTATGCCTTTCCTGTCAACGTCACGACCGAGAGTTCTCAATATCTTCCATGCTAAACACATTAGCAGCGGTTCCCAAGAGGTAAAGTAAAGTTTTCTCCCCCTCCACCAAAAAACACAAGTCGTGGCTAGCCGAATCCTCGGGTGCCCTCCATACCAACAACTTTCTGGAGGAGTTTGTTTTATTATTTTGCAATTTAATCATGGGACTGGGCATCCCGATTACCAGCCCCTCTCATGCATTGACAAGTGAATAAACACTCATCATGAGAATAAACCGCTTAGCATGGAAGATATTGACCACCCCCTATCACTCCATGAGCAGTACAGTCACACAAAACATATGTTCATTTGAATATATAGAGGTGGCACATCCAAATTTATTTGGAACGGCAGGGTAATACGGCATATATGTAGGTATAGTGGACTCATCTGGAATAACTTTGGTTTAGGTATTTGGATGCACAAGGAGCATTCCCACTTAGTACGGGCGAAGGCTAGCAAACAGACCGAGAAGCGAACAACTAGAGAGCGAAAACGGTCATAATCATGCATTATGAATAATTAACATTGAATACTAGCATGAGTAGGATATAAACACCATGAACAAAAATATTGTGGAGGCTATGTTGGTTTTGAATCAACTACATGCATGAACATGTGCCAAGTCAAGCCACTTGAAACATTCAGAGGAGGATACCATACCATCATACTACATCATAACCATTTTAATGCACGTTGACACCCAAGATAAATCATTATCCACTCCTTGATAGTTAACCATGGCATGAGCAACTATAATCTCTAATTGTCATCATAAACATGCTTAATCATAATATGCTAAATCATGGATGCTGAGTTAAACATATTTACAAAAACAAAAACAAGTTGAGTTCATACCCGATTTTCCTTGCCATACTCACTTCATCAAATATCAGCATTATTGCCTTTCACTTGCATGACCGAATGATACGGAGATTATAATAGTGCAAGAGTGTCTTGGACTAAAGCTGGAATCTGCAAACATTTTATTCAAAGGAGAAGACAAGGTAATATGGGCTCTGTGTTGGATCAACAATAATGCATATGAGAGCCACTCAACATTTACATCGTGGTCTTCCCCTTATGACGACTCAATAAAAAGATATTTTTTCCAGAGGAACACACTGATTTTTTTTAGTTTTTAGATAAAGCAAATCGGTGAAGGAAAAACAAAAACGAGCAAAAACTATTTACACGGGAAAGCTCCCAATAGGCAAAATAAGAAACAAGAAATCTTTTTGGGTTTTCTTTTAATCCTACAACTAATTTAACAAGAAAAACTGAAAAGAAGCGAGAAATATTTTTTGGTTTTTCTCAAAGTTTTTCAAACTCACAAGAAGAAAGTAGAAATAAAACGAACATGAATTATACAATGAAAGAGGATGAACACCAACAACTGGAATGAAATGTGTGAACATGAATGTAATGTCGGTGAGAATACGTACTCCCCCAAGCTTAGGCTTTTGCCTAGCTTGGTAATCACCATCCGTAGTAGCCATCTAGTCCAACATGGAAGTAGTGAGGTGGTGGCACTTGAGCGTCCCAATCCCAGGCCTCGTCCTCTGCCGCTGCCAAAGCGTTCCGGTACGCAACGATTTCCGGTGGCATAACGGTGTGTCTGTTCCTCGCATGATAGTCAAACAAAGCAGGTACATGCAACGGAATAACATCACGAGTATCCTCACTAAAAACCAAGCTATAACGAATGTGGTGAGGAGGCTCAGGGGCGTCAATGAAATGGTGATCCTGTATAGACATGTGATCTAAGTAAAGTCTAGGCAACAAATAATCATGAGGGCGTATATTGACATGAAATGTCTCGCTAAGCGAGTAGCATAAATAACACCATGGATTTTACCCTTAGTCCTATTAGTGTGAAGGCGGCGTGCAACGATAACTCCGAGACTGTAACTGTTGTCACTGAAAAGTGCTTCGCGTAAAATGGTGAGGTCGAGGGCACTAAGTGTTCCACCTTCCTCTCTAGTAGTCAAGCATTTTCCCATGAATTGAGCAAAATAATGCACAACAAGAAAATTCTAACTAGTATCTCGGGCTTTCGACATGCCCCTTTACTCTCCCACAGTTAAAGTGCAGAGAAAACCCTCAAACCCATCTGGTCTAGGATATCTTAACTCACCATCAGAAGGAATCAAGCATATCTCACAAAAGCAAGTGGTATCTGATGAGGTTCAACATATAAATCAAAACACACCATGGGGGGTTCGAGCCTATTCAGGAAATGAAAATTTTGTACAAAGGAATTTGTAAGGATGTGGTGCTGGTCACACTCATTTGCGAGGAAGTTGGTCAATCCGGGATTTGCAACAAATTGCGTGAACTCTTGGTAGAACCCGGCTTCGTTCAAGAAGGCATTGTGCACCCATTCGCATGGCCAGACTTCCATCCTACGCGGAGTGTTGAGGTCACTGTCCAAGGAGTCCCCAATGATTCCCTTGGCGTTCCGTTTCGAGGAACTCCTTTTGAAGAAATTCATTTTTTCTATGAAAAAATTTCTCAAATTTTTGGGCCACAAAATGATGTCAATAAAACTTCACAACATTGGTAGCAACTACTCATATGGATGTCTAGAGGCTATATCAAGCATTCAAACTACTTGGAACTCAAAGAATTCAACATGCAAGATCATTTTCAGTAGCACCAAGAGTAGCTAATCATGCAAAATATAATAAACAAAACAAAAACTAATTGGAGCAATGGAGTAGTCACATACCAAGGAGCAATCCGCCAAAACAGTTTCAGAAATGGAGCTTCGAGCAAAGAGATCGATAATATCAGGTTTGGGAGCTAATCATGCAAAGAGATCGAGGGAGAGAGCTACCAGGAAATATTTCTAGAGGTAAGAGACAAAGTGAGCTAAAGGGATAAGTGAGGGGGTCCATGTGGGGCCCACAAGCCACCAGGGTGCGCCTTGTGGGCACCTGGAGCATCCCCCTGGGTTATTTTCAATGCCACAAATTCTCAAATAGTCCAGAAAAATCTAATAAAAGATATCAAGTATTTCATTTTTCTTAAGAGGATGATCAGGCAAAGCATTAAGTAATTGGCGAAGCCTCCCCCAAGGTCGAGGGAGATTCTCTTCTTCAATTTTCACAAAGTTAAATATTTCCTATAAAGCAGCTTGTTTCTTATGAGCAGGAAAGCATTTTTTAGAGAAGTAATGTATCATATCCTTTGGACTACGCACACAACCCGGAGCAAGAGTATTAAACCATATCTTAGCATCACCCTTTAGGGAGAAAGGAAACACCTTAAGAATATAGTAATAGCAGATTTTTTCCTCATGAGCAAATAGAGTGGCTATATCATTCAGTTTAGTGAGATGTGCCACACCAGTTTCAGATTCATAACCATGAAAAAGATCAGATTCAACCAAGGTAATTAACTCAAGATTAAAAGAGAATTCATAATCATTATCAGTAACAAAGATAGGTGAAGTAGCAAACTTATGATCATATTTCATTCTTGCATTCAGAGATTTTTCTTTCAGCTTACATAGTAATTTCTTAAGATCATCTCTATCATTACAAGCAAGAAGTTCTCTAGTTATCTCCTCACCCACAGCATAACCCTCAGGTATCTTGGGCATTTCAATTCTAGGGTATCTAGGCCTAATAGGTGAACCATAGTTTTCAGCTTCAATGATTTCATCGGTTTCATCATTTTCAATTTCTATAGCTCTAGCAGGTTGTTCATCAAGAAATTCACCTAGTGGTGCAGTATCATCAAGGATAGTACTAGCATCATCAATAGCATCATTCATAGCAGAAGTAGCATCATCAATTATTTGCGACATATCAGAATTAATAGCAGGTGGTGGTGTCACAAGCTTACTTAAAACGAAAGGCAAATCAATTGCAGAGCTAGAAAACAGTTCCTTACCTCCCCTCATCCTAGAGGGAACAATCTTGGTTCTATCATCCTTCATATTATTCATAGTGATCAATAGATATAAATCCCAATTGACTCAGCAAATAGAGCTATGCTCCCCAACAACAGTGCCAGAAAGAGGTCTTGATAACCCACAAGTATAGGGGATCACAACATTTTTGGAGGGTAGAGTATTCAACCCAAATTTATTGATTCGACACAAGGGGAGCCAAAGAATATTTGCAAGTATTCACAGTTGGGTTGTCAATTCAACCACACCTGGAGAACTAAATATCTGCAGCAGAGTGATCAGTAGCATAGTAATATGATAGTTTGATATTGGTAATAGCAGTAGCAACAGTAATGGTGGCGGTAACAATATAATTTTTGTAGCAATTGTAACATCAGCAACAACTGTAGTAACTTAGCAAAGATCAATATGCGGAAGTTGTAGGCATTGGATCACTGATGGATAATTATTTTGGATGACATTCATCATGTAACAGTTATAACCTAGGGCGACACACAAGACTAGCTCCAATTCATCAATGTAATGAAGGCATGTATTCCGTATATAGTTGTAACATCCCAAATTTTCAATTTGGAATGTTATACATAGGTCATTCATGCATATCATATTTTATTGCATTTCGTTTTGCGATCCTCGAAATTCTAAGCAACTCAAGGACCCACGGAGAGAGTTGGGGATTTCACCGTTTTCATATTTGAATTTTCTCAAATATCGAAACAAGGATCACCTTGGTTTTAATAAAATTTTGTCTCCGAAAATATTTCATATTAAAAATATACGAGAGGAGATAATATGACTTCTCCAAAATAAATGAAATATTGGAGGAAAAATATTAAAATCAAATAAACAATTAATTTGGATTTTTATTGCAATTTTATTTGAACTAGGAAAAAATATGCATTTTTCAAAATTGCATTTTAGGGCCAAGAAAATGTTCATCTCGTTCTAAACATTTTATTTAGACGGTGAAAATTTGTTTTGGTATTTTTAGATTTTTATTTTATTTATTAGGATTTTTCCGGCGAAATGTGTTTAAAAAAAAGTTTCCCGCCCGACTGGGCCGGAGCCCAACCGAGCAGGCCGGCCCGCCTAGCGCCGCCGCCGTTCGTCGTTTTTTTCGGTTAACCGTTTGGTTTCTTAGAAAATCTAGATTCTTTTTTTAGATCGGTTCGTTTGGTTTTTCTTCACGGTTTAGTTATATAGCGGACGTTCGTCCGTACGTTCGTTTTAACGAACACTGTTCGTCAGTTAACCGCAGGCAGCAAACGTTCGTTCGTTAGCCTATTCGTCTCGTTTCTTTTTCGCTCATTTATCAAAATCAGGTGAAACAAGCGCCTAGATCTTCGTCTCGAAGTTCTCTTTCTGTTTGACCAACTTGAACAAGATTTCGGTACTGTAAAATTTGACTTTATTCCAGATTAGTAAACGGATCTTGTTTCTTTCGTAGTTTGAGTTTCGTTGCTCCGTCTGATTTGATTCTTTTTGCAAACCGGAGTTCTTCAGTTGAACTTTCTGGTTAGATCTTCTTATTTGAGTTTTACCCGTGCATCTTTGCTTGAGTGCTTATGTATGCTATTGTTTGTTTGCGATAGAATTCCCAGAGTGCGAAGCGTGCTACGATGAGTCACTAGGTTTTGCGGATCGTCAGCAAGGCAAGTAACACATTGATCATACCCCTTTATTACCCAGTTTTTATGCATTAGTTTCAACCCTCACACATTGCATGAGTAGGATCTCTTAACATGTGGGTCTGGGAAGTAGATGATGAGGTAGAACCTATTACCTGTATTATTATCAAACCCTTGGGAGTTACTTCTACGTTATGCTTATATGGCCATGCTATGCTCGTAGACGTGGTTTGGGTTTGAGAGTATCCATGACAGATGTGAGATTGTTAATTAATGGTTAACTTAAGGTGGCAACTTTAATACACATCTGGGTGGATTGTTGGTTTGGGCACCTGGACAATCCAGTGTTGTCCTAGGATATCCCAGAGTACCCGTGTGATCATCCTACGGTCCGCCACCCAGGCTCAAAGGGATCATAAGATTATTCATGCTAGAAACTTCCGTGTGCAGCCACAAGCTATTATGGGCTCTAGCATAGTTGTGTATGTTGTATGACCTCTTTCAGTGGTGGGCTAGCAGATGTAGAGGGAAAGTATGTGTAACTGTCCACCCAGAGTAAAGAGTTAATGCTTCTGAAAGACTATGTCTCGGTCATCCGTTTCTCAAACACCATGTAGTGCGAGAAATCCAACGGAGGAGATCGAGTCTTGTGGGGAAAAGTGCGCGAACCTCTGCAGAGTGTACAAACTAATCATGGTTAGTCGTGTCCCTGATTATGGACATCTTGAGTATCTGGTTCTTGAATTATCCTGTTGATCTCAACACTTTATTTAAATCAATTTGATTGGGTTAATGATAACCTTAATTTGGGATTGAGTTGGAGGAACCTTCTCAATGTTGTTGAACTACCATGATAGTTAAATGAAGTATATTCCTTTGTTGTAGGAAAAAAATGGCTTTTCGCAAAAACATATTAACCATAGAGACTCCACCAGCCATATATGCATGTAGTGATAGCATTATTTCGTTCATTGCTCTATTGTGTTATTTTGCCAACATATTCCATGTGCTGACCCATTTTCGGGCTGCAGCGTATCATGTTGCAGACTTTTCAGACGAAGAGTAAGGTTCGCTAGGCCGTTGTCGTGCACTCAACTATGCCGTTGGAGTTGATGGACTCACTTTATCTTCCAAGCCTTCCGTTGTCATCTTATTTAGATGGCCTTAAGCCATATTTATTGTAATAAGTTCTCTTTGGAGACTATCGATGTAATAAGTGTGTGATTGCTACTCTATTATAAATCCTTCGAGTACTGTGTGTGTCAGCATTACCGATCCAGGGATGACACTTATGCACAGAGACTTGACCGTCTGAGGCCGGGTCGCTACAAGATGTTATCAGAGCACACGCTGAAGGTAGGACACGACCACTAAAATGAGCCATAGGTCACTCTTCTCTACTCATTTCTGACTCCTCTCCATTTTCTACTCTATAGGATGGCGGACTCAAGGAACAAGTTTGCACAACCGGATGAAGACACACCCTTTGGACGACACTTGAAGGAAGTCACTAGGTACCTGAACATCGGAATACCAAGCTTCACCGGGACCTACACCGCCACTTTACCAGAAGAGGAGCGCTGGATGATTCGATTTCAAGTTGCAGGAAGGACATTCACGCCAGTCACTGAGCCCATAGAGTTTTCCTTTGATGCACCAACCTGGAGTCTAGGCAAGAGCATGGCAGCCCACATTGCTAGGGGACGTATTGGAGAAGTCTACAAACAGGAGCTGAAGGACACTATCTACCAGATATGTGGGCGCCGAGATGAGCAATGGGAGATGATCAGCACCAGGAAGGACAGGTCCATTGCAGCTTTCATCCAGGAGTTAAACCAGCACATTCGATGCCAGGAGAACCAGATGTGCGCTAGCATGATAGATTTGAAGAAGGTGATGACCAGGAACATGGAGCTAGAAGAGGAACTCAAGTCTACACGCGACGGATACGAGGAGGAGATCGCAATACTATTGGAGAAGAATGACGACCTGATAAAGAAGTTCGGAGTATTCATGGGAGACCCCGCGCCAGGAGGAGATGACGATCATCCTGATGACATTCGTTCTGAAGACTACATCATCATCGACGACACTGACTCCGACCCCGACAGCAGTGATGATGACTATGAAGACTAAGCTGGAGCAGATATCATGGAGTCTTCCACCGATCAAAATTTCTTGTAGACCACCATTTGATCAAGTAGTATTCCCCCATGTATATAGTATAGTCTGAGCACTGTAACGGTAGTTAGATCGATTGTATGCCCTTGCTTGATTGATTGAGTGTTATGATATGATTGTGTTTGTATCATGTGCATATGGGTAGTGCTTTCTCACTAGACCTCATTCTATTCTAATCTCTTCCCTCTAAACCCATCAGATGCCTCCGAGACGTGATACCGGATTTGTCTTCCCACCGGAGCTCACTCAGTTGATCCAGCAGCAGAATGCCTTGATGCAGTTGTTAGTTCAGAACCAAGGCAACAACAACAACAACAACAACAACAACAACAATAACAACAACCCACCGCCACCACCACCCCGAGTTGACAACTTAGCCCGTTTTTTGAGGTTGCAGCCGCCGGTGTTTTCCAGTCGCACCAAGCCAATAGTTGCTGATGACTGGCTATGCAGGATTGGAAGGGAGTTAACCACCGCAGGTTGCACAGATGCTGAGAAGGTGCGTTTTGCCGCACATCAATTGGATGGACCAGCAGCCTCATGGTGGGAGAATTACACAGCCACTTTTCCTATAGCCAATGTCACTTGGGAGCAGTTTCAGCAAGCATTCCGCACAACCCATGTCTCAACTGGAGCTATGAGCATGAAGAAGCGTGAGTTTCGCAACTTACGCCAGGGGAACCGTACAGTGGGGCAGTACATGGATGAGTTTAGCAAGTTATCTCGCTATGCCCCTGATGATGTGGCCACAGATGCCGCGAAGCAGGAGAAGTTTATGGAAGGGCTGAATGGTGAGATGAGCATGCAGTTAATGGTGGCAACATTTAACAACTACCAGGAGTTTGTAGATAAAGCTCTCATGATTGAAGGGAAGCAATAGCAGATTGAGAGCCGCAAGAGGAAGTATGGACAAGGGAAATACAATTCAGGAGCTCAGCAGAAGCCTCGCTTTACCCCGAACTCAGGAGGATTTACCCATAACCATGGAGGCCACACTCACAATGGAGGAGGTTCTCATAATCACAATGGCCCCAAGAATGGGAATGGGAATGGAGCAAGCAGCAATCATAACTGCTCCAATCCAGCCACACCCGCCAAGAAGGACCTAATCCACATTACTTGTTTCAAGTGCGGGAAGACTGGACACTACGCCACTGAGTGCCCTGAAGCGAAGAATGGTAATGGCAATGGAAGCTCTAGGAAGAAGCCCAACCCTCTCAACATGGGACAAGTGAACCACGTGAACGTGGAGGAGGTTGAAGAGCAGCCGGATGCAGTTTTTGGTAAGTTTTTGGTTAACTCATTTACTGCAATCGTTCTTTTTGATACTAGTACATCGCATTCTTACATATCAAGGGGATTTGTGGATAAGTATAAGTTGCCCGCTAAAGTTCTTAGGACACCTATGCTAGTAACCTCACCCGGAGCTGAGTATATGGCAAGCAGTGGATGTTTTCAGATGCCATTAACCATAGGTAGTCATGTTTTCCCCTCCGACTTGATAATTCTGGAGTCGCAAGGTTTGGATGTGATACTAGGAATGGATTGGCTGTCGATGTATGGAGGAAACATCGATTGCGCTAGTAAGTCAATTCTGCTTACCACCCCGGAGGGAAAAAGGATCAAGTATGTATCCAGGCATGCGCCAAGGAGAACCCAAGTAAATTCCCTCTTAGGATTTGTTCAGGAGGAAGTGCCTGTTGTGAAGGATTACCCGGATGTGTTTCCAGAGGAACTACCAGGCATGCTGCCAGATCGAGACATTGAGTTTTTGATAGAGCTGTTGCCAGGCACCGGACCGATATCGAAGAGACCATACCGGATGCCCACGAATGATCTGGAAGAGATCAAGAAGCTGATTAAGGAGTTATTGGAGAAAGGTTACATCCGACGAAGTTCATCACCATGGGGAGCCCCAGTACTCTTGGTTGAGAAGAAGGATGGATTGTTAAGAATGGTTGTTATTATCGTGCGCTGAATGAAGTGATGATCAAGAACAAGTACCCACTGCCGATGATCAATGATTTGTTTGACCAACTGCAAGGAGCTAAAGTGTTTTCGAAGATTGATCTGTGATCAGGATACCACCAGTTGAAGATTCGAGAAAAAGATATACCTAAGATAGCTTTCACCACACGGTACGGGCTTTACTAGTATACGGTTATGTCATTTGGATTGACTAATGCCCCTGCCTATTTCATGAGTATGATGAATAAGGTGTTTATGGAATTCTTGGATAAGTTTGTTGTGGTGTTCATTGATGATATCTTGGTATACTCAAGGAATGAAGAGGAGCACAAGGAGCATTTGCGTTTAGTTCTCGAGAAGCTCAGGGAACATCAGTTGTATGCCAAGTTCAACAAATGTGAGTTTTGGTTGAAGGAAGTTGGATTCCTTGGACATGTTATATTAGGAGAGGTATAGCAGTAGACCCCACCAAGGTTAATTCAGTCACCGAATGGCTATCACCCACCACAGTTGGAGAAATCCGCAGTTTTCTTGGACTCGTAGGATATTATCGGAGATTTATCGAGAATTTCTCTAAAATTGCGAAGCCCATGACGGAGTTGTTGAAGAAGGACACTAAGTTCAAATGGACAGAAGAATGTGAGGCTAGTTTTCAGGAGTTGAAGAAACGTCTGACTACAGCCCCAGTGCTGATTCTTCCGGATATACGCAAGGATTTCCAAGTGTATTGCAATGCTTCTCGCTTAGCACTTGGAGGAGTACTTATGTAGGACGGAAGAGTTGTTTCATATGCCTCATGTCAACTTCGACCGCATGAGTTAAATTATGCCACTCATGATTTGGAGTTAGCAGCTGTAGTGCATGCACTCAAGACCTGGAGACACTTTCTTATTGGAAACCGTTGTGATGTGTACACGGATCATAAGAGTTTGAAGTACATTTTCACACAGACGGAGCTGAACCTCAGGCAGAGGAGATGGTTGGAGCTTATAAAGGATTATGACATGAAGCTGCATTATCATCCAGGAAAAGGCCAATGTCGTAGCAGACGCTTTGAGCCGGAAGGGTTATGTTAATACTCTCCTAACAGGAGGGTTGCCAAAGGAGTTAGCCGAGGATCTCAGGGAGCTTAGTTTGGATATTGTTCCTGGAGGTTTTGTTGCAGCAATTGAAGTTCAGTCTACATTGTTGGGAAAGATTCGTGAAGCTCAGAAGGATGACAAGGAAATTGCTGAGATAAAGGAGAGAATGAGCAAAGGAAAAGCCAAAGGTTTTCGTGAAGATGAGCACGACACCTTGTGGTTTGAGGACCGAGTTTATGTGCCCAATAATGCAGAGATCAGGAAGTTGATACT
This sequence comes from Aegilops tauschii subsp. strangulata, assembly GCF_002575655.3. NCBI lineage: Eukaryota > Viridiplantae > Streptophyta > Magnoliopsida > Poales > Poaceae > Aegilops > Aegilops tauschii. Next base: position 70,945,675 of record NC_053037.3, read on the forward strand.
TCAGGAAGCTCATGACGCACCATACTCGATACACCCCGGAAACACTAAGATGTATTTGGATTTGAAGGAGCGTTTCTGGTGGACTGGTATGAAGAAGGATATTGCCGAGTATGTGCCACAACCCTAGTCAGTGCATGCATTAGGGTGTTTGCATCATGTTTAAATTTCAGTTAAACTTGAATGTGGATGTTCAAACCCTAGCACCAACTGGAACTCAACTAGGTTCAATCCAAAATCTTTTTCAAAGAACCGAAAATGCCCTTTGAAAATGTTCATGATTTATGATAAAGGTGAAAACCACTGCCAAAAATGATGAATATATTTCCAGGACATTCTGGATCTTTGAATTAACTCATATCATATTTGAATTGGAGCATTTAAATCCTATAAATATTTTTAAATGCTCTAATAATTCTGAAACTAGTTTTGGGTTGTTGGAAATAATCCAAACACTGCCCAGCATTATTTTCAGGATTTTACAAAATGGATTAGTATATTTACTAATTCAAAACAGAATAAAAGAAATAGAAAACAGGAAATAAAAGAGAGAGAGAGAGAGAGCCAGAGAGACTTACCTGGCCTCACCTATGCGGACCACCTGGCTGGCCCAGCTGGCAGCCCAGCCAACTGGCCCAGCCCACCACCGCAACCCCCTCTGTCGCCTTCCTCCTCACGCCAGCTCCTGCTTGCCGCTGCTGCTGGAGACGGCCCCGAGCGCCACGACACCCCCCTAACCGCCCCTCTCTCTCTGGAACCTCTCCTCCTCCTCTGCTCTCTCACTCTCCCCCCTACTCTATCCCTCGCCTCTCCCGCCATGGCCGATTTGCCCGTGAGCTCGCCGCCATCGCCTACATAGCTATCGCCTCCCCCTCGCCTCCTCGAAGTGCCTGCGAGCTCCGCGTCGACGCACCGACCTCCTCGATGAGCCACACGCCGCCGGAAGCGCTCCACTGCCTCCACCGAGCTCCTCCTCACTGTTCGGTCACCGGAGATCCCCCTCATCACCGCGCTCAGCTCCGACCACCTCAGAGCTCGCCGTTCGCTCCACTGCAACCGTTGTGAGCTTTCGCGTCGATCCCCCTCTCCTCTGGCTCTTTTGCTTCCGCTAACGCCATTGCCGTCGTGACCAGGAGTTTGGCTCCGCCGGCCATGCCGCCGCTGTGGCCACCGTCACCTAGAGCCGCAACCGAGTGCGTCATAGCGCTCAGTGCATCACCAGGTGCCCGTAGCACCCCTCCGTGGCCCCTGCCGTGCAGTATAATGCCGACCCCGAGCACACCCGCACGCCGGCCGCCGCGAGCTCTTTTCCAGCGAGCTCCCGCCACCCCAGCTAATCCCACTTGCTACATTGGATGCGCGCGTTCGCCAGCTCCGCGTAGATACCATCCGCCTTGCGTTTGGTCGCCAGAGGAGCGATCCCGAGCACCTCCGCCGTCTCTGGCGTCGCCGGCGACGAGCCGTTGACCAAATCCGGCGAGGTTGACTCGTTTGACCTGGGGTTTGACCCCCCAGGGTCACTGACGTGTGGGCCATGCCCCTGTTTAGTTTAGGTGTTAGATTAGTTAGTGCTAATTAACTTAGTTAATTGGTTGACTCACTGACATGTGGGCCCAGGCCCTAATTAACCTAGATTAGTGCTAACGTAACACTACTAACTCTCTTAGTTAGTTGTTACACTGACATGTGGGTCCCAGCCGTCAGGTTTGACCTGGGCTGGCGCCTTTGACCTGCTGACATCGCCCCGATGTCATGCTGACGCAGTTAACCTTTTTCTGGACTTGTTCTTATTCAGAAAAATCCAGAAAATGCCCTAAACTTCTAAAATTCATAGAAAATTATCTGTAACTCCAAATTAAATAAGTTATATATGAAAAATGATCAGAAAAATCCAATCTATCCATCTGTACTAGTTTCATGCATGATAAAGAAACTTAACCCTTCTGTTTGGATCAAAATATGATAATGCATTATATGAGTTCATAACTTGAGTTTGAATTTGAACCCTTGGTTCAAATAAGCTCAAACCCTTCTGTTCTAGTTGCACTAGCTCAAATCACAACATGTTGCCATGTCATGTTCATGCATCATATTGTGCATTGCATTGATTGCATTTTCTCTCTATTGCCGGTATTTGTTCCCTCTCAGTAGACGAGGTTCCGACGATGAGATCGATGACACCGATGAAGAGCTATAATATCTTTAGAAGTGCCAGGCAAGGAAAACCCCCTTGTTCATTCCGATAAAATCCCACTCTCTCGCTCCTGCTCTCTTTCACTACATTAGGACAACAACGATTCAACTCTTACATGCTGCGGTAGTTGAACCCCTTTCCTCTGCATGACCTGTCATTGCCACAGTAAATAGATGAAACCCACTAGCATGAGTAGGAGTTGTTTGAGCCCTGATGTGCCTACTCATTCATGCTTGTTTGTCATGCCTGCTACTGCTTAGAGTTGAGTCAGGTCTGATTCATCGGGGATGAATTGGAATGGTGATGAACATGTCCTACTGTGCGTGAACTAAGTGTGTGAACACGATTTGGTAAAGGTAGCGGTGAGAGGCCATGTAGGAGTACATGGTGGGTTCTCTCATTGACGCCGTCCTCAGGAACTGAGTTCTGTGTTTGTGATCCATGAACAGCTACTACCACACATTGGGATCCTTAATTGACTCTCTCGACTTATTAATCGCCTTGATCTCTGTCCAGGAGTTGCAACTAGTTTCTGGTGTTTGTAGGATATGTGTTGGAGGCCGTGCGTAGCGCTGAACCTAGGGGTGGGCTATGATGCGGTAGATACACCGTGGCCCAGTGTACCGGGCGCCCGTTTGGTGTCTCGGGAACCCTGCACACATCGTTTGGGGCTGTGAGCGAAACCCCGGCCGAATCTCCTCACGGATGGAACCCGAATAGGCGATAAACCTGGACTAGAGACTTGTGTGGTTAGTCTGGTCGTGGCCGACTCCCTCGCCAGGCTTCTGCTTGAAGGTTGCCGAGATACACGACGTGTCCATGGTGGTAAGTGGCGAGAGCGTGTGTGAAGAAGTACACCCCTGCAGGGTTATAAATGATCTATTCGAATAGCAGTGTCCGCGGTAAAGGACTTCTGGGTTGCCTGTACAGTTCATAGACAAGTGAAAGTGGATACTCTAAAACTCGCAAGATAAGCGTGAGTGCTATGGATGGCCTTCTCGTAGGGAGACGGGAGCGGATCCATAGTGGTGTATTGATATGGTGAATATGTGGACTCGTGTGCGCCACCTCAAAAGAGTTACTTGCAGTCATAGTTTAGGACAGCCACTGAGTCAAAGCTAGCTTGCTGCAGTCAAACTCCACCGCCCCCTTTGTTGATACTGATGCATATGTAGCTAGTTCTGATGTAAGTCTTGCTGGGTACATTTGTACTCACGTTTGCCTATTTTATGTTTTGCAGAGAGACGTCAGTCTCGCTAGTTGTTCCGTGTGGACTTCGACGTTTAGCTTGATACCTCAGCTACGATCTTGTGCCCTCGGCAGGATCTGGTAGATAGTCAGGCTTCTCAGCCTTTTTCATTTGTAGATATCTGTACTCAGACATGTTAAGCTTCCGCATGCGCTTTGACTTGTATGCTCTGAATGTTGGGTCTTGAGACCCATGTTTGTAATATCTCGCTCCTCGGAGCCTAATGAATAAATACTTTGAGTCGTAGAGTTTTTTTGTGACGCCATGTTGTATTTACACATATCGGGGATATTCTGTGTATGATTGAAATGCTTGGTATGTGTGGGATCCGACAACCTAGTTGTTTCTCCTTGGTAGCCTCTCTTATGGGGAAATGTAGTCTTGTGCTTCCATGAGCCATAGTAGTCCGCTGCAGCCCGGTTCACCGGAGTCCTGCTAGCCCAGCACTACTGCTCCGGAACACTTGACTGGCCGGCATGTGATTCACTTCGTTCCTCTGTCTGTCCCTTCGGGGAAATGTCACGCGGTGACATCCCGAGTCCTGCCTAGCCTGCTACAGCCCGGTTCACCGCAGTCCTGTTAGCCCAGTGCTACAGCCCGGATTCGCACGCTGCTGACCAACATGCTCGATGTTGATTCATGTATGCATGTCCCCGTAAGTTAGTGCCACTTTGGGTTCACGACTAGTCATGTCGGCCCGAGTTCTCTGTCATATGGATGCTAGCGACACTATCATATACGTGAGCCAAAAGGCGCAAACGGTCTCGGGCCATGGTAAGGCGACACCCGTGGGAATACCGTGCGTGAGGCCACAAAGTGATATGAGGTGTTACCGGCTAGATCGATGTGACTTGGAATCGGGGTCCTGACAGCTTTTGGTATCAGAGCCTGACTACCTGTAGGATTACCAAGCCAAACTGGTCGAAGTTGAGTCTAGAAATGCTTTAGTTATATAAGGGAATTGATTGTGGAAGGGAACGTAAGGCTCTTTTTACTACTTTACCTTATGCCCTTCTGATCTGAGTCATCATCTTCTCTTCTACGGGGATTAAGAACTAGGCTTCTGATCTTTCTATTAGGATCACGTGTTACTAATCCATAGACTTATAGGATTGTTGGTTTCAAGCCTCAGTTCAGTTCCTACTATTTCCGTATGTTCATAGCTGGCCTCAGAATCTGGATATTGTGATGTTGAGTGGTTATGCCACCATTTTTCACGATGTCTCAAATCTTTTTGAGCATTTACAGCCGTTATGCTGTCTGAGTCATCCCAGGTTTCTAAAGAATCTGATGCATTTGCAAATCCTTCCTCCCAGTTCCCGATGTCCTTTTAGGCCAGATTAAGCGCACTAAACGGTCTGTTGAGGTACTCCATTGCCTTGACATATATGTTGGAGGTAGTATGATGACCCTAGGCATTCTAGAGAACCACCCAGTAATCTAGCAATGCTTTATATTCCTAGTGTGATGATTCTAGACGTCATTCTTGAAAGCATCCTGTGATGCCATTTAGTTAATAGGCATTCTATTCCTGGGTTCTTGAACCCGAGATTCACCCTACTTACTTCATGTTGATAGTGTTGCTAGTTCCTTTAGGATATTAGTAACCTTGCGACAGTCCTCAAGGTTCGTGGTATTTCCTTCTTCCAAATACCATGAACCATTAAGGCAGAAGTTCTTTGAACCAAAAGATCACAATAAGAGTGCTCTTGATGAGTTCTCCATTCTGCATTGTGAATCTGCCAGTACTACCTTTCCGCATGGATTATCTGGAAGAAATATGTTGAACTTGTTTGACATACTAAATCTATGCATCCGCAACTCAGAAAACCATATGTTCCTTTGAGTTGTCTCTCTTTAAGTTGTATTCTGACCCCTGTCTATCAATTGATAGTCAGGACTAGTTGTGCATTCGTGTTATCGATGCCTATTATTTTTGTGGTCCGTCGGTCCGTTCTATTCCAGAATGACTAGGAGAAACAAGCTCCAGTACCTCATCCATTTCTAGGATTGGGTCAAAGTAGTTGTATTCCGCAGATCAAATTCAATCAAGCTTTTGGTCTGTTCTACCCTGAAGTATTACCCACTTTATGTCAGGAACGTCATGAGAATTGCACCTTCTCTTATGAATTCTTGATGCAGTGATACTTCTCGCCATCATCATTCGCTCCTCAGTTCCGTGTTGTTGCAACCGGAATACCGACAAGTGAACCGTGATGTGTGAAATCAATACTCCTAGCAACTAGTTGCTTGGTAGTAAATGGACAATATTCTCATTCTTAGCGTGTTGGTTATTGAATCATCATTCTAAGATAGATTGTGCTACCTAGTCCTTATTTCCGGTGCACTCTTCGATCAATGAGTTAGGATTATTCAATCCCTTGCTTATTTGATCATATCGTCTTGCTCTGAAAAGCAAGATTGTTCTCGAGCTTAGTAACATATCGGTGGTTCCTGATGTTCCGAATATCTTCTCCGAAGTATTACCAGGTTGTCACCTGACCGCTATGTTGAGTTCATGATCATGTTGGTTTTCCTCCAAACCACCCATTCTCCAAGAATCTGTGTTGGATACCCTGAGCTAGTTGGTTAAGCCAAACAACAACTTGGAGAGTTGGAAGATAAAAGCTTGTCTGACTTAGTTCATGTTAAGGGATATCTTTGTGTGTGTGTGTGTGTTAGTTGAAGAAAGATGATATCTTCATCGATTGGTCCGTGTGAACAGTTGTTGGACCTATTGTCTTGTCAAAACTTTGATTTGAGTATGGGCTATCGTCAAGTCAAATCAGAACCAACGATGTTCGTAATGTTATCTTACTCGTGGTTGATCCCTCGAGCATACACCATTACATCTTTTGGTCTGGCCAATGCTATCACCGTGTTCACACGATGGTGGAAGTCCAGTGATATGGAAATTCCGATGAGTTGCTTTTGAGCCCATCATCTTGTCTCCTCCATGATTCATGTTGAACATTAAGCTAGTGTTGGAAACTTTGTAAGCAATTCCTTCGTGTTCCGTTCATGAAGGATATGTTTGATGAAAGAAGTGACTTCCTTTGATTCACGTGCTTTTGATGCAAGTTGTCGCCGTGAATTCGAGAAAGTTTATTTTTGCCTCCTCTGGAATCATCCCAAGTTAGTCATGCATACGTGCTAAGTATTCTGTGGTTTGGAGACTTGCAACCTCCATTCTATATGTATTTCTAGCACACCAAGCCACTGACTGATTTGCTCGCGGAAAAGGAGTTGTTGTGCGAATACTAGTTCATGCACAAGATTCCAATATCCTCAATGATGGTTCCCAACCTGAACTCGGTAGCGTTTAGTTGTAAGACTACTATGTGCTCATGCTTGTCTCGGACATCGTGTTCACATGTATGTAGCAGAACCAGCTCATGTTTTGGAGCTTGCTATCAAAGTTCATCTCCCGAGAATCTCGCAATGCCACCTCGTCGGTTTGTGTTGCAAATTTTCTTTTCCAGACATGATGTCTGAAATGTTCCGTTGCCAACCAGATCTGAATCTGAGGTAGATATGATGGTTGGAGCTATTCCAAGATTTATGAAGTAGGTCCCGACAAGGTTGATGTTCCGGCCGACACACCTAGCCGGAAGATCTATCATTGTAGTGTCTTGATTGAGCATTTTTTTCCATCTTCTCTATGAGGACTTCGTGCGACTTATTGTAGAAGTTGCTCCCGAGGAATTCTTGTGCTCTCAGTTCCCTCGATTATGCTATAACCATTCAAACAGTGGAATCACTCTCGACTGTTGAGTTTTCCCTAGTTACTAGAATCATTCCCAACATTGCATTTTGTTCCCATCATGCACCCGTCGTTGTGCCAGTCTACCATGGGTCCCACCCATTCCTGATGATAAGCAAAAATCATTCCTTGCGTTGTCTTCAACAAGGTAGACCACATCATCCATTCTAGTCCAGTTATGCCATCCTTTCATACCCCGCCAAACGATTGTTGGTGAATTGGTTATAGACAATTTCAATGTTCTCTGAATCAAAAGTAATTCTTTTTGCCACTTAAGGGATGATTCTACGGGTCACCCTCCTCCAAGATGTCTCGTTTTGGTGTCTTGGAAACTCAACTCCTCTCTACGTTGGCAACCGTTCACCACCCTCTTAGGTGTGGAATTGTTGCCTACCTAGTGAACCTTTGTCATGGTTTCACTCCATCCCTCTAGACGTATGCTCCGTGTCTCAGCTCGAGAGATGTTTCAGCGTCTCGCTCCATGAGTTGATCCTGAGTTGTTCGATCTTCAATAAGATCGATCCTTCTAGAGTTTTCCCTTTCCTCTCATTGTCATGTTAGTTGGAGTTATCAGAGCAGGACATCGAGACAATGATGGTGATCGAATCAACGTTCTTATGAAGTGCCACCTGGATCATGAAGATTGTGTTAGTTTGCGTTCCCCCTTCATCTTACCCTACGCTTGAATCTCGGGGCGAGATTCTTGTTTAGTGGGGGTGAGTTGTCACAACCCTAGTCAGTGCATGCATTAGGGTGTTTGCATCATGTTTAAATTTCGGTTAAACTTGAATGTGGATGTTCAAACCCTAGCACCAACTGGAACTCAACTAGGTTCAATCCATTTTTTTTTTCAAAGAACCCAAAATGCCCTTTGAAAATGTTCATGATTTCTAATAAAGGTGAAAACCTCTGCCAAAAATGATGAATATATTTCCAGGAAATTCTGGATCTTTGAATTAACTCATATCGTATTTGAATTGGAGCATTTAAATCCTATAAATATTTTTAAATGCTCTAATAATTCTAAAACTAGTTTGGGTTGTTGGAAATAATCCAAACACTGCCCAGCATTATTTTCAGGATTTTACAAAATGGATTAGTATTTTTACTAATTCAAAACATGAATAAAAGAAATAGAAAACAGGAAATAAAAGAGAGAGAGAGACTTACATGGCCTCACCTACGCGGACCACCTGGCCGGCCCAGCTGGCAGCCCAGCCAACTGGCCCAGCCCACCACCGCAACCCCCTCTGTCGCCTTCCTCCTCACGCAAGCTCCTGCTTGCCGCTGCTGCTGGAGACGGCCCCGAGCGCCACGACACCCCCCTGACCGCCCCTCTCTCTCTGGAACCTCTCCTCCTCCTCCTCTGCTCTCTCACTCTCCCCCTGCTCTATCCCTTGCCTCTCCCGCCATGGCCGATTCACCCGTGAGCTAGCCGCCGTCGCCTGCGTAGCTATCGCCTCCTCCTCGCCTCCTCGAAGTGCCTGCGAGCTCCGCATCGATGCCCCGACCTCCTCGATGAGCCACACGCCGCCGGAAGCGCTCCACTGCCTCCACCGAGCTCCTCCTCACCGTTTGGTCGCCGGAGATCCCCCTCGTCACCGCGCTCAGCTCCGACCACCTCAGAGCTCACCGTTCGCTCCACTGCAACCGTTGTGAGCTTCTGCGTCGATCCCCCTCTCCTCTGGCTCTTTTGCTTCCGCTAAAGCCATTGCCGTCGCGGCCGGGAGTTTGGCTCCGCCGGCCATGCCGCCGCCGTGGCCACCGTCACCTAGAGCCGCAACTGAGTGCGTCATAGCGCTCAGTGCATCACCAGGTGCCCGTAGCACCCGTCCGTGGCCCCTGCCGTGCAATATAATGCCAACCCCGAGCACACCCGCACGCCGGCCGCCGCCGCGAGCTCTTTTCCAGCGAGCTCCGGCCACCCCAGCTACTCCCACTTGCTCCATTGGATGCGCGCGTTCGCCAGCTCCGCGTACATACCCTCCGCCTTGCTTTTGGTCGCCGGAGGAGCGATCCCGAGCACCTCCGCCGTCTCTGGCGTCGCCGGCGACGAGCCGTGGACCAAGTCCGGCGAGGTTGACTCGTTTGACCTGGGGTTTGACCCCCCAGGGTCACTGACGTGTGGGCCATGCCCCTGTTTAGTTTAGGTGTTAGATTAGTTAGCGCTAATTAACTTAGTTAATTGGTTGACTCACTAACATGTGGGTCCAGGCCCTAATTAACCTAGATTAGTGCTAACGTAACACTACTAACTCTGTTAGTTAGTTGTTCTTATTCAGAAAATTCCAGAAAATGCCCTAAACTTCTAAAATTCATAGAAAATTATGTGTAACTCCAAATTAAATAAGTTATATATGAAAAATGATAAGAAAAATCCAATCTATCCATCCGTACTGGTTTCATGCATGATAAAGAAACTGAACCCTGCTGTTTAGATCAAAATATGATAATGCATTATATGAGTTCATAACTTGAGTTTGAATTTGAACCCTTGGTTCAAATAAGCTCAAACCCTTCTGTTCTAGTTGCACTAGCTCAAATCACAGCATGTTGCCATGTCATGTTCATGCATCATATTGTGCATTGCATTGATTGCGTTTTCTCTCTATTGCCGGTATTTGTCCCCTCTCAGTAGACGAGGTTCCGACGATGAGATCGATGACACCGATGAAGAGCTATAATATCTTCAGAAGTGCCAGGCAAGCAAAACCCCCTTGTTCATTCTGATACAATCCCACCCTCTCGCTCCTGCTCTCTTTCACTACATTAGGACAACAACGATTCAACTCTTACATGCTGCGGTAGTTGAACCACTTTCCTCTGCATGACCTGTCATTGCCACAGTAAATAGATGAAACCCACTAGCATGAGTAGGAGTTGTTTGAGCCCTGATGTGCCTACTCATTCATGCTTGTTTGTCATGCCTGCTACTGCTTAGAGTTGAGTCAGGTCTGATTCATCGGGGATGAATTGTAATTGTGATGAACATGTCCTACTGTGCGTGAACTAAGTGTGTGAACACGATTTGGTAAAGGTAGCGGTGAGAGGCCATGTAGGAGTACATGGTGGGTTCTCTCATTGAAGCCGTCCTCGGGAATTGAGTTCTGTGTTTGTGATCCATGAACAGCTACTACCACACATTGGGATCCTTAATTGACTCTCTCGACTTATTAATCGCCTTGATCTCTGTCCAGGAGTTGCAACTAGTTTCTGGTGTTTGTAGGATATGTGTTGGAGGCCGTGCGTAGCGCTGAACCTAGGGGTGGGCTATGATGCGGTAGATACACCGTGGCCCGGTGTACCGGGCGCCCGTTTGGTGTCTCGGGAACCCTGCACACATCGTTTGGGGCTGTGAGCGAAACTCTGGCCCGATCTCCTCGCGGATGGAACCCGAATAGGCGATAAACCTAGACTAGAGACTTGTGTGGTTAGTCAGGTCGTGGCCGACTCCCTCGCCAGGCTTCCGCTTGAAGGTTGCAGAGATACACGACGTATACATGGTGGTAAGTGGCGAGAGCGTGTGTGAAGAAGTACACCCCTGCAGGGTTATAAATGATCTATTCGAATAGCCGTGTCCGCGGTAAAGGACTTCTGGGTTGCCTGTACAGTTCATAGACAAGTGAAAGTGGATACTCTAAAACTCGCAAGATAAGCGTAAGTGCTATGGATGGCCTTCTCGTAGGGAGATGGGAGCGGATCCATAGTGGTGTATTGATATGGTGAATATGTGGACTCGTGTGCGCCACCTCAAAAGAGTTACTTGCAGTCATAGTTTAGGATAGCCACTGAGTCAAAGCTAGCTTGCTGCAGTCAAACTCCACCACCCCCTTTATTGATACTGATGCATATGTAGCTAGCTTGCTGTAGCATATTGTGTGTATGATTGAAATGCTTGGTATGTGTGGGATCCGACAACCTAGTTGTTTATCCTTGATAGCCTCTCTTATGGGGAAATGTAGTCTTGTGCTTCCATGAGCCATAGTAGTCCGCTGCAGCCCGGTTCACCGGAGTCCTGCTAGCCCAGCACTACTGCTCCGGAACACTTGACTGGCCGGCATGTGATTCACTTCGTTCCTCTGTCTGTCCCTTCGGGGAAATGTCACACGGTGACATCCGGAGTCCTGCCTAGCCTGCTACAGCCCGGTTCACCGGAGTCCTGTTAGCCCAGTGCTACAGCCCGGTTTCGCACGCTGCTGACCGACATGCTCGATGTTGATTCATGTATGCCTGTCCCCGTAAGTTAGTGCCACTTTGGGTTCACGACTAGTCATGTCGGCCCGGGTTCTCTGTCATATGGATGCTAGCGACACTATCATATACGTGAGCCAAAAGGCGCAAACGGTCCCGGGCCATGGTAAGGCGACACCCATGGGAATACCATGCGTGAGGCCGCAAAGTGATATGAGGTGTTACCGGCTAGATCGATGTGACTTGGAATCAGGGTCCTGACAGTATGTAGCCGTATATGATGTATGTCAGAGCGTGAAGGAGAAACCTGTCAAAATTCTCGAGTTTGCCAGTCGAGTCACGCGCAGCAAGGTTATAAAGTTTTGCAAAGTTCAGTGGAGCCACCATACCGAGGATGAAGCCACCTGGGAACGAGAGGATGATCTACGCAAGGACCACCCACACCTATTTTCTAGCCAACCCGAATCTCGAGGGCGAGATTCATCTTAAGGGGGGTAGGTTTGTAACATCCCAAATTTTCAATTTGGAATGTTATACATAGGCCATTCATGCATATCATATTTTTTTTGCATTTCGTTTTGCGATCCTAAAAATTCTAAGCAACTCAAGGACCCACGGAGAGAGTTGGGGATTTCACCGTTTTCAAATTTTGAATTTTCTCAAATATCGAAACAAGGATCACCTTGGTTTTAATAAATTTTTCTCTCTAAAAATATTTCATATTAAAAATATACGAGAGGAGATAATATGACTTCTCCAAAACAAATGAAATATTGGAGGAAAAACTTTAAAATCAAATAAACATTTAATTTTGATTTTAATTGCAATTTTATTTGAACTAGAAAAATATGGATTTTTCAAAATTGCATTTTAGGGCCAAGAAAATGTTCATCTCGTTCTAAATATTTTATTTAGACAGTGAAAATTTGTTTTGGTATTATTAGATTTTTATTTTATTTATTAGGATTTTTCCGACGAAATGTGTTAAAAAAAAAAAAGTTTCCCGCCCGACCGGGCCGGACCCCAGCCGAGCAGGCCGGCCCGCCTAGCGCCGCCGCCTCCCCTCCCGTGCACGAGACGGACTCGCCGGAGTCCGAATGCACCACGCCGCCGCGCCGCCCCTTCTCCAAGTCGGCCTCGCCCGACCCCCCCTATAAGTACCCCGCCGCCGCCGCCCTCTCCGCCACCCCACCACCCCGTCACCAGACGCCACCGCCGCCTGCGCGCCCCACTGCCGCAAGCCGCCGCCGCCTCCCGCCCGGCGCCGCCGTCGCCCGACGCCGCCGCCGTGGCCCCTAGCCGCCGCCGGAGCCCCCCCGACGCCGCACCGCCCCGCCGGAGCCCCGCCGGAGGTAGCCGACACCGCTGCCGCCATTCGTCATTTTTTTCGGTTAACCGTTCGGTTTTTTAGAAACCCTAGATTCATTTTTTTAGATCGGTTCGTTTGGTTTTTCTTCGCGGTTTAGTTATATAGCGGACGTTCGTCCGTACGTTCGTTTTAACGAATGCTGTTCGTCAGTTAAGCTCAGGCAGCGGACGTTCGTTCATTAGGCTGTTCGTCTTGTTTCTTTTTCCAGGGTTTTTCCGTGATTATTTTCAATCACGATTTCTGCCCTGATCTTCGTTCTAGTATAACTTTTCGCTCGTTTATCCAAATCAAGTGAAACAAGCGCCTAGATCTTCGTCTTGAAGTTCTCTTTCTGTTTAACCAACTTGAACAAGATTTTGGTACTGTAAAATTTGACTTTAGTCCAGATTAGTAAACAGATCTTGTTTCTTTTGTAGTTTGAGTTTCATTGCTCCGTCTGATTTGATTCTTTTTGCAAACAGGAGTTCTTCAGTTGAACTTTCTGGTTAGATCTTCTTATTTGAGCTTTTCCCGTGCATCTTTGCTTGAGTGCTTATGTATGCTAGTGTTTGTTTGTGATAGAATTCTCGGAGTGCGAAGCGTGCTACTACGAGTCACTAGGTTTTGCGGATCGTCAGCAAGGCAAGTAACACATTGATCATACCCCTTTATTACCCATTTTTTATGCATTAGTTTCAACCCTCACACATTGCATGAGTAGGATCTATTAACATGTGGGTCTGGGTAGTAGATGATGAGGTAGAACCTATTACCTGTTTTATTATCAAACCCTTGGGAGTTACTTCTACGTTATGCTTATATTGCCATGCTATGCTCGTAGACGTGGTTTGGGTTTGAGAGTATCCATGACAGATGTGAGATTGTTAATTAATGGTTAACTTAAGGTGGCAACTTTAATACACATCTGGGTGGATTGTTGGTTTGGGCACCTGGAGAATCTAGTGTTGTCCTAGGATATCCCGGAGTACCCATGTGATCCTCCTACGGTCCGCCACCCAGGCTCAAAGGGATCATCAGATTATTCATGCTAGAAACTTCCGTGTGCAGCTACAAGCTATTATGGGCTCTAGCATAGTTGAGTATGTTGTATGACCTCTTTCAGTGGTGGGCTAGCAGATGTAGAGGGAATGTAGGTGTAACTGTCCACCCAGAGTAAAGAGTTAATGCTTCTGAAAGACTGTGTCTCGGTCATCCGTTTCTTAAACACCATGTAGTGCGAGAAATCCAACGGAGGAGATCGAGTCTTGTGGGGAAAAGTGCGCGAACCTCTGTAGAGTGTACAAACTAATCATGGTTAGCCGTGTCCCCAGTTATGGACATCTTGAGTATCTGGTTCTTGAATTATCCTGTTGATCTCAACACTTTATTTAAACTAATTTGATTGGGTTAATGATTACCTTAATTTGGGATTGAGTTGGAGGAACCTTCTCAATGTTGTTCAACTACCATGATAGTTAAATAAAGTATATTCCTTTGTTGTAGGGAAAAATTGGCTTTTTGCAAAAACATATTAACCATTGAGCCTCTACCAGCCATATATGCATGTAGTGATAGCATTATTTCATTCATTGCTCTGCTGTGTTATTTTGCCAGCATATTCCATGTGCTGACCCGTTTTCGGGCTGCAACGTATCATGTTGCAGACTTTTCAAACGAAGAGTAAGGTTTGCTAGGCCGTTGTCGTGCACTCAGCTATGCCGTTGGAGTTGATGGACTCACTTTATCTTCCAAGCCTTCCGCTGTTATCTTATTTAGATGGCCTTAAGCCATATTTATTGTAATAAGTTCTCTTTGGAAACTAACGATGTAATAAGTGTGTGATTGCTACTATGTTATAAATCCTTTGAGTACTGTGTGTGTCAGCATTACCGATCCAGGGATGACACTTTAGGCACAGAGACTTGACCGTCTGAGGTCGAGTCGCTACAATAGTCATACATGCTTGCGATAATAACTTGCATGGAATATTTTGTCCTACCCTCCCGTGGTAGCGGGGTCCATAAGGAAACTAAGGCTCTTATATGTGGCACTTCCGTCTTGGTCATATCAGAAAGAAACATATGCAAAAACTTCATAAAGATGGAGTGTTAACATCGTTTGATTTTGAATCATTTGATACATGCAAAGCTTGTCTGATGAGTAAAATGACCAAGACACCATTCACTGGTCATCTTGAACAGGCGCTTGAATAATTTGATATAATACATAGTGATGTATGTGGACCAATGAGTGTTCCGGCGCATGGTGGATACTTATACTTCGTTACCTCTACTGAAGATTTGAGTATATATGGGTATATATACTTAATGAAACATAAGTCTGAAACATTTGGAAAGTTCAAAGAATTTCAGAACGAAGTTGAGAATCATCATGGCAAGTTCTATGATCAGATCATGGAGGAGAATATCTAATCCATGAGTTTAGCAAGCATCTAAGTGATTGCGGGATTGTACCACAACTTATCCCTCCCGAAACTCCACAGGGAAACTACGTGTAGGAAATGCGTATCCAAACCTTGTTAGACATGGCAGGTCAATGATGTCATTTACCGATCTACCTTTATCATTTTGGGTATATACACTTGAGACAACAATATATACAATAAACAAAGCACCATCAAATCCTATTGAGGCGACACCATATGAGTTATGGAATGGTAAGAAACCAAATTTGTTGAATCACAAGATTTGGGGTTGTGAAGCTTATGTAAATGTTTACAACCAAACAAGCTTTATCCTAAAGCAGACAAGTGCTACTTTGTGGGTTATCCCAAACAAACATTTGGGTATTCCTTCTACCAAAAGTCCAGTGACAAAGTGTTTTGTTGCAAAAGGTGGACACTTTCTCGAGGATGAGTTTCTCGCTAAAGAAGTAAGTGGGAGGACAGTACAGTGATACGTCTCCAAAGTATCTATAATTTTTTATTGTTCCATGCTATTATATTATCTGCTTTGGATGTTTTATATGCATTAATATGCTATTTTATATGATTTTTGGGACTAACCTATTAACCAAGAGCCCAGTGCAAGTTCTTGTTTTTCCTTGTTTTAGAGTTCCGCAGAAAAGGAATATCAAACGGAGTCCAAACGGAATGAAACTTTCGCGATGATTTTTCTTGGACCAGAAGACATCCAGAGGGCTTGGAGTGCATGTCAGTAAAGCCATGAGGCGGACACAAGGTCAGGAGGCGCGCCCAGGGGGTTAGGGCGCGCCCCCACCCTTGTGGGCCCCTCGTGACTCCACCGACCTATTTCTTCCGCCTATATACTCTCAAATATCCAAAAACCTTCCAAGGGAGCCATGAAACCACTTTTCCACTGCCGCAACCTTCTATACCCGTGAGATCCCATCTAGGGGCCTTTTCCGGTGTCTTGCCGGAGGGGGATTCGATCACGGAGGGCTTCTACATCAACACCATTACCTCTTCGATGAAGCGTGGGTAGTTTACCACAGACCTACGGGTCCATAGCTAGTAGCTAGATGGCTCTTCTCTCTCTTTGATTCTCAATAACATGTTCTCCTCGATGTTCTTGGAGATCTATTCGATGTAATACTCTTTTGCGGTGTGTTTGCCGAGATCCAATGAATTGTGGATTTATGATCAGCTTATCTATGGATATTATTTGAATCTCCTCTGAATTCTTATATGCATGATTTGATATCTTTGCAAGTCTCTTCGAACTACCGATTTGGTTTGGCCAACTAGATTGGTTTTTGTTGCAATGGGAGAAGTCCTTGGCTTTGGGTTCAATCTTGCGGTGCTTGATCCTAGTGACAGAAGGGGAACCGACACGTATTGTATTGTTGCCATCGAGGATAAAAAGATGGGGTTTTCATCATATTGCTTGAGTTAATTCCTCTACATCATGCCATATTTCTTAATGCGTTACTCTGTTCTTATGAACTTAATACTCTAGATGCAGGCAGGAGTCGGTCGATGTGCGGAGTAATAGTAGTAGATGCAGAATCATTTCGGTCTACTTGACACGGACGTGTGCCTATATTCATGATCATTGTCTTAGATATCGTCATAACTTTGCGCTTTTCTATCAATTGCTCAGCAGTAATTTGTTCACCCACCGTAATATTTTCTATCTGGAGAGAAGCCTCTAGTGAAACCTATGGCCCCCGGGTCTACTTTCCATCATATAAGTTTCCGATCTACAATTTAGTTTCCTATTTACTTTCTTTGCAATCTTTTACTTTCTGTTCCATAAATCAAAAATACCAAAAATATTACTTTACCATTTATCCATCTCTATCAGATCTCACTTTGCAAATAACCATGAAGGGATTGACAACCCCTTTATCGCGTTGGGTGCAAGTTGGTGTTTGTTTGTGCAGGTATTCGGTGGCTTGCACGTTGTCTCCTACTGGATTGATACCTTGGTCCTCAAAACTGAGGGAGATACTTACTCTACTTTGCTCATCACCCTTTCCTCTTCAAGGGAAAAACCAACGCAAGCTGAAGAGGTAGCATACAGCTTGACGAGCTTTCAGAATCTTAGGAAAATATAGACATGACTAACAAAAAGAAATTTGTTCCGGAAGTTGTCCATGCCACTGAACCAGAAGTTACAACACCACTTTTAAGTACTCTAGTTAAGATTGTGACTGAAATGCGTAGATCAGGAAGAGTTATCGAACCTCCTGAATGGTTTCATAGTGAAATATTCACCTTAGAAGAAGATGAACCTGCACACTACAGGGAAGCGATGGCGGTGCCCAGCTCAAAGAATGGCTCAAAGCCGTACAATCCGAAATGGAGTCCATGTACGAGAATCAAGTTTGGAACTTGGTCAATCCTCCAGAGGGTGTAAAACCCAAACAATGTAAAGGGATCTTCAAGAGAAAAACAAACGCATATGGTAACCCCACCATCTACAAAGCAAGGCTAGTTGCGAAATGGTTTTCTCAACTCGAGGGAGTCAATAATGATGAGGCTTTGTCTCCAGTAGCAATGCTAAAGTCTGTACGGATTACGATGGCTATAGCTACATATTTCGACTATAAGATATGGCAGATGGATGTCAAAACTGCTTTCCTAAATGGAAATCTGAAAGAGGATGTATATATGATACAACCAAAAGGTTTTGTCGATCCAAAGAATGCCGGAAAGGTGTGTAAGCTTGATGACCCACAAGTATAGGGGATCAATCATAATCCTTTCGATAAGTAAGAGTGTCAAACCCAACGATGAGCAGAAGGAAATGTCAAGTGGTTTTTAGCAAGGTATTTTCTGCAAGCACTAAAATAGTCGGTAACAAGTAGTTTGATAGCAAGATAATTTGTAACAAGCAAGTAATGGTAACGGTAAATAAAGTGCAGCAAGGTAGCCCAATCCTTTTGTGGCATAGGACAAGCCAAAACGGTCTCTTATCATAGGCAAAGCGTTCTTGAGGGTACACGGGAATTTCATCCAGTCACTTTCATCATGTTGATTTGATTCGTGTTCGCTACTTTGATAATTTGATATGTGGGTGGACCGGTGCTTGGGTGTTGTTCTTACCTGAACAAACCTCCCACTTATGCTTAACCCCCTCGCAAGCATCCACAACTACGAGAAAAGTATTAAGATAAAATCTAACCATAACATTAAACATTTGGATCCAAATCGGTCCCTTACGAAGTAGTGCGTAAACTAGGGTTTAAGCTTCTGTCACTCTAGCAACCCATCATCTAATAATTACTCCATAATGCATTCCATTAGGCCCAAAGATGGTGAAGTGCCATGTAGTCGATGTTCACATGACACCACTAAGGGAATCGCAATACATATTATCAAAATATCGAACACATATCGAGTTCACATGATTACTTGCAACAAGATTTCTCCCGTGACCTCAAGAACAAAAGTAACTACTCACAAATGATAATCATGCTCCGGATCAGAGGGGTATTAAATAGCGTAATGGATCTGAACATATAATCGTCCACCAAAAAAACCATATAGTAATCAACTCTACTAGTCACCCACAGGTACCAATCTGAGGTTCCGGTACAAAGATTGAACACAAGAGATGAACTAGGGTTTGAGAGGAGATGGTTTTGTTGAAGATGTTAATGGATATTGGCCTCCCAGAGATGAGAGGGTTGTTGGTGCTGACAATGGCTTCGATTTCCCCCTCCGGGAGGGAAGTTCAACCGGCAGAATCGCTCCGCCGGAGGGCAAAAGTGCTCCTGCCCAAGTTCCGCCTTGAGACGGCGGCGCTCCGTCCCAAAAGTCCTCTCCTTATCTTTTCTAGGTCAAAATGACCTATATATATCAGAAGATGGGCACCAGAGGTGGGCTGGGCTGAGCACAACCCACCAGGGCGCACCTGGGGGGCCTAGCGCGCCCTGGTGTACGTCTTGTGCTCACCAGGTGGCCCCCTTCCGGTAGTTATTTGCTCCAGTATGTTTTATATATTCCAAAACAATTCTCCGTAAATTTTCAGCTCATTTGGAGATGTGCAGAATAGGTGACTCTGACATAGCTTTTTCAGGTCCAAAATTCCAGCTGCCGGCATTCTCCCTCTTTGTGTAAACCTTGCATATTATGAGAGAAAAGCCATTGGAATCACTCCATAAAGCATTATTATGCATAAAAACATTGTAAATAATAGTAGGAAAACATGATGCAAAATGGATGTATCAACTCCCCCAAGCTTAGACCTCGCTTGTCCTCAAGCGAAAAACCGATATCGAAAAACATGCCCACATGCTTAGAGAGAGAGAGGTGTGGATAAAAACAAAATATGGACATAGAAGCATCATGCTTATTATTATAACCACAACAAACCTTATCATAGAACTTTGTCACAACTTTATCATATAACTTCTCATGAACAAGTAATAATTCACCACAACATCAAAGTAAAAGCATAAACTCTATTGAAAACCAACAAACGATGTTCTCAGTCAAGTTTGCAACTACAATTCATCATCTTCTGAGGAAAGGGTCTCGTATTGGAGCCTTTTGGCAAGTCCACATACTGAACCATCATGTAATCTTCTATGATTTCTAACACTCACCTCATACACATGAGCATAACGTTTCAACCGGACACATAGAAAGATAGGTGCTTATAGTTTCGCCTCCCAATGTATTCACCTCAAGGGTGATGTCAACAATAATAATTCATGCTCAATTATATCCAACTGGATATATGTGCCTAGATCTTTCCACACCACATGATGCTTGCAAAAAGAGAAAAATAAAAAGGAATCGGGAAGAATACTTTGACTCTTGCATAAAAGTAAATACAAAAAGGTAAAAGATAGGCCCTTCGCAGAGGGAAGCAGAGGTTTTCATGCGCTTTTTGGTTTCTATGCTCAATCTCTTAGTGCAAAAGAACGTCACGTTATATTGCCCCTTATGATAGCAACCTTTATTATGCAGTCTGTCGCTTTTATTATTTTGCCATCACAAGTTCGTACAACGCTCAATTTTCTCTTACACTAAATGATCCAACACATTTAGAAGCAATTTTTATCCTTATTGCATTGATGACAAATTACTTGAAGGATCTTACTCAATCCATAGGTAGGTATGGTGGACTCTCAAAACGAGATTTTTGATTTAAGGGTTTTTGGATGCACAGGTAGTATATCTACTTAGTGCGGAATTTTTGGATAGCAAAGATATTGGGCAAGCACCGCATGTTAAAGGATCTCTCACAATATAACTTCTATGTGAATATGAACAAACATAAATCATTACGTTGTCTTCCTTGTCAAACGTCAACAATTTTGGCATATAATATTTGGGACAATTGCATTTTTACCCCTAGTTGGTTCCTACCCACGGGTTTTGCCCTTACTTTTCGAGCTTGCTCAGCTTTGCCCTTACTTTTTCCGTCGTGGTCCCTCGAATGCCCTTTGACCGTTTGACCAAAACTTTGAAAATTCTTAACTAATTCATATGAACTCAAAAAAAGCAAATAAGATATCAAAATGTACAGATAAACATTACCTTTATGTGCATATCATTTGCATTCAGGACAAAAGCACCCTTTAAACTACCTGAGGTAATTAATGTTATTAACACTATTAAAAATAAAAAGGTATAAACAATATTTTTTTCATGAATAAAAATTACATGCAAATGTAGGTGATGTTTTCTGAACATCCAGATATCTTATTTGCATTTTTCTGAGTTCGTATCATCTTGTTATGAATGTTCTAACGACTTTGACCATTATTTGGAAACTTCATAACAAGTTGATATGAACTCAGAAAATGCAAATAAGATATCAGGATGTTCAGAAAACATCACCTACATTTGCATGTAATTTTTATTCATGAAAAAAATATTGTTTATACCTTTTTATTTTTAATAATGTTAATAACATTAATTACCTCAGGTAGTTTAAACGATGCCTTTGTCCTGAATGCAAATGATATGCACATAAAGTTAATGTTTATCTGAACATTTTGATATCTTATTTGCATTTTTCTGAGTTCATATGAATTAGTTATGAATTTTCAAAGTTTTGGTCAAACGGTCAAAGGGCATTCGAGGGATCTCGACGGAAAAAGTAAGGGCAAAACTGAGCAAGCCCGAAAAGTAAGGGCAAAACCCGTGGGTAGGAACCAACTAGGGGTAAAAATGCAATTGTCCCATAATATTTTGATGGGGGCTCACAATGATCAAAGATGTCCAAGATAGTGTATTTGCATGTGAATCTTCTCTTGCCTTATTAATTCTTTCATGAATTGCATCATTGACCAATGCTATGTTTGTCAACTTTCAACAAATTTTACCACTTGTACTTTTCTTTATGTGATGTCATTACTTACTATAAGATTCACATATGATCTTTTTCATTATTTCCTTTTATTTTGATTGAAACATAAAAGTAAAGAAAGAAAAACTCGAACTAAACTTTATTATATATCTCGCACGCGATTACATACATAGATAGATCACTAAGCAAACACTCAAACATATATTGAACTAAACATTTTCAACTAATTGAAAAGATAACTAAAGATCGAACTAAGATAAATAAAGGCAAAGAGAGTGGTGGTGATACGATACCAAGGCACCTCCCCCAAGCTTGGCACAAGCCAAGGGGAGTGCCCATACCGTGTACTCAAGTCTCCTTTGGTGGTGAAGAAGATGATGGTGGTGGTGATGTCATGTTCATTTTCTCCAGCTTGTGTCGGAGGCTGAAATTATCATCCCTAAGATCCTCATTCTCTAGCTCAATGATAACCCACAAGTATAGGGGATCGCAACAGTTTTCTAGGGTAGAGTATTCAACCCAAATTTATTGATTCGACACAAGGGGAGCCAAAGAATATTCTCAAGTATTAGCAGTTGAGTTGTCAATTCAACCACACCTGGAAAACTTAATATCTGCAGCAAAGTATTTAGTAGCAAAGTAGTATGGAAGTAACGGTAACAGTGGCAAAAGTTACAGTAGCAGCTTTGTAGTAATTGTAACAGTGGCAATGGTAAAGTAACTTAGCAAAGATCAATATGTGAAAAGCTCGTAGGCATTGGATCAGTGATGGATAATTATGTCGGATGCGATTCCTCATGCAACGGTTATAACATAGGGTGACACAGAACTAGCTCCAATTCATCAATGTAATGTAGGCATGTATTCCGAATATAGTCATACATGCTTATGGAAAAGAACTTGCATGACATCTTTTGTCCTACCCTCCCGTGGCAGCGGGGTCCTATTGGAAACTAAGGGATATTAAGGCCTCCTTTTAATAGAGTACCGGACCAAAGCATTAACACATAGTGAATACATGAACTCCTCAAACTATGGTCATCACCGGGAGTGGTCCCGATTATTGTCACTTCGTGGTTACCGGATCATAACACATTATAGGTGACTAATGACTTGCAAGATAGGATCAAGAACTCACATGTATTCATGAAAACATAATAGGTTCAGATCTGAATTCATGGCACTCGGGCCCTAGTGACAAGCATTAAGCCTAGCAAAGTCATAGCAACATCAATCTCAGAACATAGTGGATACTACGGATCAAACCCTAACAAAACTAACTCGATTACATGATAAATCTCATCCAACCCATCACCGTCCAGCAAGCCTACAATGGAATTACTCACGCACGATGGTGAGCATCATGAAATTGGTGACGGAGGGTGGTTGATGATGACGACGGCGACGGATTCCCCTCTCCGGAGCCCCGAACGGACTCCAGATCAGCCCTCCCGAGAGAGTTTGGGCTTGGCGGCGGCTCCATATCGTAAAACACGATGAATCCTTCTCTCTGATTTTTCCCCGAACGTGAATATATGGAGTTGGAGTTGAGGTCGGTGGCGCATCAGGGGGCCCACGAGACAGGGGGCGCGCCCCCACCATCGTGAATAGGGTGTGGGCCCCCTGGTCTTGATTCCTTCACCAGTATTTTTTATATATTCCAAAAATATTCTCCGTGAAGTGTCAGGCCATTCCGTGAACTTTTATTTCTGCACAAAAATAACACCATGGCAATTCTGCTGAAAACAGCGTCAGTCCGGGTTAGTTCCATTCAAATCATGCAAGTTAGAGTCCAAAACAAGGGCAAAAATGTTTGGAAAAGTAGATACGATGGAGACGTATCAACTCCCCCAAGCTTAAACCTTTGCTTGTCCTCAAGCAATTCAGTTGACAAACTGAAAGTGATAAAGAAAAACTTTTACAAACTCTGTTTGCTCTTGTTGTTGTAAATATGTAAAGCCAGCATTCAAGTTTTCAGCAAAGATTATGAACTAACCATATTCACAATAACATTTAGGTCTCATGTTTACTCATATCAATGGTGTAATCAACTAGCGAGCAATAATAATAAATCTCGCACTACTAGAAAAAGGCTTACTAGTGGCGCACCAGTTTGCCTACTAATGGCGCACTACTGGTGCGCCACTAGCACCACGCCACTAGAATATTTTAGTAATGGCGCACCACAGGTGCGCCATTAGTATCTGGTATACTAATGGCGCACCACGGGTGCGCCATTAGTATCCCACAGGTGCGCCATTAGTAACTGGTATACTAATGGCGCACCAGATGGAAGTACGCCATTAGTAGCATTTTTTTAAATCGTTTTTTTCTTAATCTCAGGTCACTATTTCACATATGAGATATCCAACACATATATATACAACAAGCATCCATATAACAATCATATCCAACACACAAGTTTCATCATATATACATACATAGCCAACACATAGTTCCATCGTTACATATTACAAAAGTTTCACATTGTTCATCCAACATCGTTATCCATCCAACACCATATTACAAAAGTTTCACATAGTTCAGTTCTCATTGTTCTTCTCCTTCTCCTTCCTCAGCCTGATGCGCCAAGAGCGGCGAGGCGGTGGAGGCAGCTGTGGGATGTAGTCTTCTACCACAATTGGCGTGGTCATGTCGCCCAGCTGTGGGATCGCCGGCGCCACCACCGGTGCGTGGTCATTGTCAGGCACCACCACCATCGCGAGGCCACCTTCAGGCAGGATGGGCACGACCATCGCTAGGTCATCCTCAGCCACCACCATCTCTTGCCCATGGTCAGCCACCACCATCTCTTGCCCATGGTCAGCCACCACCATCTCTTGCCCTTGGTCAGCCACCACCAGCGCTAGGTCATCCTCAGCCTGATGCCCATCGTCATCCTGCAGTGGCCCACTCTGCTCCTCTTCTCCCCCACTCCAGTCCGGATCATCCTTCTTGCTGTCTTTGCTGCTGCCAGAATCGCTGCTGCTTTCGCTAAAGCCAGAATCGCTGTTGCTTTTGCTACAACCATAATCGCTGCTGCTTTGGCTGTAGCCAGTGTCGCTGATGCTGCTCCCATTGCCTATCCAAATGCAACAATGGCCGTTAACAATCGATGTGAGACAAAGCCAAATGTAGAGGAATAAGAAGAGGCAGAACGCACTGGCATCTTCGTCGTCAGTGTAGCGCATGCGACACATAGTCGTGTTGAAAACCTTCACGATGAGCATTGTGGCGTCATCGTCGTACCTGACGAGAAGAAAGTACCTGGTCCGTAGGTCGTAGGCACTGTAGAACTTCTCCCAGCCACGGCACAGGTACATGTGGCCCTCCTCGATCACCAACTCCACGTCCCACAGCCTGCGAACCCCGCTGCCGGCCTGTCGGAGCTTCACATTATGTGGCGGATCTTCACCCAGCATGTTCATGAAAGTGTCAGGCAGCCTCTGCAATTTGGGACAAGGAGTGATGTAGCAAACAACAGAGTTATCATAATGAGATGGGTGAAGGGGAGATCTCTCGTTTTATATACCTGCCTCGTGCCTGATACTGAAGTCCCAAGTATGATACTGAAGAACTCGAAAGCATCCAACTCGTACTCCGGTGAGGCAGAGCGGTGGTGGCTGCTTCCCCCCATCTCTGATAAGCAGCAGAAGAGACCAATTAGTACCAGGATTATACATCGACTAATTATACATCTGACCCAATTTATAAAACATGCGATGTATTCCACAATACAAAGAACAACTACCATTAATAGGTTGTTGTTTAGAAGGTTTCCCACATGTGTATCAGAGAACAAACATATGATCTAAGGTGAAACATTTGTGCCATGGTTAGTGGTAATTGGTAAATGCTATTTCTTTCTTTAGTCGATTTCATTTGCCTTGGTCTGAGAAAAAAATGCTACAGTTAGGAAATGCAAACATCAGATTAGAAATTATGCAGAATAGATAATCAACTTTGCTGATTCCTAATAATAGACTTATTGATTGACATT
Organism: Aegilops tauschii subsp. strangulata; assembly: GCF_002575655.3. Taxonomy (NCBI): domain Eukaryota; kingdom Viridiplantae; phylum Streptophyta; class Magnoliopsida; order Poales; family Poaceae; genus Aegilops; species Aegilops tauschii. Next base: position 70,971,167 of record NC_053037.3, read on the forward strand.
TAGGATCAAAATGCAACCAATGAAAAAAGAAAACAGAGGATCAGAGACAAGCCATGTCTTGCATTGTTTCTATTTTTGTGTTTACGGAAGTACCTAATGGTATTTTTATGATGTTTTGCAGCTGGTGAAAACGTATGAAATTGCATTGTTTTGCAGCTGGTGAAAGAAGCACCTAATTGCATTAACACATGTCCAGTTCCAATAGAAATCTTGGGGTACATTCATGCTTGAGACCCATAACAGGAGCTTACTAGCATTAACACATGCATCAAGCACCAGCTGCATTGTTTTGCAGCTGGTGAAAGAAGCACCTAAACTACAATACCTTACATGTAAGCAGTGCAAGAGGAGATGAAGAAGATATCAGTTGCTAAACCCGACAGCAATTGTTACACCGCTTTAATATCTCTCAACACTTTCTAGTAGCAACTAACAACCTGTATCATCACATAAGGTTTGCCCTATTGAAGTTTTGCACGATTTGGAATATATAACAGTTAATGATGTAATATGGCAATGAAGCAATTGCATTAAAAAACTAAGACATGTGGAAGAGTGGACATTGTACCTGTCAAGGGAGAGGATTGCTCTGCGACACCACCACTTCTCAAACTTGGCCTTCACAACACACTACATAGACAGATGTAAACTAAAATATGAATTCCTTTGCACTGGGATCATAAAACAAAATATTTAGAACTGAATCATATAGTAATTAATCACAATCTACAGGGCTGCCACACTCTAATCTTTGCAAAAGAACAAAAAAATAACATTGTTTTAACCTAAACAGAAGTGCCAAATACTAAACAATGACCATTGTTGTTATACTAGTGAACTATCTGCTAGAGATTCTACACCCATACTGAAAGCAATGTACGAGGCTACGAGCTGCCACCTTTTTGGCGCACCAGGGAGCTGGAGTGGCTGGAGGTCGAGCTGGGCTGCTAGACGTCGACGGGGCGGATCTCGACTGCGAGGGAGTCAGTCGATGGTGATGGAGTCGGCGCTGGACAGGTGGGAGGGAATGGGGAATGGTGGAGAGAGGGAGGAAGGAGGAAGGAGGAGAGGTACCTGGTCGCCGGAGGGGTCGGGGTCGGCGAAGGGGTCGCGGTCGGGATCCGAGCTCTTCCGGGTCCTCGCTCGCCGCGGTCGAAGGAGAGCAGGGGCCGGTGGCGGAGGACGGCAGGGGCAGGCGGGATGGGCGCGTCGGGGCGACGGAGGGGGCGGAGCAAGGGGGCGGCGGCGGCGGCGTGCAGGCGCGGCGGACGGAGGGGGCGGAGCAAGGAGGCGGCGGCGTACGGTTGGGGTCGAGTGGGGGATCTGGCGAGGGAGGGAGGGAGAGGCCACGCACAGTGCGAGGGGAACAAGTGGAGTGGGTTAGCAATGGCGCACCTCCCCCTAGTGCGCCATAAGTACGTCGATTCTAATGGCGCACCGCCCCCTGGTGCGCCATTAGAATTTTGTTTTAATTACTAGCCCGACTGCTCAGGTTATATTTCCACCTAACCCTATCTCCATCAGAACACGCCCACTAGCCCGACTGGTCAGCACGCAGCACACACACTAGGAGGTCCTGGGTTCGATTCCCAGGCTCCCAAATTTTTGTTTTTATGCATTTAAAATGTTGTTTGATATTTATTTGTGTTTAAATATGTTCAAACTTGTTTAAATCATAACAGTAATATTTTTTTTATAAAAACAGTAATAATTTTTATAAAAATGCATTTAAAATGCTGTTTGATATTTATTTGTGTTTAAATATGTTGAAACTTGTTTAAATCATAACAGTAATATTTTTTATAAAAACAGTAATAATTTTTATAAAAACAGGGTGCGGGGGAGAGGGTGCGGGGGTTGCTCGGCGGCGGTGGAGCGGGGGAGGGTGTGGTGGGTCGTCGGGGGTTGCGGGGGGTGCTCTGTCCTTGTCGTTACCGGTGTAGGATTCCATCGTTACCCCGGAGTTCTGATAACCATCGCTCTTCATGTCCTTGTCCTCGGTGTAGAATGTGTAGCTGTTGAATGCGAGGCGGAGGTTGCGGCGCGCGCGGGCGAGGGCGAGGTTGGTATCGGCCCTGCGGCGCTGCTCCGGCGAGAGTGGGGTGGGGTCGGAGGGGAGGATGGGGAGAGGGAGGCGGCGGGGGCGCGGATTGGGAGCGGACGGAGAGGAACTGGCGCGGGGGAGAGGGACGAAGGGGAACTGGCGAGGGAGAGGGAGGAATTAGCTATAGCATTCATTTGTGACGGTGGAGCAGGCCGGAGAGGGTGCAGGGGGTCGTCGGCGGCGGTGGAGCGGGCCGGGGAGGGTGCGGTGGGTCATCGGCGGCGGTGGAGCAGAGGAGCTAGGGTGCGGTGGGTCGTCGGCGGCGGTGGAGCGGGGGAGGGTGCGGTGGGTCGTCGGTGGCGGTGGAGCAGGGAAGGGTGCGGTGGGTCGTCGGCGGCGGTGGAGCGGGGGAGGGTGCGGGGGGTCGGCGGCGGCGCCCGGTGGAGCGGGGTAGAGGGTGCGGGGGGTGCTCGGCAGCGAGGGGGGCCGGATCTGGCGAGGTGGGATAGCGATCGAGATGGAGGGGGGTCGCTAGTAATGGTGCACTGTTCCCTGGTGTGCCATTAGTAGTTTTGCAAAAAAAATAAAAAATAAAAATATATAGTAGTGGCGCACTATGTGGCTAGTGCGCCATTACTAGTTAGAACTAGTAATGGCGCACTGTGTCCTGGTGCGCCATTAGTATGTTTGGAAAAAAAATTGTTACTAATGGCGCACCGTTTGTCTGGTGCGCCATTAGTGTCTTTCACACTAATGGCGCACCAGCACATGGTGCGCCATTGCTATGGCGCACCACATGTCTGGTGCGCCATTAGTGGCCATTCCATCTATAGCCCTTTTCCTAGTAGTGTCGGATGACAACAATTTCTCAAAACAATCATCATATAACAACGGTGCACCTCTGAAGATCAAGGACTGACTAAACATTGTAATTCATGGTAAAAGAGATCCAATCATAGTCATACTCAATGTAAATTAATAGTAATGGATGCAAATGATAGCGGTGCTCTCCAACTGGTGCTTTTTAATAAGAGGATGATGACTCAACATAAAAGAAAATAGATAGGCCGTTCACAGAGGGAAGCAGGGATTTGTAGAGGTGCCAGAGCTCGATTTTTGAAATAGAGATAAATAATATTTTGAGTGGCATACTTTCATTGTCAACATAACAACCGAGAGATCTCGATATCTTCCATGCTACACATATTATAGGCGGTTCCCAAGCAGAATGGTAAAGTTTATGCTCCCCCACCACCAACAAGCATCAATCCATGGCTTGCCCGAAACAACGGGTGCCTCCAACTAACAACAGTCCTGGGGAAGTTTTGTTTGCAATTATTTTGATTTGGTTTGAGCATGGGACTAAGCATCCCGGTGACCAGCCATTTTCTCATGAGTGAGGAGCAGAGTCCACTCCTCTTGAGAATAACCCGCCTAGCATGGAAGATACAGACAACCCTAGTTGATACATGAGCTATTCGAGCACACAAAACAGAATTTCATTTGATGGTTTAGAGTTTGGCACATACAAATTTACTTGGAACGGCAGGTAGATACCGCATATAGGAAGGTATGGTGGACTCATATGGAATAACTTTGGGGTTTATGGAAGTGGATGCACAAGCAGTATTCCCGCTTAGTACAAGTGAAGGCTAGAAAGAGACTGGGAAGCGACCAACTAGAGAGCAACAACAGTCATGAACATGCATTAAAATTAATCAACACTGAGTGCAAGCATGAGTAGGATATATGTCGGGGGTTGGGTGCGATATATGTCTTCCACTCGCACTTCCTCCGCGGCTTCGGCCTGCCGGCGAGCGGATTCTTCGGCCATACTCCCGCGCCAACCCGCCGCCTGCTGTAAGTTCTTCAGCTCTTTTCTTTTTAGTACTTGTCTCGGTCTTGATCTTGGTCTTGAACAGTCGATCCTTTGGACGCAGATCTATATGTCTCCTGCGACAGTCGCCATCGTAGGGCTGGGTGGAGACTACCAGCCGGACCGGAAGGTGAGCGATGTGGACGACCCTGACTTGGGGGCGGCCGCCTTGGAGGACGACGGCATAGGCGGTGGCGATGTAGCAGGTGGCTCCGAAGAAGGAGACAGCGTCAAGACTTGGCCCGACGATGACGATGAGGAGGACGAGCCACGCCCTGCGCGAGGCACCGGCAAGGCGGACGTGGGCCCCTCCGCCGAGCCGACTGCTCGAGGCGGCACGCGTAAGCGTAAACAGGGCGTCGTCTTGGTTGGCAGCGCGCCAAAGAAGGCCAAGAACCCGACCGTTGCGACCAGGTGGAAGGAGGCCGCCATGAAGGCGGCCAAGTTTCAGAAGCTCCCGAAGGCGCCTCCCATGGTGTCGGCGTAAGTGCCTTTTTCTTGTGCTTTTCCTTCCTTGTTGATTTTGTCTAAGCTTCCTTGCTTTATTTTCCTTGACTTAGGGCCCCGCTCTCTCTTGAGAAGTCGGCCGCCGCCTCCGTCATTGGGTCGGTGGAGACCTCCTCCACCACCCGGCAAATCGACCCTGCGGCCGACCTCCGGGAGGCGAAAGAACGAAATGCGCGTGAAGCGCGCAAGGAGCAGGAAGCCACCCGCCTGGAGAAGGCGGAGGCAGACAAAGCGGAGGCAGACAAAGCGGAGGCCGCCGCGCTGAAGAAGCTGGCGGAGGCCGAGGCTGATGCCGTGGCGAAGAAACAGCTTGAAGAAGTCGTGCACCGCCAGGAGCCGCTATTCGTCGTTCCCTTGAACTCAGCACCGCCTCCACCAGAGTTCGTGGCGCCGACTGGGGGAGCCGGCGACGAGCACCCGATCATGGAGAGGGAAGGCGGCGATGTCGTCATGCCGGACGTGGCCGTGCCCCCGCCACCGCCATCTGGAGGGGCGCGAGACAAGCAGCTGGCCGCCCCGCCGGCGCCACCAGCTGGAAACGAGGTGGTGACGGGCCCGACTCCTGAGGCCCACACACCAACACGCCGTCGTCTCGCGAAGCCGACTTCGGCGCCACGACCGCTGGAAGCCAGCACCGCGAGTTTGTCAGTCCCAGATGCCGAAGCGACCAGCGCCGCGCCCGCTGACTGCGTGCGGGGAGGCGGGACGGAAGCCTTAAACAAGGCGGTCCTAGACGTCGAGGCCAAGCTCCGAGCTGAGGCCGACGCTCTCAAGCATTGCAACAAGGCGTTCTTGGATTCACGAGCGGCCATTCGGGTATGTTTCTTACTTCTCCATCTTTGATTCTTGTACTTCTCTATGGGGGCGCACCAGCGCACCCACTGGGTGTAGCCCCCGAGTTTCAGGCCGACTGCTGAGTAGGCGGCTTGGAACTTTAATTGGCAAGCTCCGAGTGCTAACGTTGTCTGATATCTTCACTGTAGGATTATCATAACCTTCGCGCGGCCACCTTCAACTCCAACGTCCGAGAGCTGGACCAGCGGACCGCCGACTTGTCAGATAGCCGGAGTAAGTCTTCGTTTTCTTTCTCTGCGGGGCGCGCTGGCGCACCCGCGGGCTATAGTCCTCGAGATTCGGGCCGACTGCTGAGCAGTCGGGCCGGATCTCTCCGGCAACTGCATTTCTTCTTTGCTGAATCTTGATAACTTCTTTCTCTGTGGGGGGCACGACAGCGCACCCGCGGGCTGTAGTCCCCGAGATTCGGGCCGACTGCTGAGCAGCCAGGCCGGATCTCCCCGGCAACTGCACTTCTTCCTTGTTGACTATTGACGTCTTTTTCTTCCTCTACTTTCGCAGAGGCCAACGCCGTCCTACAGCAGTAGCTGGGTGAAGCCGACACCGTGTTACGTGCCAAGGAGGCAGAGTGCAGCAAGCTGCCCAGGAGCGTGACCGGCTGGCCACGCAACTGGCAGAGCAGGCGGAGCTTCTCCAGAAGGCCCAGAAGGAGGCGGAGGTGAAAGAGTCCAATCTCCTCGCCGACTTTGAGACCGAACGCTCTGCCTGAGCCGACAAGGAGGCGTTGCTGACTGCCGGCTTCGGCAGGATTGAAGATATGGTTGACGGTAAGAATTCTTCTTTTTTCTTTCTTTGAGCTGCCGGCTTCTGATCGGGCCAGCTTCTAGCTTCTGACTTGTGGCTTCTTTGCTTTCTGCCCGAGCAGACTTCTTCCCGGGCCACTTTGGCACCACCAACCAGGCCATTGAGGCTTATCGTGAAGAGCGGAGGGCGGAAGGTGCGCAGATCGCCGCCAACGCCCCCCGGACCCTTAGTGAACAACTTCTCAGCATCCATTCCTCCTTCAGCCGGCTCATCGGATGTTGTTCCGTCTTCAGCATGTCGGGGCCCAAGTGATCTCCGCCCTGTGGCCAGACATGCCGGCTCCGCGCACTCCCAGTCGGACTGCCGACTGGCTGGAGGTGGCGGCCGGCCGTATGGAGGCTTGGAAGGGTTCCTCGGCCCGGGCTGGAGCGCGCCGGGCCTTGGAGTTCGTCATGGCGTGGTACCCTGGGCTAAATCTAGGTCAGTTGACCATGTTTCGGCAGGAGGCCCAGGAAGAGCTGGTGGCGGTGGAGCGTGACCTTGTCAAACGGGCGGCGGCGATCGCCGACTACACCAACACCAGCATCTTCATCCCTGAGCTGGCTGAGAATGATGCCAAGGCGCCACCGGAGTGGTTTGGGCTGAACCTAGAGGACGACGAGGACTCGGCCGAGGTGATCGACTCCAGCGATGAGGGAGAAGGCGGGGAGGATGAGGAAAGCGGAGAAGATGCGCCAGAGGTCGGAGCGGACGGCCAGCCTCAGCTTGACCGCGCCTCGAACAACGAGCCGTGCTTGAGCGCGCCGACTGCTGCTGGAGGCGACCAAGCGGAGACTGACCAGCCGTCCACTCCACCAACTGGCACCACCGACTCTACCACCCAGCCGGACCCCTATGCTACTCCCTAAGCCGTCAACTTTTATTTTTCCTGCTTATCAGTCTTGACAACTTTGTTAAACTTGCACAATTCCACCCGCGAGGTGTATTTTCAAATTCTGTTGAATGCTGGCCAATGGGCCTTTTGACATGTAAATATTCTTCTGCACAATCTGTGCTTTCGCTGAGTTCCGACTTTCCTTGCTTTCTGCTCCTTGGCTTTTTCCTTTGCCACCCTCTCTTAGCTGCCATCTTGCCAGCCAGACAGCCGCTCTTCGGACTGTGGCTGGGTCAAGTCTTAGCTACTTTTGGGAGGGCAAGTACTCAGCCAACTAGAGCGCTAGCAAGTTAAGTAGAAGTCGGCCGGGCGGCTGTTGAGCAGCCGGTCGGTGAGGCGGGAAGCTGGCTTGAGCTATGTACATGCTTTGGGTCCTTAGCCATTTTTCATGTGGACACCCTTTCTCTGCCTTTGACTCCTGCCCACCGGGCAGTCGCTCTGCGAGCTGCGGCTTCTGCCAGGAGAAGGTTTAGGTGCCAACACACTACTTGTTCGACTGCTGGAAGCACCACATAGCACAAGGCGGCGAGCCCCCGGGCCGACTGATCGAACCCGGTGCTAGGCGGAATAATGAAATAACACATTCATAGGCGTAATACTTATCATATAGATAAAAGAGGGTAGTCCCCGAGCTCTTCTCGGGGTCATACTTAATACAAAAGGTAGCGTGGTACATACTGTATCAACTGTAAAATCTTCGAAGGAGATTTGCATTCCATGGACGCTCTGTCTCCTTGCCGGAGTCGTCTCTTTTGCGTGCTTTGGGCTTCTGAGCATCGATCAGGTAGTAGGAGTCGTTGCCCAGAACTTTGTTGATGATGAAGGGGCCTTCCCAAGGTGCCGAGAGCTTGTGTTGGCCGGCTGTTCGCTGGATCAGCCGGAGCACAAGGTCTCCCTCTTGGAAGGATCTTGGCTTGACCTTCCGGTTGTAGTATCGGCGTAGACTCTGCTGGTAGATGGTGGACCGGCTGAGTGCCAACAGCCAGCCCTCTTCCAGCAGATCGACGATGTCTTCTCGTGCTTCTTTTGCCTCCTCTTCGGTGTACATGGTGACTCGAGGGGAGTCAAATTCTATGTCTGTCGGGATGATGGCTTCGGCACCGTACACGAGGAAGAAAACCGTGAAGCCGGTTGACTTGTTCGGAGTTGTGCGCAAGCTCCAGAGGATGGCCGGCAGCTCGTCGAGTCAGCAACCGGCCGAACGCTCCAGAGGCTCGACCAGTCGGGGCTTGATGCCAGACAAAATGAGGCCGTTTGCTCGCTCCACTTGGCCGTTTTACTGCGGATGGGCAACAGACGCTAAGTCAAGTCGGATGCCCTGCGTCGCGCAGAAACGAGCCAAGGCGCCTTTGGCGAAGTTCGTGCCATTGTCGGTGATGATGCTGTGTGGTATGCCATACTGAATGGTGATGTCAGCGATGAAAGTCATAGCAGTCGGACCATTTAACTTCTTAATTGGCATTGCTTCTATCCACTTGGTGAATTTGTCCACAGCGACAAGCAGATGAGTCATGCCGCCGCATGCTGTCTTGAATGGTCCCACCATGTCCAGCCCCCAGACTGCAAAGGGCCAGGCAATGGGGATAGTCTTGAGTGCAGAAGCCGGCAAATGTGGCTTGGAGCGGAACTTCTGGCACCCTTTACACTTCTGGACCAAGTCTTTGGCATCTTCTAGAGCAGTTGGCCAGAAAAAACCATGGCGGAAAGCTTTGGTAACAAGTGATCTTGAAGCCGCGTGGTGACCACACTCGCCTTGGTGGATATCTTTGAGGATTGCTTGACCTTTCTCCGGCTCCACGCAGCGCTGGTACACACTAGTGACACTGCGCCTCACAAGCTCTCTGTTGACGATGGTGTATGCTGCCGCCCGACGTTGCACTTGTCGGGCCGAGATCTCATTAGTCGGCAGCTCTTTGTTCGCCAGAAAGTTGAGGATGGGTTGCGCCCATGAAGGTGCTGCTATTTCTTTGACTGCCAGAACTGCAGTTTGCACGAGGGCAGTTGGGCTGGGAGGCGGTGGGTTGGAGTCGGCTGCCGCTTGCTATGTCGATGAAGTCCCCGGACCGACTGCTGCAGTCCCCGGGTCGGGTGCGACTGCTACAGCCCCCGAGCCGCCTGCCGAAGTCCCCGTGCCGGCTGTTGGGGCTCTCAAGTCGAATCCGACTGCTTCGGGAGGAGCCGGCACAAAGATGGAGTCTGATTCTGGTGACGGCTTGACATACGGCTTGAGGAGGCGTTGTAAGGCGACGCCGGCTGGTATTGCTTGCCGGGTGGAGCCGATCCGTGCCAGAGCATCTGCTTGCTCGTTGTCGTTTCGTGGCACATGGAGGAACTCGCACCCTTCAAAGTATCCACCGAGTTGCTGGACAAGTAAGCGGTAGCTTGCCATATTTGCATCCTTGGCGTCCCAGTCGCCTGACGACTGCTGGACCACCAAGTCGGAGTCTCCATAGCACAGGATCCGGCGAATGCCGAGTTCCTTTGCAAGCCGGAGCCCGTGTATGAGTGCTTCGTATTCAGCTACATTGTTGGAGGCGGCAAAGTGGATTTGCAACACATATCTAAGCTTGTCGCCTTTGGGAGAGGTGAGAACGATGCCAACTCCTAGACCGGTGCATCTTAGAACCATCAAAGTGCATTCGCCAATGGGTGGAGTCCGTCGCTGGCGGCAGGTACTGGGTCTCGGCCCAGTCGACGAGGAAGTCTGCCAGTTCTTGTGACTTGATGGCGGTGCGAGGCTAATAGTAGATGGTGTAGGGGGCCAAATCTATGGCCCATTTAGCCACTCGGCCTGAAGCATCTCGGCTTCCAATGATCTCAGCAAGTGGAGCAGTGCAGACAACAGTGATTGGGTGCTCTTGAAAGTACGGCTTCAGCTTCTTGGCGGCGAAGTGCACGCCGTAGCACATCTTCTGATAATGGGGGTAGTTCTGCTTGGAGGCGGACAATACTTCAGTCAAGTAATATACCGGCCTCTGGACCGGTAGTGCTTTGCCATCTTCCTTCCGCTCCACAACTATGACTGTGCTGACCACCCAGCTGGTGGCGGCGATGTAGAGAAGCATGGGCTCGTTAGCAGTCGGAGTTGTCAAGATCTTTTTGAGCTGGAGAAAAGCTTCATCCGCCTTGTCGTTCCACTCGAAAAAAGTGGTCTTCTTCATAAGCTGGTACAGGGGAAGAGCCTTCTCGCCCAGCCGACTGATGAAACGGCTGATGGATGCCAAGCAGCCGGTGAATTTTTGCACATCCAGCAGTCGGGTGGGTACCTCCATCCTCTCGATGGCCTTGATCTTCACAGGGTTGCACTCTATGTCGCGCTCTGAGACCAGGAAGCCAAGAAGCTGGCCGGCTGGTACTCCCAAGACACATTTCTTCGGGTTGAGCTTGATTTGAAAGCGGCGCAAATTTTCAAAGGTCTCCTTGAGGTCTTCTAGCAGCATGCCACGCTTCTCCGTCTTCACCACAACATCGTCCACATAGACGTGGCTGTTTCTGCCGAGTTGCTTGAGGAGACACTTCTGCATGCAACGCTGAAATGTGGCACCGGCGTTCCTCAAGCCGAACGTCATGGTCAGGTAGCAGAAGGCTCCAAATGGCGTGATGAAGGCAGTCTTCAACCTGTCGGCCGGGTTCAGCTTGATCTGATGATACCCTGAGTATGCATCCAGAAAACTCAACAGCTTGCATCCGGCTGTGGAGTCTATCACTTGGTCAATTCTTGGCAGGGCAAAGGGATCTTTGGGGAAAGCTTTGTTGAGGCTGGTATAATCGATGCACATGCGCCACTTCTTATTCTTCTTTAGCACAAGGACTGGGTTGGCTAACCATTCTGGGAAGAACACTTCCATAATGAAGCCGGCTGCTAGCGGGCTCTCTCTTCTCCAACGACTCTTCTCTTCTCTTCTGACAGGTGGCGCAAGGGCTGCCTGACTGGCTTGGCATCAGGTCGGACATGTAGCTTGTGCTCGGCGAAATCCGTCGGAACACCCGGCATGTCCTTGGGAGACCATACAAAGATGTCCCGATTCTCACAGAGGAAATCGACGAGCTCGCTTTCCTATTTGTTGTCAAGGTTTGCACCTATGATAGCGTGCCTCTCCGGGTGCTCCGGGTCCAAGGGTATCTTCTTTGTTTCTTTGGCCGGCTTGAACGAGCCCTCGGCTTCCGACTCCTTGGGGTTGGGGGACATTTTCGTCTGCTTGCCTGCCATTGCCACAACCCGGTGAAGGAGCCGCTTCTCTGTTGCGATTACGAGGGACTCGGCTAGCCGGCTGCTGTCTGCTGCACAGGTGGACGACTTCTTGTATTCCCCGACTATGGTCAGGATTCCCTTGGTGCTCGGCATCTTCATCTTGAGGTAAGCATAGTGGGGGACCGCCATGAACTTGGCCAGAGCAGGGCGGCCAAGTAGCGCATGGTAGGGGCTCTCAAGGTCCACCAACTCAAACCAGACTGGCTCTTGGCGGAAGTGATCTTTGTCTCCAAAGAGGACGTCTATCTGGGTCTTGCCAATTGGTGAGCAGGAAAGGCCAGGAACTATGCCATGGAATACAGTCCGACTGGGCTGAAGCTGCCTCTGCTTGATTCCCAACTTCTCCATAGTGTCTCGGTACAAGATGTTGATGCTGCTGCCGCCATCTATCAGAACTCGGGAGAAGCGAGCAGCCCGCCTCTCCGTGGCGAAGGTAGCATCCAAGACCAGAGCATAAGAACCGGGAGAGGGCATCACCTCCGGGTGGTCAGCTCTGCTCCAGCTGATGGGCTTCTCAGACCAATGCATGAACTCGGGGGTCTCTGATGCTACTGCATTTACTTCTTGTTGCTGCTGCCGTCTGCTATGCTTGTCATCGGCCACGCTGGTGAACACGACATAAGCTCCGTGTTCTTCAGGATAGTCATCTTGTATTGCACCGACTGGCCGGACCGCCGGCTGCTGGGGAGGAGGAGGCGGTGGGCCGGCTGGCGGAGGAGGCAGGAGTCCATCACCCTTGGCGATCCTGGTGAACCAGTGGCATTTCCGAGTGGTGTGGTTGGACGGCTTCGCTCCGCTGTGAAACTTGCAGGGTGCATCGAGGGTCTGCTCGTACGAGAAGGCGGGCAACCAGTTGGGCTTGCCGCCCTTCTGACGCTTGGGTAGAGGCTGCCCTTCCGGTTGTTGGTCTTCAACTATCACCACCTGTCGGCTTCTGGAAACCGGCTGTGTGGCCTTGCGCTTGTTGTCTTTCTACTGCTGACGCTGACTGGTGTCACCAGCCGGAGTCCGAGGAGCTTGAGGAGCCACTTTGCCAGATGCATCAACTTGGATCTCCGCCTTCATGGAGGAGTCGGCCGTGGCATACTTGTCTGCTATGATCAGCAATTCGTCGAGGGTCGCCGGCTCGTCGTAGAAAAGCCGGTGCTTGAGGAGGGTGCCCTCTCAGCACCCGACAGTGAAGTACTTGATGGCCTGCACCTCGTGCACGCCATCGCAAGAGTTGCGCAGCTCGGCCCAACGCATGAGGTAGTCGCGAGTTCACTCGTTGGGGCCTTGGACACAGAAGGAGAGTTGGCGAGGCTTGGGCGGCCGCTTGTACGTGCTTGTTAAGTTGCGGATGGAAGCTTCGGTGAAATCAACCCAGCTGTTGATGCTGCGGGGCTTCAGGCTGTTCAGCCATGTCCGGGTGGTGCCTTGGAGCATGAGCGGAACATACTTCACGGCAACGCGCTTGTTGCTGCGATGCTGACGGTTGTGGAGTAGTCAACCAGCCAGTCTTCCGGCTTCACGGAGCCAGTGTACTTGGGCGTATCTCTTGGGAGCGTGAACCCTTTGGGGAAGGGTTCATCTCGGATGCGGGGGCCAAAACAAGGCAGACCCAATGTGTCTTCTTCTTCTAGCGCCAGGGATCGGTTGAGGCGCTCGATCCGGTGGCGGGCATCATTTTCTCTGACTCCTTCCCGGCGGCCAAGGCGGTCGCCAAGTGTCGGGTGGTCAACAGGCGATGGGGAAATGCGGCTCTCCCTACGGGGAGGGGGAGGCGGACAGTCGTCCCGTCGTTCCACTGCTCTTGGGCGGCCGTCTTGGTCGCGCTCGATGGTGATGCAAGTCCGGCTGCGGCTGGCAGCCGGCTCCTTGTCTCTTCTATCGCGGACGCCACCAGTCGGCGTCCGGGATGCCATGCCCTGATCTCGGTGAGGAGGCGGGTCGTCGTTCCGCCGGTTGGGTGCTTTAGCGCGGCAGCCGGCTTCTTGCTGCTCGGCAGCCGCATCAATGAGCTGTTGGACGCGCTCTGTCATGTGGCGGCGCTCGTCGCCCTCGAGCTTGTATAGCTCGGCTGCTGCCGCCTGGGCTGCTCGTATGTTCTCCGCGGGCGTGGTGTACATGGGGCGATCTGCCCCGAACATGCTGGCAATGGCCGCGCTGCGTTTCCGGGTCGCGCCAATGTGGCTAGGCCCACCAGGAGCCGGCGTGCCGCCAACAGCACGGTCCATCTCACCCTGGTAGGCCTCTGAAAGGCGTCTCATGCTGGCCAGCCTGTTGGCACTCTTGACGAGCTGGATGCAGCGCGCCTCCAGCGTCTCGGCATCGGCGTCTTCGGGTATGGGCGCTCCAGGTCTTGCAGCGCCGCCTCGAGCGGGTCTCGACACTACTAGAAAAAGGGCTATAGATGGGATTGACACTAATGGCGCACCAGAAAGCGGTGCGCCATTAGTATATACTAATGGCGCACCACCTTCTGATACGCCATTAGAGTTGAAACTACTAATGGGGCACCAGGCGCAGGGTGCGCCATTAGTATCAAAAAAAAAATTAACTAGTGCACCTGTCCAAACATACTAATGGCGCATCCAGACACAGTGCGCCATTACTACTTGTAACTAGTAATGGCGCACCAGGCCCAGGGTGCGCCATTAGTATCAAAAAAAAATTTAACTAGTGCGCCTGTCCAAACATACTAATGGCGCATCCAGACACAGTGCGCCATTACTAGTTGTAACTAGTAATGGCGCACCTGTCCCAGGGTGCGCCATTAGTATCAAAAAAAAATTAACTAGTGCGCCTGTCCAAACATACTAATGGCGCATCCAGACACAGTGCGCCATTACTAGTTGTAACTAGTAATGGCGCACCTGGCCCAGGGTGCGCCATTAGTATCAAAAGTTTTTTTTAACTAGTGCGCCTGTCCAAACATACTAATGGCGCACCACCAGAAGGTGCGCCATTAGTAACCTGGATTACTAATGGCGCATTTAGAGTTGGTGCGCCATTAGTAAGTGGGCAGCAACAAGATATTTTGGACAGCCTCTCCTACCCACACTCACTTTCTCCCCACTTCATTCCCTCCACCTCCTCCTTGTCTCGGGTGCCTCCTCTTTTTCACCTCATTTCCACCATAGATTCATTCAATTTAAGTGGTTAAATTACCTTGTTTTGATAGGTAAGTAAGGGGGAAGCTATATTTATGTTGTTCTCCCTACAACAATGTGCACATGCACTTTTTATGGCCCAACTAGATCTATGTATGTTCGTGGTGTTGCATATGTTTGTGGTGTTGCATATGTGTTTGTGTTTGGAGGTGTACCGGTATTTGAAATGCGATAGTTGCCAATATTTTGCCGGAATGTTGATTCATTTCCGTTTCGGCGAGAATTTTGGCATTAAGCATTCTTTTTGGTCCTATTTTTAGGGAAAGTCATGCCAAATTTTTTCTTGGTTCTAAAATATCGTTTTGCTCTACCCCGCAGGCGACCATGGTCCGCATGATGACCGAAGGCATCGTGAATAGGTTTTTGAGGTCCGCGAAGGCCGAGATGCTTCAAAAGAACGAGACGGAGATAAGATGTCCGTGTCGAAGATGCAAGCTGAAGAGCCTTATTGCTGACCCGGAATCCTGGCAGGTGCGGGACCACCTGTTCTTGCGTGGTTTCATGGATGGCTATCGGTGGCAAGGTGATGAAGATGACTACGAAGTCGTCCATGGGGGCCGGGCAAGAAATGAGGAAGGGCAGCAAGACAACCACCGCGGCTCGGGCAGGCGAGAAGATGAAGAATCCCCAGGAGATGATCACGACGGTGATGCTGTACACAGTCATCATGTAGAAGATGCAGGACATGATGATGAGGAAGATGCCGGAGCAGACGACGGGCATGATCATGAAGATGATGATGCCGGCGGAGCAGACGACGCTGGACCATCGATGGGCTGGGTGCAGGACCCTCATATTCAAGAGCTGCTTCTCAAGCAGACGGATAACGCAAGAGCTGCCGCCCGAGAGAAAGCCAAGATGGATCAACTTGAGTTAGACGCGGTTACTCCGTTGTATGAAGGATGCAGGCCCGAGGATACCCGCCTGAAAGTAACGCTCATGGCTCTGGAGATGAAGGTAAAAGACAAAATGACCGACGCATGCTTCAATGAGAACATGTCATTCTGGCACGAACGTCTTCCCAAGGGGAACAAGTGCCCGACCAGTTTGGAGGAGGCGAAGAAAATCGTGTGTCCTCTGGATTTACCGCACGTGAAATACCATGTGTGCATGAACAATTGCGTCATTTATCGGGATGAGCACGCGGAGTCTACCATATGTCCGGTGTGCGGCGTCACTCGATACAAGAAGAGGAAGAAAGCTCCTCGAAAAGTGGTGTGGTACTTTCCGATCACTCCTCATCTGCAGCGGTATTTCGCGGACCCTAAGGTAGCAAAGCTCCTGCGTTGGCACGCGGATCGGGAGGAGAAGAAGCGAGAAGATGACGCAAATGATCCGGAGATAGATAAAAAAGACAAGGTGCTGAGTCACCCTAAGGATGCGAGCCAGTGGCAAGCGTTGAACTTCGAAGACCTAGAATTTGGGAACGATCCAAGGAACATCGTGCTGGGCGTGAGCACCGATGGAGTCAATCCGTTTGGCAGCCAGAGAAGCACACATAGCACCTGGCCTGTGTTTGTGTGGATGTACAACCTTCCCCCCTGGTTGTGCATGAAGAGGAAGTACATTCACATGAGTATGCTAATTGAAGGACCGAAACAACCAGGGAACGACATCAATCTGTATCTGGGGCTGCTAAAAGAGGAGCTTGACATGCTGTGGAAAACGCCAGCCAATACGTGGGACGCTGCAGAGAAAGAATATTTCCCTATGAGAGCCGCGCTGCTCACGACGGTGCACGACTATCTCGGTTACGGATATCTCGCGGGGCAGGTGGTCCACGGATTTTCTGGATGCGTCAGGTGCATGGATGACACAACGTATCGCCAGCTAGATAGAGATCCCGGGTCTTCGAAAACCGTGTTCATGGGACATCGAAGGTGGCTTCGCGACGATGACCCGTGGAGAAAACGCAAGGATCTATTCGATGGTGAAACCGAACCCCGAGGACGCCCGCGTACGAGGAGCGGCGAGGAAATAGACGAGCTGTTGAAAAATTGGAAAGACTGCCCACTGCCGGGAAAGAAGCAAAAGGCGTCAGAGCCGGGAAAGAAGCGAAAGGCGCCAGAGCCGCTGCTGAAGGTATGGAAAACGAGGTCTATTTTCTGGGACTTGCCGTACTGGAAGATCCACCGTGTGCCTCACAGCCTTGATGTCATGCATATCACGAAGAACGTGTGCGAGAGTCTGCTTGGTACCCTGCTCAACATGCCAGAGAGGACCAAAGATGGGCCGAAAGCAAGGGCAGACTTGAAATCAATGGGCATCAGGCAGGAGCTTCACGCTATATATGATGATGATGATGATGATGAGGCGAAGCAGGACACGGAAAGTCGTCGCAAAGGCAAAAGGGCCAAGAAGACCGGAAATGACTACCCTCCCGCGTGCTTCACTCTAAGTCAGGAGGAGATCGAGCAGTTTTTCACCTGCCTCGTAGGAGTAAAACTTCCTTACGGTTATGCGGGGAAGATAAGCAGATACCTAGACCTAGCGAAGCTGAAGTTCAGCGGGATGAAGTCTCACGACTGTCATGTGCTGATGACGCGGATACTTCCAGTTGCAATCCGTGGGATCATGGACGCGCACGTCCGTGAAACGCTATTTGGCCTATGCAACTTTTTCGACGTCATCTCTCGGAAGTCTGTTGGCGTGAGGCAACTCAGAAGGCTACAGGAAGAGATCGTGGTGATACTATGCAAGCTTGAGATGTACTTCCCGCCCGCATTCTTCGACGTTATGGTGCATCTGCTGGTCCATATCGTGGACGATATCATCCAACTCGGGCCGACGTTCCTGCACAGCATGATGCCGTTCGAAAGGATGAATGGTGTCATCAAAGGATACGTTCGCAACATGTCACGTCCAGAGGGAAGCATAGCCAGGGGCTTTCTGACCGAAGAGTGCATCTCCTACTACACGAATTATCTAGGCATCGAGAACCCCGTTGGTCTGCCCATCAACAGGCACCTCGGCAGGCTCGCTGGATGGGGTCACCGTGAGGGTCGCCGCGAAATGCATGTCGACTTAGAGGGTTGACTCGCCGACTTTGAAAGAGCAAACCTAGTCGCGCTACAACACATAGACGTGGTCGATCCATGGGTGGTAGAGCACAGAACCGTTATTAAGAAGACGTACAATGACCGAGGCCAACAGACGACGGACGGAGATATACTCAAAGAGCACAACTCATGTTTCACGCGTTGGTTCAAGCAGAAGCTTCTGTCGTACCCTTTACATGAGGATTCTTCCACGGAAGAACAACTCATATTCGCCTTGTCACAGGGCGCCGAGCACAACCTGATGACCTATGAGGCGTACGATATCAACGGCTACACATTCTACACCGAGGCCAAGGACATGAAGAGCGATGGTTATCAGAACTCTGGGGTAACGATGGAATCCTACACCGGTAACGACAAGGACAGATACTACGGAAGGATCGAGGAGATCTGGGAGCTGAGCTACGCTGGAGAGAAGGACCCGATGTTCCGTGTCAGATGGGCCAAGAGCGTCCTAAAAGAAGACCGGTATTTCACCACCATGGTTATACCCGAAGCCAAATCCAAGACCGCAGGCGCAAACGTCACCGCGAAAAATGAGCCATGGGTACTGGCTTCCCAAGTGGACCAATGCTTCTTCATTACCGACCCGTCAAAGCCCAGTCGTGTTGTCGTGAGGAGAGGCAAAAGGAAGATCATCGGAATGGATGGAGTAGCCAATGAGCAAGACTTCGACAAGTACGGCGACCCGAGAATCGAACATGACGACGATGATGAAGTAGCAGCATACACCACAAGAAGAAGCAGGACCACCCTACCTAAAGGACGTCCATTCCACAGAAGAACTCCATTTGCGAAAAAGAAGGGCAAGAAGATTGTGAATAGATAGCTAGCTAAGATCGATTGTATTTAAATCGTAGCCTTCATTTCTCGATTGTATTTCATGGGCACTTTTTGAACTATCATGAATATTTTTAAATTTCATGGACACTCGATCTCGATCCCCCTCCATCTCGATCGCTATCCCACCTCGCCAGATCCGGTCCCACTCGCCGCCGAGCACCCCCCGGTCCACCGGCCCCCCGCACCCCGCGCACCCTCCCCCGCTCCACCGGCATTACTGTTTGATGATATTTTTTAAATAATTATTACTGTCTTCTAAAAAAATATTATTGTTATGATTTAAACAAGTTTGAACATATTTAAACACAAATAAATATCAAACAGCATTTTAAATGCATAAAAAAAATTGTGGAGCCTGGGAATCGAACCTAGGACCTCCTGGTGTGAGAACTGGCTGCTGACCAGTCGAGCTAGTAGAGGGAACTTGGTGTGGACCAGGTCAGGTGGAAGATAACCTGTTGGCTCGAGCAGAAATCAAAAAAATTACTAATGGCGCACCAGGGTGAGGTGCGCCATTAGTATGGATGTACTTATGGCGCACGGAGGGGTGGTGCGCCATTAGTATTGTGCCCTCGCCCTCGGCTATCCCCGGCCCAAACCTATCCCCTCTCTCTCCCTCGCCCTCGCCCTCGATCCCCTTTCCCCTCTCCTCTCCCGACGCCGCTGCCCCGCCGCCTCGACGCCGCCCCGTCGTCCTCGTCTCCGCCCCGACGCCCCGACGCCGCTGCCCCTTCCCCTCTCCTCTCCCGACGCCGCTGCCCCGACCTCCTCCTCGCCCCTCGACGTCGCCCTCGATCCCCTTCCCCTCTCCTCTCCCGACGCCGCCACCCCCGTCGTCCTCGTCCTCGACCTCCTCCTCGTCCGCGCCACCGCCGCGCCGCTCCGACCTCCTCCTTGTCCCCTCCGGCCTCCTCCGCCTCCTCAGGTACTGCCCCCACCTCTCCCTCCCCCTCCGGCCTGAACTCATATCATCATCGGCGACATGTGAATGATTGTGTTCAGAGCAAAAAACTTAATAGTTATAACCCACCTATGTTTTGTTCAGAATGTGTTCTGAACAAAAAAAACAGAATGTGTTCTGAAGAAAAGCGTGATCAAGGACTGCCTATGGAGTAGATTTGTGAAGAAGAATGTAATAGACTGAAAAACAGAATGGTTTAAATAATGAATATTCAGGATCGATAACAATCAGTTCTTTAGGTATTCAAATACTATTCCAAATGGTTATTAGTAAAGAAAAGTGAAATGTATCCTTAAACATGAGACATGTATCCAGCTTGGTCAATTTGCATTGAAGAACACAACAGAAGTATGGACGAAAATTTCTAGTTACCAGTGCTTAACTAGTGTGCTCAAACATCAGCAAGTCAATACTTGCTCTCATTTTAAGTTCTGGTTATGGTACAAACTCCTAATCTTCATGCTAACTAGAGTAGTTTGCATCACACCTAATCTTGCTAATCTTCTCATTTTAAGTCAATACTTGCTCTCGTTTTAAGTTCATTTCCTTTTTTATCATATTGCTTGATGGCCATTTAGACAGCATCAGCACCCATTTAAACAGCTTGCAACCAAGGGTAATATGCCACTTATCATATCGGCCAAATTCCATATCACTGAAAATATGTCGCTAACTGGAGTAATATGCCACTTATCATATTGGCCAAATTTCAAGGAGTCATGTTACTTTATTTCAGATTTGTGATGTCAGATTTTCAAATAGGTCATGCTAAAATATTGTGTAACATTAGATGTTACTCTAGTGGCAAAAGCAATATTTGGCGAAAACTGGAGTGTCAAAAGCAAAACAAATAACATAGGGCAATATGGTCTTTTCCCTGCTCCGTTTGGTCAAAACATCCATTAACCTAACAGAATGGCAATGAATAATCATGACTTTGTGCAAGACACTGACTGAAACTGGTTATGAATATGTATATATATATATATGAATGTTAAAGAGGAAAATCATGAAGGGTAGCTGCCAAGAATTTTAGATGAAGCAAAGCAGTGTTGCCCTGTTCTTATGCTGCCAACAGTTAATTTGATTTGATGATCCCCCTTTGCAAGATTTTGATTTAGATTTTGAATTGCTGAATAGTGGTAGTAGTACTACCACATTGCACTTGGAATAGCATTTGGAGAGTGGAGAGTGTGATGATGATGATCAGGTAGCTAGCAATGTGAAGAGTGGGGTGTTGGTGATGAGCAAGCAAAGGATGAGTGTGTAGTGCAATGCAAACGAGTGTAAAGTGGCAAGCAAGCAAACAGGGGAGCAGGAAAAGGTGTGGGGTACTGCTACTCCTCTCCTCTCCAGTAGGCATTGTGCTCACGTAAAGGGAGCTGTGATCTTCTTCCTCCTCCTCCTCTTCATATTCTTCTCTGTCTCTGTCCCTCTCTCTCTCTGCATCATCAGCATCAGCATAAGCATCATCACCATGGAAATAATCTAATTTAGGAGTATCTATCTATCTTTGTGTTGTGCAAGGGGAGTCAAAGAATATATTTGTATGTGTGTATGTGTGTGGTGTGGTTAGCTTGGGTATAGGTGGTCTGGCTGGCTGTTGCTCTACCACCAAGAAAGGAAGGACTCACTCCCCACCCCTCCCCTGCTTCCTTTCTTCCACCCCATCACCTTCAAATATGCTCCCACATCTCACTCACTCCAAACAATCCTCCGATTCAAACCCCAAATCTAGCACCATTTTGTTTAGGTATAAAAAACAGTAGCAATTTTAAAAACAGTAGCAAAAAAATTAGGTATAAAAACCGTAGCAAATAAAAAAAGAGTAGCAAATATAGCTAGGGAAATTTTGTTTAGGTATAAAAACAGTAGCAAATAAAAAAAGCAGTAGCAAATTAAAAAAACAGTAGCAAAAAATTAGGTATAAAAACAGTAGCAAATATAGCTAGGGAAATTTTGTTTAGGTATAAAAAACAGTAGCTACAATTTGTAAAAAGCATGAGCAACTGATCTGATTCATCTCATCCTCTCTCGATCTGCAGGATACAAGTGGAACAAGGCAGGGGTGTAGGTGGTTGCTACTCAGGCACGGCGGCAGAGCCAAGCACACCCTCCTCTCCCAAGGTACCAACCCCTCTTCCTCTCCCCCTGTATATACTGCTGTCCAGTACATTTTTTTGCTCAATTTGCTGCTGTCCAGTACATCTTGTTAAAATTGCTGCTGACCAGTACATCTTTGCAATATATGGTGATGTGTACCATTCTTGATAGGATGTATCAATTGTAGTAGATGGTCAAGAAGATGTATAGAAAAGAAAAATGATGGTTAGGGTGGTGGCCTAGTTGTATAGGATGGTTAGGGTGGTGGCCTAGTTCTTTGGGTTGTCTTTGGCTGTACTTAGAATAATCCGCAGTTCAAAAAAATACCATGTCAAGTGTTCTTTCTCTGAGATGTTATTAAATAGACATTGAGAAAAAAAATGGAACTAAGTTACCTGGAATGATCATATTGGCCAACTATCTTGAAGTAGAGTATTCATATTGGCGAGCTAGCAAGTATATATGATTGGTTCCCTCTTTGCTTTACTTGGTTCAAATTTCAAACTCTGCGTCTTTTTAGTGACAAATCCCAATACGAAAGGCGGAGCGTGCATGCATATTCAGCTCATTACACTTATTCATTGTGGTTGGGGAGTTTTCAAGTGTAGTGTTTTGTCCAAAATGTTGAATGATACTGCTTGGAGATGCATATATTGTTTCACCTCTTCACATGCCAATGTATTTTCCATGTTCTGATGGAGGCCTTTTTTGCCTTGTCCACCCGAGAGGCCCTTGAGTTTGCCGGAATGTCGATTAACTTCCGTTCCGGCAAATTCGGGTACTCCATATGTCCTATTTTCAGCAAAGGTCATGCTGAAATTTTCCGTGAATTTTAGCATGACTTTGCTAAAAATAGGACATATGGGGTACTTGTGACTAATGCATGGGCCGGGGTATCTTAGTAGTTAATTAAGTAGGATCAAGTGCCCCCGCGTACTTGTGACAAATGCATGGCTTTTAGGGTGCCTCGGTGTCGATATAAACCGAAATGATGAAAGCTTACGCTTTTAGGGTGCCTCGGCGTCGAAAAACCCTCAATGATAAAAGCTTAGCTTTTAGGATGCCTCGGTGTCGACAAACCCTAAATGATGAGACCATGATCTTGTTCCTTGACAATAACCAACTTTTTGACCAAACTTTGTTCCTATTTAGAGAGAAACATGGCCAACAACGATGAGGCCGGGGGTTCAGGCGTCGACAAGCCATTCTGGAAGCTGTCCCAGGAGATGGAGGAACAACCTCACTTGTATGAGGACGCCGCCTTCCCCACCGATCCTGAGACCACTGATGGTACCGCCGAGGATGACCCCACTGATGCCACCACTGATGGTGCCGCCGAGGATGCCACCACTGATGATGGCGGCGCACGCATAGATGGCAGCCAACCGAAGAGGCAACGGAAGGACCGGCGCCCGACCGTGCTCCGCACACTCAAGGAGGAAGTTACTGAAGTGGACTCCGACGGGAATCCAACGGCGCCCGAACGAATAGTCAAGGGGTACTCGCTTCAGCTCGGGTGCATTCTCCGGAGCACCGTCTCGATCAACACCGAGAACCTGAGGCATCCTGACCGAGGGAATTTGTGCAACCTCCTCTTCACGAAGCTGCACGAACGATACAAGTTCCCCGCTGAATTTGAAAACACAAGCCTCAAAGGGAATAAAGTGAACAATGCTACCCTCACGAAGATGAGCAAGGCCCTGTCTACTTGGAAAAGCAATGTGAAGAGAATGATCGAGAAAGGTGAGAGTTATGAGAAGATCAAGGAGAAAAATCCTTCGATCACCGAAGATGACTACAACGACTTCAAGATCAATTGCTCGAGCACTGCACACTCCGAATCAAGTAAGTGGGGGAAAGAAATGCGGGAGCTGAACTTAGGGGAACACACACTCGGTCACGGCG
This sequence comes from Aegilops tauschii subsp. strangulata, assembly GCF_002575655.3. Classification (NCBI taxonomy): domain Eukaryota; kingdom Viridiplantae; phylum Streptophyta; class Magnoliopsida; order Poales; family Poaceae; genus Aegilops; species Aegilops tauschii. Next base: position 70,994,402 of record NC_053037.3, read on the forward strand.
GTTACAGAGTGGCGGAGCCTATATGGGACAATGAGGAGGCGGACCGTGCCGAGCAAGGCCTACCGCCCCTCTTCGATAAATATGGTGACAAGCAGACCAGGAACTTTGTCAGGGCCCGGTACAAGAAGGACCCGAAAACAAAGGAGCTTACCACGGATCCGAAGACCAGGGCGCTTGAGCTTGTTCTGGTAAGGAATACACCCCCTCGTAATTAGCTCCATATGGTTGCATTCTAATTAATGAAGCCAAATTTCTAAATAGTTCACATTCCTTCCGCAGGCGACTGAAAGTAGTAGCGCGGGGTCGACTAAGAGCAACCCTTGGGACACCACTCTAAATAGGGCGTTGAATGTAATGAAGAACAAGGATAAGCTCAGTAAGCCGACGTCAGCTGGTCGTGTGGCCGGCAAAGGCTTCTCGACAAAATGGTCGTCATACTATGACACTGCTGGGCGAAAGGAGAAAAAGACCAGCTCAGAAAGCCAGGCGCGCGAGGTTTAAGAACTCAGGGCACAGGTGGCGCGGATTCCGGAGATTGTCCAAGAGCAAGTGCAACAACAACTCGGAGCGACGATCACCGCCATTGTGCCCACCTTGATCCAGGGGATTAGTGCGTGGATTGCGGGCGGCCAACAGGGGCCGCCCCCGATTCCTAGCTTCACGGCCAGCAACTCGCACAACGCGATGGCGGGGCCATTGGTGTCTCCGGCGGAGCCGGCATTGGTGTCTCCGACGCCGGCACGGGAGCTTAATGCACCCGGGTGTACGCCGGCCAGCACCTCTGCAGCAAGCGGCCCCTCCGTCAACTGCACGCCCGCCGTTGGCGGTGCCTCGACATTAGCCGAGCTCGACGCCATCATCACGGTAACTAATTAAGCCTCTCTCGGCCGAGGACTTCATCTCCTTGCCTTTGACTGGGCATCCCTAACGCCCTACATGTTTTCGCAGGGCGCCGCCGATGTTCCGTGCACTCTCCTGCACTTCATGAACAACGAGTTGGTCGATGTCGCCAAGGGCAAAATCGTTCAACCGGGCAACCCCTTGTTCCACGGTACCCAGATGCCACCCAACTTGTTTAGGGTTCAACTGGTTCGGGTGCTGCCAGGCTGCGACGAGGTGTTACCTCCGATTCGACCCATCGGGGCCGACGATGATGACGTGATGAACCTCAGCGCCTGCCTGAGCTCGCCCCTGCTTTGGCCGAAGAGCCAGATTCGTTTGGGAGCGGGGGACACCACCCCAAAGACAACACCGCCAGTCGTGTCGGCGCCAAGTCGGCCCCATGGCAAGACCGCCGCAACGGTGCCGGACATCCCTATGCCACTGGATCCAAACATGCATATGGCACAGGATCAGAACGACGACGACGACGATACATTTGCCAACGTCGATCAGTACTTTGCCGATCATGGGGACGGTGGCGACTTCATGGGGCCTCCTTCTCAAGAACCCAACCCAACAAAAGACGTGTGCGATCTAGCTGGTACCGCGGAGAAGCCAAGTTGCAACAGGCGTCGTCTGCAGTTCAGCTCTCAGGAGACGCACCAGCTGCCGACTTCACCGAGCCTCAGATAGGCGAGGTGCGAAATATGATCAGCCCCAACACACTCAAGAAGGTGGTCTGTGAGCAGAACTCGGTCCCATTACAGGAGATCAAGAAGAAGGCACGCAAAAGAAAGACTAACAAGGGTGCGGGCCAGCCGGCACCGAGTACGATCCGTGCTCAGGACGGGCCACCTTCAACTGCGGATATCTCGAGGAGGGTGCATGTGGCGGGTAGGCCGATGCTACCGAGAAATATGCTCGATGCTGCAACCGGTGCTATGCGGAGTCTGCATGACAGTGTTCTTTCTTTGGAGAAGCGGCGTCTCCGAGAGAAGGATGTGGCATACCCGGTTTTCGCGGCCAAGGTGCAAGAGGGCAAGGGATTTGTGGATAACTCCATCGGGGGTATGATCGTCCTGCGGTTTGATGACATCCACGCTATGTTGAACCTTCATCCGCTGCACTACACCTTCGTTCGGCTATTTTCGCTGAGTATGGAGATGCGGATCATTCGCGACAAGACCCCAGACATCCTGATAGTCGACCCCTTCTACATGCGTGCCAAGATCTTGGGCAGCGCTGGGGACCGGCAAGTCGCGAGTTCTTACCTCGAAGGCGTCATTCTGGCAAACCAAGATAAGGACAACTTCCTCGTGCCTTACTTTCCCGAGTAAGTCCTCCCCTCAACCGCCCCGTAACATATGAATTCTTAGATTTTGATCGTTTTTCTTTTAACATTCCGTGTTTTCTGCAGTGACACACATTGCACGCTCATCCTCCTAAGCCCCAAATATTCCATGGCCACGTATTTCGACCCGGACCGTCAGTCGAACGTAGACTACACAAATGTCAAGAAGGTTCTTGATGATGTTCTCCCCGGCTACGTCAAATCTGGAGGCACCTTCACCAGGCCTATTCGTAAGTACGGCAAGCACATGTTCTCCCACAATACGACGTTCTGCTGCGTCAAGCAGCCGCCTGGCGGTCAGAAGGGTGCCTACTACACCATCCATCACATGCGGGCGATCGTACGGGACCATCATCAACTACTGCTACCGAGTAGACTCAAAGATTGGGCCGCGAGCGTGTCGGCAATCCAAGACGCGGACATCAGACAAGAATTCTTTCGCATCCAGTCGGAGTTTGCGGAAATCATCCATCAAGATGTCCTTCGTACCTCGGGGCAGTTCTACCTTAGAAATCAACCGTCCAACAGTGACATCGACACAATCCTACAAATGCAGGCTGACAACGCCCGTTGTTTCATGACTCCCACGATAGACGGCGGCTTCATCCACGCTCCGGTCCCTTGAGTCGAGTCGAAAGCAGTGATGCTGTGTCTAGTTCTGAAACATCGATTGGCTCATGTTGTAATTAAACTTTAATGAACTTGTAGTATGTCTCTTTGGTTTCGAGAGTTCTTCAACTTAGATGTAATCGATGCTATTAATGTCTTGCTTTTCTCTTCCGATCGTTCTGTTGCATACTTATATATTGCTTATGTATTGTTTGTGAATTGGTACTAACGTTTCGTTTGGCTACTGCATAGCGATGCCGTGGTATGTCGTGTACAAGGGTGAGGTTCCCGGAGTCTACGACGACTGGGAGGAGTGTCGGAGACAGGTTCACCGATTCAGCGATAACAGTTACAAAGGGTACGCCACTAGGGCCGAGGCCGAATCTAGATACGCCCGCTATCTAGCGGGAGAGGGGAGGGAGCGTTGGAGGAACCGGATGAAGACGAGTTTCATCGTGATGATGCTCATCGTGATGACCGCAGCTCTCTTCTATGTGATGGTAGTTTAGATGATCGATATCGACTTGTAATGTGAAGACAAACTCGCGGTCTCGAGACTTGTAATATAATGTTCTATCTTTGTTCGGTCTTTTCAATTCGGAGACTAATATGATGAATTGTATTCGGAGACTAAAATGATGAATCTGTTGTTGATGTGTGTTGTCTATATTTTGTCCAATTATACATTTTGTAACCTGTGCAAAAAACAGAAAATAAAAAAATAAAAAAACCTAATATTCATACTAATGGCGCATCACATCATAGTGCGCCATTAGTATGCCAAAGGATACTAATGGCGCATCACTAAATGGTGCGCCATTAGTATGCCGAAGTTACTAATGGCGCATCCTGTTGTAGTGCGCCATTAGTATGCCAAAGCACCTGGGTATACATGGCCCCCTGGGAGGCATACTAATGGCGCACTGTTGTATATACTAATGGTGCATCTGGGGTGCGCCATTAGTATACCAGATACTAATGGCGCACCAGTGGTGCGCCATTAGTAAAATATACTAATGGCGTGCTACTAATGGCGCACCACTAATGCGCCATTAATGGCCAGATTAGGTGCGCCATTAGTAGGCCTTTTCCTAGTAGTGCGAGCACCTCCGCCAGAGTGCTCTCCATGGCTAATGACAAGCACCTCCGTGACGGTGCTTCCGCCGCTGTGCTCGCGAGGAAGTAGCTCATCATAGACCCCCACGTTGGTGGGGAACGCGTCGAGCGATGCCGTGTCAGAGTCGACAAGCATCGGGTCGGTGGAACCAACCGACTCCAAATCCACAGCAGGCTCGCTGTCGACGTGGAGCTGGCCGAGGAGGCTGACGAGGCGGCTCTCGGGGCCATCTGTGCCCACGTCAGACGCGGGCTCGACGGAGAGGCGAATCTCACCAACAAGATCGGCGAGGCAGCTCGCCGCGCAGGCGACCTCTGCGCCGCGCAGCGCGTCGGCGCAGACGCCGTCGGGCGTGCCGGGCTGGCTGCGGTCGCCAGGAAGGAACAGGGTTCCCGTCCAGAGCAGGTCTCCGGACGACGGTGCACCTCGCCCCATGGTGGGCGCCAAATGTCGGGGGTTGGGTGCGACATATGCCAAAGGATGGCTTATCATGGTGGGAGCGAGTAGAACATCGCCGGTGCCCGGAAGTGGGATGATGCGTAGACACGAACGCCGACGTACTTTACCCATGTTCGGGGCTCTCCTAGGAGATAACACCCCTAGTCCTGCTCTGTGGGGTCTCCGCATGATCACTAAGGCACTAGCGAGTACAATGGTGCTCCTCGAGCTGTATGCTAGAGGTTGGGGAAAGCAAGGCTAGCTCTCCCCTCTCTCTATGTATGAGTCTAATTCTAACAGGTTGGGAACCCTTTGCATGGGTACCCTGGGGGGTTTATATAGGCCTACCCCCCAGGGGTACAATGGTAATATGGCCGGGTGTAGGACCCGGCTGTCAGTGTCTCTGGTCGCCGGCTTCTCCGCCGGCTGCTGGGGCCCACCGCCTGGTGGGCCCCGACGATTGGTCCGGTACGGAGCCGACAGGCCGCTCCCGCCGCTCGTAGGTCTTGCCGGCTGCTGGTTACTGTAGCTGTAATGCTAATGACGCATACTTGGTCAGGGGAGCGTGGCTACAGTCCCGCCGCCTGGGGGAGATCACTGTAGCCACACCGTGTCTCATCTGGTTAATGGTGCACGGACCCCGAGGGAGGAGTGGGCCGCCTGCTAGAGGCCGGCCTCCCTCGGGTCCGACTGGTCAGGCTTCCGCCATCTTCCGGGTTCTCGCTGCCTGGTAGGGCCCGCCGCCTGCAGGCCGTACCGGCAGGCCGTCGTGGGAGCAGGGCTCCGCCTGACAGGAGTGACGCCAAGGGTGGAATGGCAACAGTGACGCGCCGTGCGGAGATCTCCGCCTGTACGGGGCACTGTGGCCACGCCTTGCCCTGGATATGGGGGTGATGGGCTACACTGCAGCCACATCCTGTCTTGTCTTCTTAATGGGGGACGCAGACTCTGAGGGTGTCATGGGCCGCCTGCTAGGAGTCGGCCTCTCTGGAGGCCTCCTGCTACGATTCGGCCCGTCTTGGTGCCGTCTTCTGGTACTTGGCCGTCTTCTGGAAGCCGGCCGCTTGAGCCAGCCAGCCACCAGAAGGCGGCGCTTCATTCTGTATGCTTGAGGGACGCAGCCGGCCCAAATATCTTTAAATGCTCAGGGACTCGGGTTAGGCTACCCGTGGCCCATTACTCTGACAATATAATTCACCATGAACATAAATATCGTGGAGGCTATGTTGATTTTGTTTCAACTACATGTGTGAACATGTGCCAAGTCAAGTCACTCAAATCGTTCAAAGGAGGATACCACCCTATCATACCACATCACAACCATTTTAATAGCATGTTGGCACGCAAGGTAAACCATTATAAACTCCTAGCTAATTAAGCATGGCATAAGCAACTATAATCTCTAATTGTCATTGCAGACATGTTTCATTCATAATAGGCTGAATTAGGAATGATGAACTAATCATATTTACAAAAACAAGAGAGGTCGAGTTCATACCAGCTTCTCTCATCTCAATCAGTCCATCCTTTCACTTGCATGACCGAACGGTGTGCATAATAATAACAGTGCACGTGCATTGGACTAAGCTGGAATCTGCAAGCATTTAATACAAGGGAGAAGACAAGGTAATATGGGCTCTTTGTTAAATCAACAATAATGCATATAAGAGCCACTTCAACATTTTCATCATGGTCTTCTCCTCTCAACCCCCAAAGAAAAGAAAAGAAATAAAACTATTTACACGGGAAAGCTCCCAGCAAGCAAAAAGAAAAACGAGAAATCTTTTTGGGTTTTCTTTTAATTACTACTACTATAGGCATGGAAAGTAAACTAGCTAAAAACTACAACTATTTTTTTGGTTTTTCTTAAGGGTTTTCAAGCACACAAGAAGAAGCTTAGAAAAGAAAATAAACTAGCATGGATAGTACAATGAAAAAGTATGAGCACCGACAACTAGCATGAGTGTGTGAACATGAATGTAATGTCGGTGAGAAATACGTACTCCCCCAAACTTAGGATTTTTGGCCTAAGTTGGTCTATGCCCATGGATGGCCTGGCGGATATCCAAAGTTGTAACTGGGGTCGTACTGAGATGCAGCAGCCACTGCCTCACGAGCATCTTGGAGGCGAGCTGCCTCCGTCCTCCTCTCGTACTCGTTCGCCTCCTCCCTGGTTATGACATATCTCCCCTTTGCCTGAAAGTCAAAGAAAGTAGGAGCAGGGAGAGCAATATGGACAGTGCGACGTCTGTCAAAGATTAGTCGGTACTGGAGAGGCTGTTCATTCCTCTCAATAAACTGATGGCGAACCATAGCATTAAAATCTAGATAAGCGGGAGGCAACTCCATATCATTTTCATGTATGGTACCTCAAGAAAATTAGCTAAACGAGTTGCATAAATTCCCCCAAACAAATCTCCACTAATATTGTTATGATGCAACCTTCGTGCAACAATAGCCCCCAAGTTATATTGTTTATCTCCTAATACAACACTCTTGAGAACACTAAGATCGGGAACGCACATGTGACAGGCCTAATCCTTACCGTTAATACATCTACCTATAAAGAGAGCAAAATAATGTATGGTAGGTAAATGGATGCTCCCTATGGTAGCTTGCGTGATTTCTCTAGATCCCCCCATAGTTATACTAGCAAGAAAGTCTTTATATTGAGATCTACGAGGTTCACTAGCATTACCCCACTGCGGGAGTTTACAAGCAATATTAAAATCTTCTAAGTCCATGGTATAAGATTTATTGTAAAGATCAAATAGGACCGTGTGATAATTGCGTGATGATGTAAATTTAAACCTTCTCACAAACGAATCAGTTAGGTAGTAATATTGGGGGCACTCATCTGACACGAAGCCCTCAAGTTCGGCATTACGCACATACGCGTCAAATTCCTCTTTAATTCCTGCTTGGACCATAAAATCTTCTGACGGCCATTCACAAGGCCGCACTTGAGCTTCTCTTGGTAGTTCATAGTCCGACTCACGTATCACGAGCTTGGGTCCTTGCTTCTTTGAGGAACCACCTTGGTACATTTTCCTAAACATATTTCTTCCTCTGAAAAATTTCTGAAATTTTTAGTAACTCAAAATAAAAGTGAACCAAACTCAACAAAATTGATAGCAACTACTCTGTGCCTAGAGACTATATCATGCATTAGAACTGCTTGGGACCAAATAAATTTGACATGCAAGCTCAAGAACAGGGTCACCTAAGCAGCAAAAATTTGCAATAAATAAAGCACTAGAACAAAAACTAATTAGACCATTGGAGGAGTCACATACCGAAGAACAATCCCGCAAAGCAGTTTTGTGAATGGAGCTTTGAGCAAGGAGATCGAAAATCACAGCAAAACAAGCTAGAACACAAGTTTGAGCTGTGTGGGGATTTTTTCTGGAGGAAGACGAAGTGTGTGGGTGCAGGAATAAGTGGAGGGGGGCCACGTGGGGCCCACGAGGCAGGGGGCGTGCCCAGGGGTGTAGGGTGCGCCCTGGACCCTCGTGGCCTGGTGGTGGCTCCCCCTGGTGTGTTCTCAATGCTAGATATTCTTAAGTATTATACAAAAAATCATATTTCAATTTCAGGGCATTTGGAGAACTTTTATTTTTGGGGTATTTTTTATTGCACGGATAATTCAGAAAACAGACAAAAAAACTATTTTTTCTTTATTCAATGTAAATAACAGAAAGTAAAAGGAGGGTACAGAGGGTTGTGCTTTCTAACTTCATCCATCTCATGCTCATCAAAAGGAATCCACCAACAAGTTTGATCAAGTCGTGTTAACAAACTCATTCCGAATCGCATGAAACCGGAGAATTTTTTAATAGCACTAGGTTACCTCAACGGGGATATGCACATCCCCAATAATAAGATATCATATTTCTTCTTGACAATAGGAAGAGGAAATTCAAAACCTCCAATAGTAATCGTTGGAATTTTTCCAAAAGAATTGATACTGTGGACTTGAGGTTGTTTCCTCGGAAAGTTTACCGTATGCTCATTACCATTAACATGAAAAGTGACATTGCCTTTGTTGCAATCGATAACAGCCCCTGCAGTACTCAAAAATGGTCAGGATAATCGACATAATATCGTCCTCGGGATATCAAGAATAACAAAGTCCGTTAAAATAGTAATGTTTGCAACCACAACAGGCACATCCTCACAAATACCGACAGGTATAGCAGTTGATTTATCGGCCATTTGCAAAGATATTTCAGTAGGTGTCAACTTACTCAAATCAAGTCTATGATATAAAGAGAGAGGCAGAACACTAATACCGGCTACAAGATCACATAAAGCAGTTTTAACATAATTTCTTTTAATGGAGCATGGTATAGTTGGTACTCCTGGATCTCCAATTTTCTTTGGTATTCCACCCTTAAACGTATAATTAGCAAGCATGGTGGAAATTTCAGCTTCCGGTATCTTTCTTTTATTTGTAACAATATCTTTCATATACTTAGCATAAGGATTCATTTTAAGCATATCAGTCAAACGCATACGCAAAAAGATAGGTCTAATCATTTCAGTAAAGCGCTCAAAATCCTCATCATCCTTTTTCTTGGATGGTTTAGGAGGAAAAGGCATGGGTTTCTGAACCCATGGTTCTCTTTCTTTACCGTGCTTCCTAGCAACGAAGTCTCTCTTACCATAACGTTGATTCTTTGATTGTGGGTTATCAAGATCAACAGCAGGTTCAATTTCTACATCATTGTTATTGCTAGGTTGAGCATCAACATGAACATCATCATTAATATTATCACTAGGTTCATGTTCATCACCAGATTGTGTTTCAGCATCGGAAATAGAAATATCATTGGGATTCTCATGTGTGTCAACAACAGGTTCACTAGAAGCATGCAAAGTCCTATCATTTTTCTTTTTCTCCCTCTTAGAAGGACTAGGTGCATCAACATTAGTTCTTTGAGAATCTTGCTCAATTCTCTTGGTGTGGCCCTTAGGATACAAAGGTTCCTGAGTCATTTTACCCCCTCTAGTCATAACTCTAACATCATTATCATTTTTCTTATTATTTAATTCATTGAGCAAATCATTTTGTGCTTTGAGCACTTGTTCTACTTGAGTGGTAACCATGTTTACTAATAATTTTAAGTTCACCTTTAACTCTAGACATATAATCACTCAAGTGTTCAATCATATAAGCATTACATTTCAATTGTCTACCAACATAAGCATTGAAGTTTTCTTGTTTAACAATAAAATTATCAAACTCATCTAAGCTTTGGCTAGCAGACTTATAACGAGGAATATCACCTTCATCAAATCTATAGAGAGAATTTAACTTTACTACCTGTGTCGGGTTATCAAGACCATGTATTTCTTCAATAGGTGGTAAATTCTTAACATCTTCAGCTTTAATACCCTTTTCTTTCATAGATTTCTTTGCCTCTTGCATATCTTCGGGACTGAGGAATAGAATACCCCTTTTCTTCGGAGTTGGCTTAGGAGTTGGTTCAAGAAGTGTCCAATTATTTTCATTACTCAACATATTATTCAATAGCAATTCAGCTTGATCAACAGTTCTTTCCCTGAAAACACAACCAGCACAACTATCCAGGTGGTCTCTGGAAGCCTCGGTTAGTCCATTATAAAGGATATCAAGTATTTCATTTTTCTTGAGAGGATGATCAGGCAAAGCATTAAGTAATTGGAGAAGCCTGCCCCAAGCTTGTGGGAGACTCTCTTCTTCAATTTGCACAAAATTATATATTTCCCTTAAAGCAGCTTGTTTCTTATGAGCAGGGAAATATTTAGCAGAGAAGTAATAAATCATATCCTGGGGACTATGCACACAACCAGGATCAAGAGAATTAAACCATGTTTTAGCATCACCCTTTAATGAGAACGGAAATAGCTTAAGGATTTTTTTCCTCATGAGTGAATAGGGTGGCTTTATCATTTAATTTAGTAAGATGTGCCACAACAGTTTCAGATTCATAGCCATGAAAAGGATCAGATTCAACGAAAGTAATTAAGTCAGGATCGACAGAGAAATCATAATCCTTATCAGTAATACAGATAGGCGAAGTAGCAAAAGCAGGGTCATATTTCATTCTAGCATTCAAAGACTTTTCTTTCAGCTTAGCTAATAATTTCTTAAGATCGTATCTATCATTGCAAGCAAGAAAATCTCTAGCAGTTTCTACATCCATAACATAACCCTCAGGCACGACAGGCAATTCATATCTAGGGGGAGAATCTTCATCATCACTTTCATCAATATTATCAGTTTCAATAACTTCATTCTCTCTATCCCTAGCAAGTTGTTCATCAAGAAATTCACCTAATGGCAAAGTATTATCAAGCATAGAAGTAGTTTCATCGTAACTATCATGCATAGCAGAAGTGGCATCATCAATAACATGAGACATATCAAAATTAATAGAAAAAGCAGGTTTAGGTGTCACAAGTTTACTCAAAACAGAAGGAGAATCAAGTGGAGAGCTAGATGGCAGTTCCTTACCTCCCCTCGTAGTTGAGGGATAAATCTTGGTTTTTTCGTCTTTCAAGTTCCTCATAGTGATCAGCAGATATAAATCCCAAGTGACTCAAAGAATAGAGCTATGCTCCCCGGCAACGGCGCTAGAAAATAGTCTTGATAACCCACAAGTATAGGGGATCGCAACAGTTTTTGAGGGTAGAGTATTCAACCTAAATTTATTGATTCGACACAAGGGGAGCCAAAGAATATTCTCAAGTATTAGCAGTTGATTTGTCAATTCAACCACACCTGGAAAACTTGATATCTGCAGCAAAGTATTTTGTAGCAAAGTAGTATGGAAGTAACAGCAACAGTGGCAAAAGTAACAGTAGCAGCTTTGTAGTAATTGTAACAGTAGCAACGGTAAAGTAACTAAGCAAAGATCAATATGTGAAAAGCTCGTACGCATTGGATTAGTGATGGATAATTATGTCGGATGCGATTCCTCATGCAACAGTTATAACATAGGGTGACACAGAACTAGCTCCAATTAATCAATGTAATGTAGGCATGTATTCTGAATATAGTCATACGTGCTTATGGAAAAGAACTTGCATGACATCTTTTGTCGTACCCTCCCGTGGCAGCGGGGTCCTATTGGAAACTAAGGGATATTAAGGCCTCCTTTTAATAGAGTACCGGACCACAGAATTAACACATAGTGAATACATGAACTCCTCAAACTATGGTCATCACCGGGAGTGGTCCCGATTATTGTCACTTCGGGGTTACCGGATCATAACACATTATAGGTGACTAATGACTTGCAAGATAGGATCAAGAACTCACATGTATTCATGAAAACATAATAGGTTCAGATCTGAATTCATGGCACTCGGGCCCTAGTGACAAGGATTAAGCCTAGCAAAGTCATAGCAACATCAATCTCAGAACATAGTGGATACTAGGGATCAAACCCTAACAAAACTACCTCAATTACATGATAAATCACATCCAACCCATCATCGTCCAGCAAGCCTACGATGGAATTACTCACGCACGACGGTGAGCATCATGAAATTGGTGATGGAGGAAGGTTGATGATGACGACGGCGTTGGATTCCCCTCTCCGGAGCCCCGAACGGACTCCAGATCAGCCCTCCCGAGAGAGTTTAGGGCTTGGCGGCGGCTCCGTATCGTAAAATAGGATGAATCCTTCTCTCATATTTTTTTCTCCCCGAACATGAATATATGGAGTTGGAGTTGAGGTCGGTGGAGCATCAGGGGGCCCACGAGACAGGGGCGTGCCCAGGGGGTAGGCGCGCCCCCACCCTCGTGAACAGGGTGTGGGCCCCCTGGTCTTGATTCCTTCACCAGTATTTTTTATATATCCCAAAAATATTCTCCGTGAAGTTTCAGGCCATTCCGTGAACTTTTATTTCTGCACAAAAATAACACCATGGCAATTCTGCTGAGAACAGCGTCAGTCCGGGTTAGTTCCATTCAAATCATGCAAGTTAGAGTGCAAAACAAGGGCAAAAGTGTTTGGAAAAGTAGATATGATGGAGACGTATCAACTCCCCCGAGCTTAAACCTTTGCTTGTCCTCAAGCAATTCAGTTGACAAACTGAAAGTGATAAAGAAAAACTTTTACAAACTCTGTTTGCTCTTGTTGTTGTAAATATGTAAAGCCAGCATTCAAGTTTTCAGCAAAGATTATGAACTAACCATATTCACAATAACATTTAGGTCTCATGTTTACTCATATCAATGGCATAATTGTGACGCCCCCGATTTGACCGTACACTAATCATGCACGCAAATGTGTACGATCAAGATCAGGGACTCACAGGAAGATATCACAACACAACTCTAAAACATAAATAAGTCATACAAGCATCATAATACAAGCCAGGGGCCTCGAGGGCTCGAATACAAGTGCTCGATCACAGACGAGTCAGCGGAAGCAACAGTATCTGAGTACAGACATAAGTTAAACAAGTTTGCCTTAAGAAGGCTAGCACAAACTGGGATACAGATCGAACGAGGCGCAAGCCTCCTGCCTGGGATCCTCCTAACTACTCATGGTCATCGTCAGCGGGCTGCACGTAGTAGTAGGCACCTCCAGTGTCGTAGGTGTCGTCGTCGACGGTGGCGTCTGGCTCCTGGACTCCAGCATCTGGTTGCGACAACCAGATAGAAAGGAAAGGGGGAAAAGAGGGAGAGAAGCAACCGTGAGTACTCATCCAAAGTACTCGCAAGCAAGGAGCTACACTACATATGCATGGGGATATGTGTAAAGGGGCATATCAGTGGACTGAACTGCAGAATGCCAGAATAAAAGGGGGATAGCTAGTCCTGTCGAAGACTACGCTTCTGGACATCTCCATCTTGCAGCATGTAGAAGAGAGTAGATTGAAGTCCTCCAAGTAGCATCGCATAGCATAATCCTAACCGGCGATCCCCTCCTCGTCGCCGTGTTAGAGAGCGATCACCGGGTTGTATCTGGCACTTGGAAGGGTGTATTTTATTCAGTATCCAGTTCTAGTTGTCATAAGGTCAAGGTACAACTCCGGGTCGTCCTTTTACCGAGGGACACGGCTATTCGAATAGATAAACTTCCCTGCAGGGGTGCACCACATAACCCAACACGCTCGATCCCATTTGGCTGGACACACTTTTCTGGGTCATGCCCGGCCTCGTAAGATCAACGCGTCGCAGCCCCACCTAAGCACAACAGAGCGGTTAGCACACCGGTCTAATCCTAAGCGCGCAGGGGTCTGGGCCCATCGCCCTATGCACACCTGCACGTTGCGTACGCGGCCGGAAGCAGACCTAGCCTAGTGGCGTTCCAGTCCAATCCGGCGCGCGCCACTCAATCGCTGACGTCAAGAAGGCTACGGCTGATACCACGATGCCGGGATACCCATAACTACTCCCGCGTAGATGGTTAGTGCGTATAGACCAAATGGCCAGACTCAGATCAAATACCAAGATCTCGTTAAGCGTGTTAAGTATCCGCGAACGCCGACCAGGGCCAGGCCCACCTCTCACCTAGGCGGTCTCAACCTGCCCTGTCGCTCCGCCACAAAGATCCACTTGCGGGTACTCCTACGAGCCGACCCGACTTTAGTCATCACATGTGTCATGTATATAGTATATAAGTATATACCCGTGATCACCGCCCAGGTGATCACGGCCCGATAGTATAGCACAGCAGACGGACAAGAATGTAGGGCCACTGATGGAAAACTAGCATCCTATACTAAGCATGTAGGATTGCAGGTAAAGGTATCAACAGTAGTAGCAAGGATAGGCTATGCATCAGGATAGGATATCGAAAGGCAGTAACATGCTACACTATTCTAATGCAAGCAGTATAGAGAAGAACAGGCGATATCTGGTGATCAAGGGGGGGGCTTGCCTGGTTGCTCTGGCAAGTAGGAGGGGTCGTCGACTCCGTAGTCGAACTGGGCAGCAGCAGTGTCGGTCTCGTAGTCTACCGGAGAGAAGAGGGGGGAAGAAACAGTAAATACAATGCAAACATAAGCATGACGATGCGTGACATGACAATGAGCGGTGCTAGGTGTGTCCTAACGCGACAGTAGGTGGTAACGGCGAAGGGGGGGGAACATCCGGGAAGTATTCCCGATGTTTCGCGTTTTCGGACAAACGGACCGGAGGGGGAAAGGTGCTAGTTCGATAGGTTAGGGAGGTGTGGTGGACGAATGGACTGCGTATTCGGATTTGTCTCGTCGTTCTGAGCAACTTTCATGTTGAAAATATTTTAATCCGAGTTACGGATTAAAAGATATGATTTTCTAAAGATTTTATTAATTTCTGGAATTTAATTAATTATTTAATTTAATTCGAAATTTGGATTTATGACATCAGCATGATGTCATGCTGACATCAGCAGTCAACAGGGGTTGACTAAGTCAAACTGACATGTGGGTCCAGTGGGACCCACCTGTCATTCACTGTTTAGGTTAATTAGGGTTTAGCTAAATAATTATTATTTAATTAAATTAATTATCTAATTAGATTAATTTAAACAGGATTAATTAACTTAATTAATTTAGTTAATTAATTAAAATTATTTTTATTTTTATTTTCTTTATTTATTAATTTTTATTCATTAATTTATTATTATTATTATTATTAATTTATTTTATTTATTATTTTAGTTTTATTTTTATTTTATTTATTAATTTTATTAATCAATTTATTCTTATTATTATTATTATTATTAATTTATTATTATTATTATTATTATTATTATTATTATTTATTTATTTTTTTTGTATATTCGTTCTGGGGCTGGGCCCCGTTTGGCAGTGGCCCAGAGGGCACTGGCCCAGTGGTCATTGGCCCATAGGCCAAGGTGGTTCGGGCGCAACGGGCGCAACGGGCGCCGGGCGTCAGGCGTCCGCCCGAACGGGACTGGCGAGGGGGCGCGGCGGTCGAAGGCCGTCGGGGCGCGGCGAGGCGAGGCTCGCCGGCCGGCCGCGGCAGGCGGAGGCGGGGGGCGAGCGACGGCGTGCGGCGGCTTGGCCGGAGTAGAGCCGCAGCAGGGGACGGTCAGAGGCGGCCACGCATGGCCACGGGCGCGTACGGGGGCGAGGGTGCGGGGCGAAGCCAGAGGCCAACGCCGGTGGGAGGCAACGGCGGCGCGGTGCGCGCGCGGAGGAGCGGGGCCGCGGGGCGTAGCCACGGCGTGAGCGCGTGCGCGCGGGGGAGAGAGGAGGAGAGGGGGGCCTCACAGGGGGTCACAGGGATTCAGGGCAGCGGGGCGCGAGGTGGTTGACGGGGACGACGTGCGACGCGGAAGCAGGCCGGCGGGGAGGGCGTCCGACGAGGCGGCAGCTTCCAGGTGCGGGGTGAGAACGACGCAGGGGAGGACGACGGCGAGGCGGCGAGGTCGGGGAGGCGACGAGCACGGCGTCGGGGCGGGTCCGACGAGCGGCGGGGTCCAGGCCAGCGACGGGCGAGCCGGGCGGCGGCGGCGGTGGTCCGGCGCGCGCGCGAGCCATGATCTGGAGGAGGGGAACGACGTGGGGGGGAGTGTGGGATCGAGTGGGGAGTGGGTGCGGGGGCTAGGGTTTCCTGGGGTGGGGATAAGGGAGGCCAGTTGGGCCAGGGTGGAGCTGGGCCTTTCGGCCGGGGGGGGAGTGGTGCTGGCCGGCTGGGCCTGGGGTTTGGCCCAGTTGGGCCAGGTCCAGTGGGGGGGGGGGCTTTTGTTTTTTTTGTTCTGTTTTCTTTTATTTATTTTCCTTTACTGTTTTATTTTATTTCTTTAATAGTTATAGTTTTATAATAAGTTAAAGCCCACACCTAAATCGGAGTTGTAAAAAGTTTTTAGTGACTAAATAAACTAGTTTAATATTTTTTTATATTTAATAACACTTATATAATTGTTTTTGCTACTGTTTTATTCATCTCATAGTATTTAAACATTTTATAAAGGTGTGGTTTCTCCACCATAATTATCTGTGCAATATTTGGTTCACTCCGAACATTTTTGTTTCAATGTTTGAAAACTTTTGTTGTTTGCCATATTTTGAATTGATTTTTGAATCGGTTTTGAACTAACGAAGGATTAGAAACAGTAACGGAGGTGACGTGGCATCATTCGCAGAGTTTTACTGTAGCTTGATTATCCGGGCGTCACAATTCTCCTCCACTACAAGAAATCTCGTCCCGAGATTTAAGAGGGAGTAAGGGGGGAAGGTTTGTTAACGAATCTAGCGGGTCTTCTCATCCTGGCTTGCTCTTCTTGAAGAGGCTGGTCCAATACATTGATGTCTTCATTCTGCTGTTTCAGGTCATCATGATAAAGTTGTCGTCCTTTCTTCGGGAACTCCATTGTACTTACGACAGAGTAAGGGGGTATTCTGGAAGAACGGACTTCTGCAGGGTTTACTATCTGGTCAATATCATCGGGGAAGGTGGCGGAAAGTATCTCTCGAACTAAACCTTAAGAAAAGCCGAGAGCAAGTAAGAAAGTACCATGAGAAGTTTCAAACGGGTAGGCAATCGTTCGAAGCCTGAAACAAAGTGTGAAAGGGGTTCAAAGCAATCGGAATAAGTATTATGTCTGATGCCAGTATAGATCAGTAGGACGATGGTCCGCGAATTACATACGAGGCCACGCGCGATGAATAAATTTGGGAACAGGGGGTGCACAGGAGAGTCAGGTCTCGATCCTGTGGAACTGTGGGTTATGGGCCCACCATGTGGGTTAAAAGTAGGAAGGGCGGTGACATCTTGCACGATCATGATAGCAAGGCATGGCAGAGGGTAGCCTGTCAGTTATATGTCAGCAACATCGTCGGTACCAAGGGCGAGGGACGAAGAGAACCATTTTCCTGCTCGTTGAAACGAGGCGGACCATTAGGCAAAGTTCTCGTCCATCGGTGGTTACCGAAATGTCACCAACAATAATAACAGGGTCTTACTGACAGAGTTGTACACCGAGGTGTTTACATAAGCAGGAGAATATTACTGCTTAGATCATATATTTCACCAGAAAGGTTAAACCACACATGGAAAGGAAAATATGACTATCAGATTAAACAGAAGAATGGAAAGGAAAATGTGTTTAAACACATATTTCAAGGTTATATCCTTCCCAAGGACAAGCTGAGCATGATATTCATGACAAGATATAATGTAGAAAAATCTTTAGGTAGGGGAGAGAAATTTCATGACATTACCCATACAACGGTGTTTGGATAATTGAGCAGGAAACATTTAGCATTGGGCTTCAAATGTTCCTGTTAAAAATCGGAGTACCATAGACATGCTTCGAGATAGCATTGACATGGTCAACAGGGGAAGATCAGACTTTGGAAACAAAAAGGATCCATCAAGAACAACTTATAGAATAAGTCTTACAATTTCCTCATGGAAGAACAGCTAACCTTGCTAAAAGGAAAAACTTATAACAATAGGGCCTCTCGCCAGGTGTGCTGGGTATCATCACCTTACCGGGTCATAAATAGGCCAATGTTATAACTCTTGGAAATATGTTCCAACCATCATATCTGACCGAGATTCAGATCTGATTGGTGTCAGGATAACTCAGACTTAGGAGGCCTGAGAAGAAAAGTGCAACACAAATTGTCGAAACGACATCGAAGATTCTCGGGAGATGAACTATGGAAGCGAGTTCCGAACAAGGGTTCATAATTAAATCAAGGAGAGGTGAGGAGGTGACTGCTTGACTCGGCGACAATCCATTGAGATTTCCAAAAGATGGATTTCCACCACTATGTGAACAAGGAGATAACATTAGCTAGATCGAATGACTTAATGATGTATGCTCGAGGAAAACATACACAGTTAAACATTGGTTGAAATGTGCAACCGAAATATGGGCTAGGTAGCACAATCAATGTTCGAATGATGATTCATTAAGCCATAGATGTAGAATGAAACTATAGACCAATGACTTCAAAGCAATAGGGTTGCTAGAAGTTTACAATTTACACATCACAGACCATTTGTTGGTATTCCTTTTAGAAACAACACGGGGACCAAGAAGAATGGTGATGGGGAGAAGTATCACTGTACCAAGATGTCATGCGAGGTGGTGAAATTCTTACGACATACTTGACATAAAAGATGGTAATACTCCAAGGTAAAGAAGAAAAATTGCTGGATAGCAAGGAACTCAAGGTATAACACCAAACACGAACAAGCTTGTGTTGGTGGGAAGGCAATAAAGTGGTCGATGATAACACAGATCATCGAGGGCAAGGATGGTATTTCTCATCATGAACTCAATCGATATCCTGGAAGAGCGCATAAGGTTGATGATGATCACGACACATTTGTCGAGAGATTTCATGAAGATGTAATCAATCAGCGACGACATCAAGTCAAAGGAATGATGAAGCAGACGGTTATTGGAACCATGGGTAGGACACACGCTTGAAATCAAGCTTGTTGTTCCAGGTGAAATGGTATGAGAGGAAGATCGGCGTAAGCTTAGCTCATCATCGAAAGTTGTGCTCCGGGGTTAAGGACCAGGTAGCATAGTTAAAATCATCAAGATAATGATATAGCCAAACAGGCTAGGAATGACGCGATCGGGTACAAACTCGTTAGTAAGGAGCATTACTAAAAGTTGTTGAACCGTAGTGCGGACTCGATTCAATTATTGGGGTACTCGAGTGATTAACCACTCAAAACCCAGGAAAAATAGTAATCCGTGAGAATGTAGTACTTGATGAAGAACTCATAAGACGTTATGCGGTTCCGTGATAATCTCGAGATACCAGGGGGTAATGCTCGACGACAGATCAAAGTAGAGGTTGGACTAGGGTATTGCTCTGCAGAAGACAAGTGCTTAAACTTGCACGAGAAATGGTATTTAAAGGAGAACATGGTCGGAACCATGATTGAAAAAGGCCAGATCCCAGATATAAGATGAACTTATACCAAAGGAATAATTAATTTAAGAAAAGCTTTAATGATAAGATCTACATCGTGTCCATGGGCATGAACGCAAAGTTCAAGGTCGACTCCCACTTCTCCAATGCATAAACTTTCATTTACTTCTCGCTTTCGATGAAGTTGTATGGTAGAAAATTATCTGGTAAAATACCAGAAGGGTATGGCTTGTGAAAACCTTCGGGTTCATACGGATTTTAGGGAAGGTATAGGTTCAACCCATCAGGGCACCTTAGGAACTTATACCACAAACTTCGGAGTAAATAATACAAGCTCGAAAGTAGAGCATGGTTCACAAAGCAGAGGATACAATTTACCAAAGGCATCATGTATCCGAGGAAAAGCTCACAAGCTTATTTAATATGAAGGACATTGTCGGATAAAATCCATTAAAGGATATGTCGGTCCATAACAGAGCTGATGTGAGCATCGGGACACAACCAGAGGAAGTAACAATGCAAAGGCATTGGATTATAGAAGCAACTGACTAACTCAAAGCTCAATGCAAAGGAATTATAATGTCAAATTCAAGGGAGTCAGAAGCAACGCTCTAACCAAGAATGGATAAGTTGAGTAGGCTTAGGGGTACAATCGATGGCAATTTGACAGGTCGAGATCCAGCTCACGTATAAAATGACGTCTGAGCCGGAAGAATGAATTCTAGGCTATGATTGAGGATTGCGAGCATTCGCAACAAATTGAATCAATGGACTCAAAATGATAATGACAAGAGATGCCAATAAGATTACGAGACTTATGGGATTAACCATAAAGCAAGCAAACAAGAATTTCAAGAGCAATAGGCTCCTGAGGATTTTCGAAAGATCGAATAGTATTTTGAAGACTATTGTGGAATACTTGAATCAACTGGGGATGACCGGATACTCGGTAATTGCTAGAAATTATCCGTAGTGGTATTCATGTGGCAAAGAACAGCAAGGCAGTAAGCTCAAAGGATTCTCGGAACAACAGAGAGAATTTCGGGGTATCTTGTAATAACAAGATCAACTGGGAAACATTGTATGAATGGCGAGTATACGTGGTTATCCATAGGAGTTTATCGATGAAAGAGAATTGCAAAAGCAATGAACACAAGTTCTCGGGTTATCAGCGGAGAGTATCTTCAGGGTCTTCACGTGCAGCAGACGATCATCAGTAATAAGGGGCTCTCCGGGTGAAAGTGATAACGAGATCCTAATGTTAGATTTTGTAAAATTCACTTAACCCAAATAGAAGAGAGATCAGAGTCCCAGAGTATAGACAAGGAGTAAAAGATCCTAATACCACCCAATGGCGACGTGGACCCGTAAGACACACAGCCATGTTAGTAAAAGTTTTTGCAATGTCTAGACTCGACTTCGGCCAAGGAGTTGGAAAGGGGGATTCCTACAGGCAGTCGGCTCTGATACCAACTTGTGATGCCCCCGATTTGACCGTACACTAATCATGCACGCGGGCCTGGCTGCGGCCCCATAGGTGTCTTCGGGAAGGGCCTTGCCGTGGCCCCGGCAAGGGTCTTGCCGTGGCATCATGGTCGTCCCTGGCAAGGGTCTTGCCTGGGGTCTCGTGGATTTCCTCGCCTAGGATCCCACCGAGGATTGTCGTCTTCTAGTCCTCATCTGATCTTGTGTGTTCATGATCTTGATAAAGATCTGCATGCCACCACAGAGGTGCATCCCGAGCCTTGGTTCTAACGCGGTTGTTAGCGGCGTTGGAACCCTCGGGCTCAAGGGTGGCTCGCTCTGCTGGTGTTGGGCAAGTTCCCCCGGCAAGGCTTTTGCCGGGGCCACGGAGGCCGCCCCGGCAAGGGTCTTGCCGGGGGAGTCTGCCTCGCCCTCTCGCTCTTTGTGTCTCTGGTCTTGGTGTTGCTTTGATTGCCTTGCGCTCCGGCTTCCCTCTTGTGCCCTACTCAGTGTGGCCGTGGGCGTGGCTTCGACTTCCCGTGCACAAGTAAAGGGGTACAAAGGAGAGCCCCTACTTTTGTACACCGACAGGAGCCCCCGGGCCTGGGCCACACATAAGCGCGACGCGTTGTTGGGCTAGGCCCAGAACGGTGCGCGGGCAGGCGGCGTGGATTTTTACTGCAGTAACTTCTCCGCTCGCTGCGCTTCCCCACGACCCGCGTTGAACGTGCGATGTGGAGGGTCGTGCGTGACGTGGGGGTCATGCGTGGGGCGGTTCCCGCACGCATGCGTCACATCGTGGTAAAGAGGCGGCTTGCGCCTTCCCCATAAAAAGAGAAAAACGTAGAGGCGCGGCTCATTTACTGACAGGACTCGGATCACGGTCTTCAAGGTGTCCGCGCCCCACGATCACGGGGTGGAGAACGGTCGCCTCACTCGTCCCCTTGGTTTCTGCTTGCTTGCCACGTGTCCCCCATGCCCCTAAGGTGGCAGGCGGTGGAGGCAGGGAAACCGGGCCGTCGCTGATTGGAGCAGCGGGTCGGTCTCGATTCCCTGCGCCCCCGATGGCCGGATTGGTTGAGTGGGGCGGCCGAGCCCCGACCCCTCCCCTTTCTAAGAAGGGGGGGGATGGCATCCCGCATTCTTCCATCATCTATCTCCTTCCACTTCGGCTCCTTTCTTCCATTTGCCATGGCGAGGGGGCGCCGGTCCTTCGACGGTGGCGGCGAGGGTCTCTACTCGACAGCGCGTCCCTCCTCCCCAAGAACTCGCGGCGGCGGAGCCGGCCACGAGAGGAAGGGGAGGGGGCGAGGCCGAGGTCGCCGTGGCGCTCGGGGAAGAGGGGGACGGAGCGGCCGCCGGCCTGGCCTCCGCCAGCAACGCCTCCCCCAATGGAGGGCCCCGTCGGGGACCAACCCCATGAGTTCTTCATCAGGCTGCGCCGGCCACCGCGTCGTCGTCTTCATCTCCCCACTCCATTCGCTCGGGAGATGGAGCTCAACCCGCCCCAGACCCTCAGGTTGCATATGAGGGGCTGCAGGAACGGCGGCACGCGGGTCGATGTCGACTTTCCCGCTCCCCACGTCATGTACCTTCGTCGTGGATGGAAGACTTTCGCTCGTGTCCACAGCCTGACGGCGGGGCTCGTTCTCTACTTCAAATTAATGGAGAACCGCCTGCTCTCCGTCAAGGTCTTCGGAGACCTTGGAACTTGCCTAAAGTGCTGCGTGGAGAGATCTTCCGATGATGAAGACCCCTCCTCAAGCGGGAGTGACGAGGAGGACAGCGACGGCGACGACGAGGGCGTTGAGCGGGGGGGCACCGACCTCGACTCCGACTGACCGCGTTGCCCCCCCCCCCCCTCGGCCACGCGCCCTGCCGAGGGCCTTTCTCGTCAAGCTCTCCGTCGGCGCA
Source organism: Aegilops tauschii subsp. strangulata (assembly GCF_002575655.3). Taxonomy (NCBI): domain Eukaryota; kingdom Viridiplantae; phylum Streptophyta; class Magnoliopsida; order Poales; family Poaceae; genus Aegilops; species Aegilops tauschii. Next base: position 71,017,030 of record NC_053037.3, read on the forward strand.
TTCCCCGTTGCCTCCTTGGGAGGCTGGCGTAGGAGGGCCGGGGAAGACGAAGAAGGCGGGTGGCGGGCCGTCAACTCGGAGTACGCGGGCACAGGCGCCTTCGTCGCATATTGTCGGCCCGCTGCCTCATCTTCCTGCTCCTCGTACCTCACCTAGGCGTTCTTTTTGCCCTCCTACTGTCTCATTCCACCTTCTGAGGAGAGGGACAAGAAAGGGATTACGGACATCTTATGTCTTTTTAGTTTGTAAGCCTGCGGGCACTTGTTAAATTTGAAACTTGTAATCCCCTTGTTCATGTTTTTCATTCCGTATGGACTCAACCTGTATGGGATGTTTTAAATGAAAAAGGGTGCCTGTCAGGTTCTTTGTGCGTGAGCGAGGCCCATGCCAAGGAGTAAATCCTTGTTATTTTTAAGATAAACATTGTCGCCCGGCAACAGGCCTTGCCGTCCCCTTACTTCATTCGACCATTCTCACGCTCTTGGCGGAGGCAGGGCGAAGTAGAGTTAGGCCCTTCATTTTCTTCCTTGCCACCGCGACTACGACCAAGTTCCGACCCAGGGAATGGTCCTTGGGTACAGGAAAAGGGGAGCACGGTGGCCTAGGAATAAAACAAGGTTTCATACGTTCCAATTCCGTACGGAAATGCACAACAGGGGACAAAGAACTTATCTGAATCTGTAGCCCCCAACAACCTTGGCTTGCCAGGGTTGGATCCTTGTGTCTGCAGCCCCGGGCAACCTTGGCTTGTCGGGGCCGGAGCGCCGGCTTGTTCTCTTTCTTCCAAATAGCTCAGTAGAAATGTCCATGCACCTTGCGAACCAAAGACGACGGAAAGGAACAGAAAGATGCACACTCGACCTCCATGCTAGGAGTGAGTCGCCGCTAAGAACTATCAACCCTAACCGAGGAGAGACTTAACCTAGGATGCATGCTAAAACTTAGGGCACCAGTGCTTCATTTATTTATGCTCAGGGTTTGCGCCTGGCTTTGTACAGAGGGTTACATGCCTTGACGGCAAGGCTTGTACAAAAGGTGGTTTGCCAGGGGGGCCGACAACCGCGCCATATGGGTAAAACTTGCGAAGATGTTCGATGTTCCAGGAGTTGCTCACTGGAATAGCATCTTCAGACTCTAGGCGGACTGCGCCGGGCCTGGTGACTCGTATTACCCGATAAGGGCCTTCCCACTTCGGCGTCAATTTGTTGGAATTCTTGGCCGATTGAACGTGCCGAAGAACAAGGTCGCCTTCCTCAAAGCTTCGAGCATGAACCTTGTGGCTATGGTAGCGGCGCAAGGCTTGCTGGTAGCGTGCTGCTCTCACAGCTGCCCGAAGATGATCTTCCTCAAGGAGCGTTGCATCATCTTGCCGCAATCGCTCTTGCTCAAGCTCGTCATAAGCGAGCACTCGAGGTAACCCGTATGTGAGTTCCGTGGGGAGAACTGCTTCTGCCCCATATACCAGGGCAAAGGGTGTCTGGCTGGTGGCTCGATTTGGCGTCGTTCTGATTGACCAAAGAACCGCCGGCAACTCATCAATCCAGTGCCTTCCGCTCTTGTGCAACCTGTCAAAAGTCTTTGTCCTCAGGCCTCGCAGTACTTCAGCATTTGCCCTCTCCGCCTGGCCGTTGCTCCATGGGTGTGCCACGGAAGCGAAACAGACCTTGCTGCCGAGGTCATGGATGTATTGCATGAAGGTGTGGCCTGTGAACTGCGTGTTGTTGTTGGTGATGACTCTGTTTAGCACACCAAAACAGCAGACTAGCCCCTTGAAGAACTTGATGGCAGACCGCGTTGTCACCTTCCTCACTGCTTCAACCTCCGGCCACTTTGTGAACTTGTTGATTGTAACGTACAAGTACTCAAAGCCCCCGACGGCGCGGTGGAAAGGGCCCAGTATGTCAAGCCCCCAGACCGAAAATGGCCGGGAGAGAGGGATTGTTTGAAGGGCTCGAGCTGGTTGATGAAGCTTCTCTGAATGTAACTGGCATGCTTCACACTTGGTTACTAGTGTCGTTGCATCCTGGAGGGCAGTGGGCTAGAAGAAACCTTACCGGAATGCCTTGAAGGCAAGGGCCCTCGACCCTATGTGGGAACCACATATGCCTCTGTGTATCTCTGCCAACAGCTCTAGTCCTTCCTCCCGGGGAATGCACTTCAATTTCACACCGTTTGGCCTTTTTCTGTACAGAAAGTCGTCAATGAACTGGTACATGGCAGACCGATGGGCAACTTTCTCCGCTTCTTCCTGCTCCTCAAGGAGTTCCCCTGTTTGGAGGAATCGGACTGTATGATGTGCCCATGCCGGAGCCTGGGGCTCGACGGCAAGGATCAAAGGCATTTCCTCTGCCATGGGAGCGGTTGTCTCTACTGCCAGGGCTTGACGCCCTGCCGGAGTCCGCGGCCCCATGGAAGGCTCAGCATCCACGGCAACATCCTTGCCGGCCGCTCCTGGGAGCTCAGAGTAATTGCCGGGGCCAGATTTCCTGTGCTTGTTCTGCTCTGTCGATGGTTCAACGGATGGTTGAGTTAACTGAAGCACAAAAGTACCTGGTTCCACGGGTAGTTTGAGTGCAGCGCGCTTCGACAGGTGTTGAACTAGCCTGGAAGCTGCATGCCACCACGCAGGTGCCTGCCCAGCTGGTCGGGTTGGCAGCTACACGGGAATGGCGGTGGAGTCCTGGCAGACGCGGGCCTGGCTGCGGCCCCGTAGGTGTGTTCGGGAAGGGCCTTGCCGGGGCCCCGGCAAGGGTCTTGTCGTGGCATCGTGGTCGTCCCGGCAGGGGTCTTGCCGGGGGTCTCGTGGATTTCCTCGGCTAGGATCCCGCCGAGGATCATCATCTTCTGGTCTTCATCTGATCTTGTATGTTCATGATCTTGACAAAGCTCTGCATGCCACCACAGAGGTGCCTCCCGAGCCTTGGTTCTAATGCGGTTGTTGGCGGCGTTGGAACCTTCGGGCTCAAGGGTGGCTCGCTCTGCTGGTGTTGGGGCCGCGGAGGCCGCCCCGGGAAGGGTCTTCCCGGGGGAGTCTGCCTCGCCCTCTCGCTCTTTGTGTATCTGGTCTTGGCGTTGCTTTGATTGCTTTGCGCTCCGGCTTCCCTCTTCTGCCCTACTCAGTGTGGCCGCGGGCGTGGCTTTGACTGCCCGTGCACAAGTGAAGGGGTACAAAGGAGAGCCCCTACTTTTGTACACCAACATTCTTATACCCTAAAAACATCCAGGGGAGCCACGAAACCACTTTTCCACCGCCGCAACCTTCTGTACCCATGAGATCCCATCTTGGGGCCTTTCCGGCGTCCTGCCGGAGGGGGGATCGACCACAGAGGGCTTCTACATCAACACCATTGCCTCTCCAATGAAGCGTGAGTAGTTTACCACAGACCTACGGGTCCATAGCTAGTAGCTAGATAGCTTCTTCTCTCTCTTTAATTCTCAATGCAAACTTCTCCTCGATGTTCTTGGAGATCTATTCGATGGAATACTATTTTGCGGTGTGTTTGCCGAGATCTGATGAATTATGGATTTATGATCAAGTTTATCTATGAATATTATTTGAATCTTCTCTAAAATCTTATATGCATGATTTGATATCTTTGCAAGTCTCTTCGAACTATCGATTTGGTTCGGCCAACTAGATTGGTTTTTCTTGCAACGGGAGAAGTGCTTAGCTTTGGGTTCAATCTTGCGGTGTCCTTTCCCAGTGACAGCAGGGGCAGCAAGGCACATATTGTATTGTTGCCATCGAGGATAAAAAGATGGGTTTTCATCATATTGCTTGATTTAATTCCTCTACATCATGTCATCTAGCCTAATGCGTTACTCTGTTCTTTATGAACTTAATACTCTAGATGCATGCTGGATAGCGGTCGATGTGTGGAGTAATAGTAGTAGATGCAGAATCGTTTCGGTCTACTTGACACAGACGTGATGCCTATATTCATGATCATTCCCTTAGATATCGTCATAACTTTGCAATTTTCTATCAATTGCTCGGTAGTAATTTGTTCACCCACCGTAATATTTTCTATCTCGAGAGAAGCCTCTAGTGAAACCTATGGCCCCTGGGTCTATTTTACATCATATAAGTTTCCGATCTATATTTTCAGTTTCCTATTTCTTTTACTTTGCAATCTTTACTTTCCGTTCCATATACCAAAAATACCAAAAATATTACTTTACCGTTTATCATCTCTATCAGATCTCACGTTGCAAATAACCGTGAAGGGATTGACAACCCCTTCTCGCGTTGGGTGCAAGGTTGGTGTTTGTTTGTGCAGGTATTCAGTGACTTGAGTGTAGTCTCCTACTAGATTGATACCTTGGTTCTCAAAAACTGAGGGAAATACTTATACTTTGCTGCATCACCCTTTCCACTTCAAGGGAAAAACCAACGCAAGCTCAAGAGGTAGCACTCATCGCCAAAGCTAACAATGACAGATTGTTTATGACAATCTATAGTAGCATTGACAGTGTTCAAGAAAGGTCTACCAAAGATAATGGGATAAAAGTCATCTTGTGGGGAACCAAGAACTAGAAAATCAGTAGGATATTTTATTTTCCCACACAAGACTTGAACATCTCTAACAATCCCAAGTGGTGTGATGGTGTCTCTATTAGCAAGTTTAACATTAACATCTATATATGTCTTCTATTTCAGCGGTGCAATATCATTCATAATTTCTGAAGGAAATATACCCTAGAGGCAATAATAAAGTTGTTATTTTATCTCTACTCCTATAAAAACCTGAGTTGGTGATGATGGTGTGCCTGCCATCCATCGCTTACGACCGTCGGACCTACATTGAACGTATACAAGACAACATGTGCAATTTTGCAAAAAGACGAGTGCCGCTCATTTGCTTATAACCCCTCACAGCCCCATCTTTCCTGTTTAGCCCTCTCTTTCACAACTCCTCGAACCATCTGGAAATAACCTCCCTAAAAAAAGATCTAGAAACCAGTCATTGTAAGAACCACCGGCCAATAGTGCTGGAATCGATCTGGCGGCGTGGTCGCTGCGGGCGCCGTCCTTCCCCAGCGCCTCTCAACCCTACATCCCACCAGCATAACGCCCCTCTAGCTCGATGTTCTCTCTGCCCCCTTGCCCGTCTCCTCCGGCGCCGACCTCGGCAAGCACGCCACTGATGTCGTCCGCTTGTCGATGCCTCTCCTTCTTCATCTACTGATGCCGCAGTTCCAGCGCCCCCACCGCAACCTCCCCATCCTCGTCTTCATCCCCTCCACCCCTCCGCCACCCCCTATATTATCAGTCGCCGCAAGTACACCGCTGGCGTCATACGTTCCCCAACGCCTCCCCTTCTTGGCTGCCACCACCCCTTCTTACAGTGGCAGCCGTACTTACCAGTTACCACTGCCACCTCCTCCACCTCCTCATTGTCGTTTCCTCGACACTGACCTTTGGAAATATTTCGCTGGCTGCACGCTGCTGATCCTCGGTGTTAGCGACGTCACCTACTGCATAACTATAACATGCTTCATACTTCATGGTGTTTGACATGTTGTCAGTGTATTTTATTTTCCCACTACTAGCTGCAAGTCCCGAACCTTATTATTAGACAGGCTCTTGGCAAATGCTGTGAAATGTTTTTGTATTTTAAGATTTTGATTCTTTTTTTTGCTAACCTTCCCTTTTGTTTTGGGTGAAAGCACGTAGGTCTTACGCCAAAATGCCACAGCCCTGAATGTGAGGCGGTCATTGCTTTCACTTGATTAGTGTGTTGTTTGGTAATTTTTGGGTTCATAACGAAGTGATTTGGTGGCTGGTTTGCAGGATAGTTTATTTGCGAGAAAGTATTGTCTTTGCAATGTGGTTGTGAATGCATATAAAGGTTGCTTCATACATCACACATTTACATGTGCATAAAAATTGTGCATTCTGGCTACGAGGTAAAACTACAAATTATTCCTTCCTTTACGCGCATGTTGTGATGGTTAGGAGGCTTGATGTTTCATGTCACAAAGAAAACCAACCAAGTACTTAGTTCCCAGTATGATTTCGAACTGACCAAATGGATCTTGCAACCTTTTAAAAAGTAGAAATTATTGGTTTGGCTAAGCAAAATTTTACTAGGTGGTTTACTTATACAAGGCTAGAATTTTGGTTAGGGTTAATGGTAACCTTTGAGCAGCTTGATGTGTCTGCTCGTGATTGCAAACTATTGCATAAGAGCGTCCCATCAATTTTGATGTGTGTAGGACTACTGTACTTCTGAATTTTCTCAAAGAAATTTGCATTGTAGGGCTTAACTACTTCTAAATTTTGGGGTGGCGACAACAATGGCAAGGTGCATGATCGTGACACAAAGATGGGAGATCACGTGGAATGTAGGAATCGGCAAGGTGTTGTCTCGCAGTTACCGCTGCAGGGATGACTATGGAGGTAACTGTTTGTACAACAACTAATTTTTGGCATAAGTGAGAATGATATTCTCTTTATAGTGGTCATATTTTGTTAGATTAAGATCCACATATAATCATTCCAGTCGTATCATAAGAACAAACCTATAGTGATTATGCTTGATCTTCTAAGCCAGCTGGTATTTCTCATCAAGTAAGGTAATTATGATAGCATCAGCATGAGCATCAAATTTAAGATAACTAAAATATGCTAAAATATAGTCAGAAGATCCTCATCTTACTAAGCACATGGTTCTTGGCTTATATATTATTTTTTATGGTTTGCTCAAGTAGCAGGCAGTAGGTGACTTGGATTTTCATCGTGTTACAGTCAACTCTGGCTTTATCTAATGTAAGAAGAGGGTGAAAGTTTGTTCAGCAAACTAGTAATCTAATGATCTATATATGCAACAAAGGTTACCTGCTAGGATCATTGCCTCATGTTTCTTGATGTAGGTTGACCACTTATTTCTAAGATGTAACATAATGCAAGGTACATATCCTAATCCTATACATGTGAAATCATGTGTATACTTTTTGTTTGCTAGTATATGTGTTGTTTGGGACTGCAAAACATAGTCAATGATAATTTTGTTATTAAAGAGATCATGCCCCATTGGTAGAGGTGATTGGAGTGAAGGTGTGTGGTGCACTGAGAGGGCGAAGAAGAGCCTGAAAGTTAGTCCAATTTCCTGTGCTGGGGCACGAGCTACTTTGTAACAAAGTTAGATGCTATGCTTTTATGGTGAGGGGAGATACTCTTTGATACTCTCCTTTGTGGCAGGGGGAGATATCATGTTATTGTTATCCTATTCTTGTGTATCTAAGCTTAGTAACAATTGATTGCCTCTTTGTTAACTTTCTGCGGTGTAACTTCTTCATGAAGCGTTTGTCATGTTGAGGCACATATGTTTCATGAGATGATTGGCTTTAAGGGAAAAAAATCGCGTGCTTTCTTTCATTGGTAATGCAGTGCACAATACATGATTTTGAACCACTCTTTTGTGCATTAGATCTATTTTTTCCTTTTATTCCCCAAAGTACATATTATTAGGTCCATGCTATTGTCCGTAGAAGACTAGGATAGGAAGAGAAATTAGAAAAGTAAAGGAATAATGCCAGATAAACATAAAAAGATATTCCTATGATACATCGTTTTCTGAAAATATTCATGATTATATTTCCTTGTGGTTGCAATGTTGTAGCCAAGGTTCATTTACTCATGCTTTACTTCTGTGTTGCATATATGGCTGAAAACATAGATGTTTGCAATTTTTCCATAGAAATATAAGTACATCTTCTACTCACTTTTATGCTAAAATTGTAACCTAAATGCTTCCTCAAACAAACATAAGCTGTATATTAAATCCACTTGCGCTTTATTGCTTCAGGAATGGTGCCATCTTTAGTTTTTTTTGTTCCGTGGCATCACACGGGCATTCAACTAGTATTTCCTTATTCATGATAAAGGTTTATTATTCATGCTAGAATTGTATTGACCGGAAACTTAAATACATGTGTGAATACATAAACAAATACCATGTCCCTAGTAAGCCTCTACTAGACTAGCTCGTTGATCAAAGATGGTTAAGGTTTCCTAACCATAGACATGTGCTGTCATTTGATAACGGGATCACATCATTAGGAGAATGATGTGATGGACAAGACCCATCCATTAGCTTAGCATATTGATCATTCAATTTATTGCTATTACTTTCTTCATGTCAAATACATATTCCTCCGACTATGAGATCATGAAACTCCCAGATACCGAAGGAATACCTTGTGTGCTATCAAACGTCACAACGTAATTGGGTGATCATAAAGATGCTCTACAGGTATCTCCGAAGGTGTTTGTTGAGTTGGCATAGATCGAGGTTAGGATTTTTCACTCAGAGTATCAGAGAGGTATCTCTGGGCCATCTCGGTAATACACATCATAAGCTTGCAAGCAAATGACTAAAGAGTTATTTGTGAGATGATGTATTACGGAACGAGTAAAGAGACTTGACGGTAACAAGATTGAACTAGGTATGAAGATACCGATGATCGAATCTCGGGCAAGTAACATACCGATGGACAAAGGGAATTACGTATGTTGTCATAACGGTTCAACCGATAAAGATCTTCGTAGAATATGTAGGAGCCAATATGGGCATCCAGGTTCCGCTATTGGTTATTGATTGGAGAGGTGTCTCGGTCATGTCTACATAGTTCTCGAACCCGTAGGGTCTGCACGCTTAACGTTCGTTCACGATATAGTGTTATATGATTTGGTGACCGAATGTTGCTCGGAGTCTCGGATGAGATAACGGACATGACGAGGAGTCTTGAAATAGTCGAGAGGTAAACATGAATATATAGTACGATGGTATTCGGACACCGGAAGTGTTTCGGAGTGTACCAGATAGTCATCGGAGTACCGGAGGTGTCGGGGGAAACAACACCTATGGGATCACGGGGAATCCCTTTTGCTACGGTTGGCGGGCGCGGGGCTATGAAAAGAGCGGGATTAGAAGATTAACGCAGGGGGGATTATCCAGGTTCGGGCTGCAAGTGATGCGTAATACCCTACTCCTGCTGGTTTATGTTGATCTAGTGTTCTTGGACTAGCTACAAAGCTTGCAGGGTCCAAAAAGTCTGAATCCTCTCCCAGTACGCCGCGGGCCTCCTTTTATAGCCAAAGGGGATGCCACAGTGGCACACAGGAGGTGGAAAGTTGTATAGTGGTCGAGTCTATCTCCTGGCACCGTAGGACAAATGCATTTAATGCGTTGCCGATGTGCCCTTCTTGCTTTATCAGGGATGGCAAGGAAGCTCGTCCCAGCTGTCGCCGCCTCGCCTGGCTTCGACGCGTGTCCGGGCTGACGAGGCGTGTAGTGCCACGCTGGTGTGACGCCGGGTAATTAAGCTACCGTAATCCCACGCTAATGGTGCCACGTTACCTCCGTTACTGTTGCTAATCTATCGTTAGATCAAAACCGGTCCAAAATTCAAATTCTAAATTTGGTAAATAATAAAAGTTTTCAAACATTAAAATAAAAATGTTCGGTTTGTACTAAATATTACATAGATAATTATGGTGTAGAAGACACAGTTTTATAAAATGCATAAATATTTTAAATTGAATTAAAACAGAAGAGAAAATAAATAAAAGAAAGAAAATACAAAAGAGAAAAACAAACAAAAAAAGGAAAAGAAACCCCCCCCCCCCCGGGGGGGGGCTCCAGCCCAGCAGGCCACCGGCCCAACTAGGCCACGACCCACCAGGGCGGCCCATCCCCGCACTCCATAAACCCCACTCCCCCCAGTCAACCACCGACACCCCCACTCCCCCCCCCCCCGAAATATCTCCCCCCTCTCCCCCGATTGGATCAGGATCGAGAGGAGGAAACCGCTGGACGCCGCCGCCCGGAGCGCGGCCTCGCCGGAGCTTCCCCCGCCGGACTGCCTCCTCCTCCTCGACGGCCTGCCTCCTCTCCGTCGGGTCGTCGCCGTCGTCCTCCCCAACCACCATTGCCCCAAACCCTACGAACCCCCCGTGAGCCCCCGTTCTTCTCCTCCGCCTCGTCCCGCGCACGCGCTCGCCAGCGACGTTGCGCCCGCACGCCTCGCCGTCCCGCTCGTCGCGCCCGCACGCCCGCACCCCGCGCCGTGGCCGGTCCCCTACTCCTGGCTGCGCCAAAGCGCGTGCACGCCCGCACCCCGCGCTCTGCGTGCGCTCACCACAGCCGCCGTCCTCGCTCCCGTGCTTGCCCGCGCGCACTCGCGCACGCGCCCGCGCATGCCCTCACCGCGGCCACCTGCACCACCCCTGACCACGCCCACCGGTCACCGCGGCTAGTGCCCGGCTCCCCTCGTCCTTGCCCGTGGCCGCCTCGGCCAAGACCAGTCGCCGCTCGGTCCGGCCGCACCCCTCCACAGCCCCGGCGTCCTCCTCCGGTGGCCACCCGCTTCGCCATGGCACCGCCCCGCCGTGGCCTCGCCGGCGCCCGCGGGCCAGCGCCCGCAAGCCCCCCTGGGCCTATGAAAAAAGGGCCCCAGCGCCCCAGAACGTTTTATTAAAAAACAGAATTAAGTAAATAAATAAATATATAAGTAAATAAATAAATAATTAATTAATTAGTTAATTAATTAATCCTGTTTAATTAAACTAACTAGTAATTAGTTTAACCTAATTAGTAGTTAATTAATTAATCATGTTTAATTAAACAGTAATTAGTTTAACCTAAACACTAATCAACCTAACAGTGTATGACAGGTGGGTCCCACTGGGCCCACACGTCAGTTTGAGCGGTCAACACCTCTGTTGACTGCTGACGTCATCCTGACGTCATGATGACGTCAGCAAACACTATTCTGGATAATGTTGGATTAAATTAATTAAATAAATTCTAAAAATGATTTAAAACTTTAGAAAATCATATAAAATAATCCGTAACTGGGATGAAAATACTTTCTACATGAAAGTTGCTCAAAACGACGAGACGAATCCAAATATGCAGTCCGTTCGTCCGCCACACATCCCTAGCATAGCGAACACGCAAATTTCCCCCTCCGGTTCATCTGCCCGAAAACACGAAACACCGGGGATACTTTCCCGGATGTTTCCCCCCTTCGCTCGTATCACATATCCCTGCGTTACGTCACCCCTAGCACAATGTATTGCCGCGTCTTGATTTGTGTTACATTTGATTGCTCTGTTATTTATTGTGTTCCCCCTCCGTTACTTCTTTCCGGTAGGCTCCGAGACCGTTGCCGCTACCCCTGTGATCGGCTACATCGATGATGACCCCTTCTTCTTGCCAAAGCAACCAGGCAAGCCCCCCCCCCCTTGATCACCAGATGTCGCCTATTCCTTCTCTATACTGCTTGCATTAGAGTAGTGTAGCATGTTACTGCTTTCGGTTAATCCTATTCTGATGCATAGCCTGTCATTGTTGCTACAGTTGTTACCCTTACCTGCTATCCTACTGCTCAGTATAGGATGCTAGTGTTCCATCAGTGGCCCTACACTCTTGTCCGTCTGCCATGCTATACTACTGGGCCGTGATCACTCGGGAGGTGATCTCGGGCATATGCTATATACTTTATACTGATACATTACTTAAGATACTGTTCGGAGATGGGGGCTGAAGGGGCAGGTGGCTCCATCCCGGTAGAGGTGGGCCTGGGTTCCCGACGGCCCCCGACTGTTACTTTGTGGCGGAGCGACAGGGCAGGTTGAGACCACATAGGAGAGAGGTGGGCCTGGCCCTGGTCGGCGTTCGCGGATACTTAACACGCTTAACGAGATCTTGGTATTTGATCTGAGTCTGGCCACTGGCCTATACGCACTAACCAACTACGCGGGAACAGTTATGGGCACTCGGCGTCGTGGTATCAGCCGAATCCTTCGTGACGTCAGTGACTGAGAGGCGCGCGCCGGATTGGACTGGAACGCCTGCTAGGCTAGGTCTGCTTCTGACCGCGTACGCAACGTGCAGGTGTGCAATGGGCGATGGGCCCAGACCCCTGCGCGCATAGGATTTAGACCGGCGTGCTGACCTCTCTGTTGTGCCTAGGTGGGGCTGCGACGTGTTGATCTTCCGAGGCCAGGCATGACCCAGGAAAGTGTGTCCGGCCAAATGGGATCGAGCGTGTTGGGAAATGTGGTGCACCCCTGCGGGGAAGTTTATCTATTCGAATAGCCGTGATCTTCGGTAACAGGACGACTTGGAGTTGTACCTTGACCTTATGACAAATAGAACCGGATACTTAATAAAACACACCCTTCCAAGTGCCAGATATAACCCGGTGATCGCTCTCACACAGGGCGACGAGGGGAGGATCGCCGGGTAGGATTATGCTATGCGATGCTACTTGGTGATCTTACCATCTGCTCTCTTCTACATGATGCAAGATGGAGGCTGCCAGAAGCGTAGTCTTCGACAGGACTAGCTATCCCCCTCTTATTCTGGCATTCTGCAGTTCAGTCCATCGATATTGCCCCTTTACACAGATACCCATGCATATGTAGTGTAGATCCTTGCTTGCGAGTACTTCGGATGAGTACTCATGGTTGCTTTTCTCCCTCTTTTCCCCTCTCCATTCTACCTGGTTGTCGCAACCAGATGCTGGAGCCCAGGAGCCAGACGCCACCGTCGACGATGACTCCTACTACACCGGAGGTGCCTACTACTACGTGCAGGCCGCTGACGACGACCAGGAGTAGTTTAGGAGGATCCCAGGCAGGAGGCCTGCGCCTCTTTCGGTCTGTGTCCCTGTTTGTGTTAGCCTTCTTAAGGCAAACTTGTTTAACTTATGTCTGTACTCAGATATTGTTGCTTCCACTTACTCGTCTATGATCGAGCACTTGTATGCGAGCCCTCGAGGCCCCTGGCTTGTATTATGATGCTTGTATGACTTATTTATGTTTTTAGAGTTGTGTTGTGATATCTTCCCGTGAGTCCCTGATCTTGATCGTACACGTTTGCGTGCATGATTAGTGTACGATTGAATCGGGGGCGTCACAGCTGGCTGGCTGGCTGCTGAGTTGGTGCGGTGGTAGAGTCTTCACGAAGATCTGCATGCCACCACGCAGGCGCTTGCTGAATCGGCCTAGAAGCCGCACGTCGCCACACAGGTGCCTGCCTTGCTGGCGGGTCGACCGCTGCGTTGGAATGGCCGTGGAGCTTTGGCAGGTGCGGGCCGGGCTGCGGCCCCACGGATGTCTTCGGCAAGAGTCTTGTCGGGGCCCTGGCAAGGGTCTTGCTGCGGCATCGTGGTCGTCCCCGGCAAGGGTCTTGCCGGGGGTCTCGTGGGAATCCTTGGCAAGGATCTTGTCGAGGATCTTCATCTTCTGGTTATCATCTAGCCTTGTATGTTCTTGGCCTTCACAAATATCTGCATGCCACCATGCAGGCGCCTCCCGGGCCTCGGTTCCAATGTGGTTGATGGTGTTGGAACTCTTGGGCTCAAGGGTGGCAACCCTGCTGGTGTTGGGCAAGCCGCCCCGGCAAGGTTCTTGTCGGGGCCGTGGAGGCCGCCCCGGCAAGATCCTTGCCGGGGGGTTCACCTCGCCCTTCTGCTCTTCATGCTTCTGTCTTGGCGTTGCTCTGTCCGTCTTGTGTCTTTGCTTTCTTTGCCCCGCCAAGTTTGGCCGTAGGTGGGGCTGCAACTGCCCGCGCACAAGTAAAGGGGTACCAAAAGGACCCCTACTTTTGTACACCGACAGGAGCCCCCGGGCCTGGGCCACACCTAAGCGCAGAGCGTTTGTTGGGCAAGGCCCAAAACCGTGCGCGGGCGCGCGCGGCGGAGTTTCACCGCAGTAACTCCCTTGCCAGTTGCGCTTCCCCACGACCCGCGTTGAATATGCGACGTGGGGGTCGTGCGTGACGTGGGGGTCATGCGTGGGGCGGTTGTTGCACTCATGCATCACATCGTGGTAAATGGTAAAGAGGCGGCCTGCGCCTTCCCCATAAAAAGGAAAAAAACGTAGGCGCACTGCTCATTTACCCTTTGTGCCTCTTCCAATCTCGGAACCGTCGTTCCCCCCTTCTTCCTCAGGCGAAAGATTCGAAGCTCTCGCCTCTGCTTGCTGCCGCTGCGCCCCCATTGCTCTTGATCCTTCGCCCTCTCCCAGCTGCAATGGCACCCAAAACCAGCAAGGGCAAGGGAGCGGCCAAGGACGCCAGGGAGAAGGAGGCGCCGGAGAGCGAGTTGGCGTTGCGGCGGACGCAGCTCGCCTACTTCTCGTCGATGGTCGATGCGGTCCACCTCAAGAACTACCTCTTGCCCCTGTGGGGGAGGAAGACGATGGGGCACCCTGCCACGCGCGTCGTCCCTGCTGATTTCACCAAGGCCGGCCCAAAGTGGTACCCCTTCTTCGTCGATTTCTTCTCTTGCGGGCTCTACCCCCCTTTCTCTGACTTCTTCAACGACATCATGCACACCTACGGCTTCCATCTTTTGGATCTTACGCCGAATGTCGTGGCGTGCATGGCTTTCTTTGCCCATCTGTGCGAGGGCTTTGCCGGAGTGCTCCCTAGCACGACGCTCTTCCGCCACTACTTCTCCCCTCGCCTCCAGGCAGGGGGTGCCATCTCCGGCTGCATCACCTAGATCCCGAGGACCTAGGAGAGGGGAATGTATCCGGAGGGTGCCCAGAAGGAGAGGTGGGAGGAATGGCGGAGCTGGTGGTGCTGGATCGAGGAGAAGGACCCGCAGGAGTTCTGTCGGGTTCGTCAGAGCCCGCCGACCCGCCGCAAGGACTGGAGTGACCTCGACGCTAACGATGAGAAGCTCACGATCGCCACCACCAGGATCCATCGCCTCACCATGGCCGGGCTCACCCTTGAGATGATCGGGGCCGACTTCATCCGGCGCCGAATCGCCCCGCTACACACCAATGGGAGGCCGGCCTGGGATTTCCGGAACGCGGTCGACGTCATGAGGCTCCGCCCTGGCCTGAAGCATAACTTCACGGTGATGGGGCACACCAACTTCTGCCAAAGGCTTTTTCAACTCGACGTGGATGGCGACGGCAGGGCTGAGAGGACCGGCAGGGACGCGAAGGCCGGCAAGGCCGTCAAGGGGCCTCTGTTTGGGTTGCCGGTGGGAGTGGTCCCGCTGAGCAACAACTCTCGCCAGTCCGCCATCATCACCATGATGCCGGACTTCAACGCACATGGCCTTGACCCGGCCTGGGCCGAGCCACCAGCGGAGAAGGTGCAGGAGTTCTTCGACACTTTGTCCGAGGCTTATGTCCGCGACCAGCCGCTGCTCATCCAAGACACCACCAAGGCGGAGCTGGACTACATTGCCGCCAGGGCGGCTGAGGCGGCGCTCGCCAAGGAGGCCGACAGCGTTGGCGGCGTGGAGGATGAGGCTGACACGGCCGCGGAGGAGAAGGAGCTCGCCTAGTGGGCGGAGTCTGCCAGGGAGGCCAGCGGGCCGGCGCCCCCCTTGTCGAAGACGCGGGCGACGAGTCGTTCGAAGAGGAGGTCGAAGCGAACGACCCCCCCCCCCCCCCGGCCTCGGGGAGGCAGCCCGTCCTGCGGCGGGCCAGCTCTTGCGAGCCGGTCTGGCCTGGCAGGACCACGTAGCGGCAACCGGCCCAGGAGTAGCTCGTGCGCCAGAGGAGGGCGATGAAGGCCGCGGCAGCGAAGAAGGCGGTGAAGGCCGCGATGGCGAAGAGAACAGCAACCGCTTCCTCCTCGTCCAAGCGGCACCGGACCCTGTCCCCTTCTCCTCCTCCTTCGGACAGCACCTTGGAGGCCGAGTTCGACCTCGGATCTTTTAGCCCGGCAAGGAAGAGGAAGCTAGCGGAGGAGGAGGTGGAGAACGAGTAAGTATTTCGTCCCCCATCATCTCCTGACCTTACGCATGTGTTATCTTCCTTTGATTTGGTGTCATCTTCACAGGGACACGGAGACGCTGGCGCAGAGGGTGGCGAAGAGGGCCAAGGCCTCGACGGGCGACAAGCCCCTGGCGGGTACTTCGCGTACGCCACAGTTGGTAGAGAGCAGCCCGGACAGCAGCCCCCGACGCAGCCCACGCTTCAGCCCCCAGCGTGAGTCCATCACTCACTCCTTCACTGATGAGCCTTGGGGTGTGAATCTTTGATGCTGACCTTGCCAGGTTTGTAGGAGGAGAACGGCAGCAGGAGGAGACACCGAGGGCCACTCCCAACACGCCGCCCCCCTCGACTACGCCGCCAAGAGGGGCATCCCTAGCAAGGGCATCCACCACCGAGACCACACATATGGAGGAGGAGGGAGCGAGCTTGGGTGCCGGTGGCTCTGCCCCGGCAACGAACGCTGGCAGGGAGGGCGCTACTTCTTCCCAGCCTGGTGCGGGTAAGTTGTTCGCTTCTTGTCCCTGTTCTTTCTTCTTCTTTTTGAACCTTGATTTTGGCCCCGTCTCATTCCCCTTCTCAGTATTCAGACCCTTCCTCGGCGGACCAGGAGGATATTAACACCGTCATCGAGGAGGTCACCAAGGACGCCGACGACAAGGCCAACAAGATTGCCGCCGAGGAGGCCGCCAAGACCTCCGCTGAAGAGGCTGCCAAGGGGCCTGCCGGGGAGGCCGGCAAGGCTGCTACCGAGGAGGCCGGCAAGGGGCCTGCCGGGGAGGGGTTGGTTGATGACCAACCTTCCTCCTCTGCTACCTCTGGCTCGGGCAAATACTTGAAGGTGGGCGACGACCTGTTCGTCCACCTCCCAGGAACGGCGAGCACCAGGGCGCCAACCGAGGGGGAGGTGTTAGACGAGGAGGCGCTCGCCTCCGCCAGGCTTCAGGTTGTTGACGGACCGAGCGCCGGCGGCGACGGTTCCCAAGAGGAGCAGCTTCTCCGAGCCATGAGCATCAACTTCCAGAAGCTCCAGGCGCTCCATCGCGCCCGCCTGGACAAGGCAAAAGCCAGGATGGCGGCGGCGGACAAGGCGGGGGCGAATCTCGAGGAGCGCGTCGCAGAGACGCAGGCCTGGTTCCGCGAGGCTCAGGAGGGACTGAAGGCTGCCCAGGACGAGCTGGCCGAGCGCACCCGGGAGCTCATCCTGAAGCAGGCTGATATTGAGAAGGCCCAGGCGGTGGCGAAGGAGCAGGCCGCCAAGGACGAGGCCGCCCGGTGGCAGCAGCAGGCTTCGCTGAACTCCCAGGAGGAGGACCTGGCCGCCCGCGAGGAAGTGCTCACCGCCACGCTCTGTGGCAAGGACGAGGAGATTGAGAAGCTCGTCGTGCAGCGGACCCAGGAGGTGGAGCAGAGGCACAAGGACGCGCTCGATGCTCAGGCTCGGGCTCACGCCGGCAAGGTGAAGGAGCTGGAGGTGGAGCGGGATGGGCTGAAGAAGGTGGTCTCGGAGCTGACGGAGAAGAGGGACGCGGCCATCGGCGCTTTGGCTGACGCGCAGGCCACAGTCCTCGGCAAGGCCGAGCTACTCTCCAAGGCCAACGACTCCATCAAGGATCTGAAGCTGAAGCTGGAAGGCTTGGAGGGGAAGCTTTCGGAGGTAATTGTACCTTCTCTCGAATTGGAAAGTAGCACATCACAGAAAATCGTTCCCGTGATGCCTACACCAACTAGAGAGGAAGCAAATGACAATGATCATGAAACTTCAGATCAAGTTACTACTAAACCTCATAGGTGGACCAGAGCACGATCTGCACCAGAGTGGTACGGTAATCCTGTTCTGGAAGTCATGTTATTAGACTAAGGCGAACCTACGAACTATGAAGAAGCTATGATGAGCCCAGATTTCGATAAATGGCTTGAGGCCATGAAATCTGAGATAGGATCCATGTAGGAGAACAAAGTGTGGACTTTGGTGGACTTGCCCGATGATCGGCAAGCCATTGAGAATAAATGGATCTTCAAGAAGAAGACTGATGCTGATGGTAATGTTACTGTCTACAAAGCTTGAGTTGTCGCGAAAGGTTTTCGACAAGTTCAAGGAGTTGACTACGATGAGACTTTCTCACCTGTAGGCCGTAGCGATGCTTAAGTCTGTCCGAATCCTGCTAGCAATTGCTGCATTTTATAATTATGAAATCTGGCAAATGGATGTCAAAGCTGCACTCCTTAATGGATTTCTTAAAGAAGAGTTGTATATGATGCAACCGGAAGGTTTTATCGATTCTAAAGGTGCTACTAAAGTGTGCAAGCTCCAGCGATCCATCTATGGAGTGGTGCAAGCATCTCGGAGTTGGAATATACGCTTTGATGAGGTGATCAAAGCATATGGTTTTATACAGACTTACAGTGAAGCCTGTATTTACAAGAAAGTGAGTGGGAGCTATGTGGCATTTCTGATATTATATGTGGATGACATATTGTTGATTGGAAATGATATATAATTTATAGATAGCATAACAGGATACTTGAATAAGAATTTTTCAATGAAAGACCTCGGTGAAGCTACTTATATATTGGGTATCAGGATCTATAGAGATAGATCGAGACGCTTAATAGGACTTTCACAAAGAACATACCTTGATAAAGTTTTGAAGAAGTTCAAAATGGATCAGTCAAAGAAAGGGTTCCTGCCTATGTTACAAGGTGTGAAGTTGAGTCAGACTCAAAGCCCGACCATTGCAGAAGATAGAGAGAAAATGAAAGTCATTCCCTATGCCTCAGCCATAGGTTCTATCATGTATGCTATGCTGTGTACCAGACCTGATGTGTGCCTTGCCATAAGTCTGGCAGGGAGGTACCAAAGTAATCCAGGAGTGGATCACTGGACAGCGATCAAGAACATCCTGAAGTACCTGAAAAGGACCAAGGATATGTTTCTCGTTTATGGAGGTGATGAAGAGCTCGTCGTAAATGGTTACATCGATGCTAGCTTCGACAATGATCCGAATGACTCTAAGTCACAAACCAGATACGTATTTATATTGAATGGTGGAGCTGTCAGTTGGTGCAGTTCCAAACAAAGCGTCGTGGCGGGATCTACGTGTGAAGTGGAGTACATAGCTGCTTCGGAAGCAGCACATGAAGGAGTCTGGATGAAGGAGTTTATATCTGAACTGGGTGTAATATCCAGTACATCGGGTCCAATGAAAATCAGTTTATTGCTATTACTTTCTTCATGTCAAATATATATTCCTCTGACTATGAGATTATGCAACTCCCGGATACTGGAGGAATACCTTGTGTGCTATCAAACGTCACAACGTAATTGGGTGATCATAAAGATTCTCTATAGGTATCTCCGAAGGTGTCTGTTGAGTTGGCATAGATCGCGATTAGGATTTGTCACTCCAAGTATCGGAGATGTATCTCTGGGCCCTCTCGGTAATACACATCATAAGCTTGCAAGCAAATGACTAAAGAGTTAGTTACTAGATGATGTATTATGGAACGAGTAAAGAGACTTGCCGGTAACGAGATTGAACTAGGTATGAAGATACCGACGGTCGAATCTCGGGCAAGTAACATGCCGATTGACAAAGGGAATTACGTATGTTGTCATAACGGTTCGACCGATAAAGATCTTCGTAGAATATGTAGGAGCCAATATGGGCATCCAGGTTTTGGTTATTGACCGGAGAGGTGTCTCGGTCATATCTACATAGTTCTCGAACCCATAGGGTCCGCACGCTTAACGTTCGTTGACGATATAGTGTTATATGAGTTATATGATTTGGTGACCGAATGTTGTTCGGAGTCCCGGATTAGATCACGGACATGACGAGGAGTCTCGAAATGGTCTAGAGGTAAAGATTGATATATAGGATGATGGTATTCGCACATCGGAAGTGTTTCTGAGTGTACCAGATAGTCATCGGAGTACCGGAGGGGGTACCAGACGCCCCCGGGAGGATAGTGGGCCTATTGGGCCACAAGATGGGAGCACACCAGCCCACAAGGGGCTGGTGCACCCCCCATGGCAGCCGCCCAAGTGGGGGGAAGGAAAGGGGGATTCGGCCTCCCCCTTCCTTCCCTCTTCCCCCTTTCCTTCCCCCCTCCGACAAATATGGTAGGGGGGTGGCCAAGGGTAGGAGCCCAAGTAGGATTCGTACCTACTTGGGGTGGCCCTTGGCCTCTCCCCTCTCCCTCCCACCTATATATATGTGGGAGGGGGGCGCCTAGCACACCTAGAACAATTGCTTAGCCGTGTGCGGTGCCCCCTCCACCGTTTACACCCTCGGTCATATTTTCATAGTGCTTAGGTGAAGCCCTACGGAGATCAGTTCACCATCACCGTCACCATGCTGTCGTGCTGCTGGAACTCATCCACTACCTCGCCGTCTTGCTGGATCAAGAAGGCGGAGGATGTCACCGAGCTCAACATGTGCTGAACGCGGAGGTGTCGTACATTCGGTACTTGATTGGTTGGAGTGCGAAGAAGTTGAGCTACATCAACCGTGTTACTAAAGGCTTCTGCTTACGGTCTACGAGGGTACATAGGCACACTCTCCCCTCTCGTTGCTATGCATCTCCTTGATAGATCTTGCATGTGGATAGATTTTTTTTCCATGCAACGTTTCCCAACAATTTCTTGGTACAAGGTAAAAGGAATAGCACTGACACTAGCACCTAAATCACATAAACCATGCTAACAATGATCTCCTATTTTAACTGAGACAACAGGCATGCCAATAACAGGCCTATGTTTATCTTTTTCATCAGGTTTGGCAATTCTAGCAGCTTCATCACAGTAGTAAATAACATGCCCATCAATATTTTCTACCAGGAGATCGTTAACCATAGCAACACTAGGTTCTACTTTGATTTGTTCTAATGGTCTAGTGCTTTGATATTACTTTCGCAAACCACAGTTGAAACCTTAGCATGTTCCTTTATTCTAATAGGGAAAGGTGGTTTTTCAATGTAAGCAGTAGACACAACTGGATCAACATTGTAAATGATAGTTTCATCTTTAGATAATACCGGTTCTTTAATTTATTATTTAATAGGGGGTGATATTTAAAGCACTTCTCCTTACGGACATCAACATGAGCAGCAAATAATTCACAAAAAGAGGCTACTATCTCAGAGTCAAGTCCATATTTAGTGCTAAACTTATGAAAAGCATCGGTATTCATAAAAGATTCAACACAATCAAACTCAAGCTTCATACCTGATTCTTTACCTTCGTCGAGTTCCCAATCTTCAGAGTTGCATTTAATTCTTTCTAAAAGATCCCACCTGAATTCAATAGTCTTCTTCATAAAAGAATCAGTACAAGAAGTATCGAGCATGGATTGATCATCACGAGAAAGCCGAGCATAAAAGTTCTGAATAATAATTTCTCTCGACAGCTCATGATTGGGGCATGAATATAACATTGACTTAAGCCTCCCCCAAGATAGAGCGATACTTTCTCCTTCATGAGGCCAAAAAATATATATATAATTCCAATCACGATGAACTAGATGCATAGGATAATTCTTTTGGGTGAAATTCCATATTCAATCGATTACAGTTCCAGGATCCAATATCATCGCATAGCCTATACCATGTCAATGCCTTTCCCTCCAACTATAAAGGGAAAACCTTCTTCTTAGCTTCATCTCCGGATAAATCTGCAAGCTTAAATAATCCACAAATTTCATCCACATATATCGAGTGCATATCAGGATGTTCAGTTCCATCTCCTGCATAAGGATTAGCTAGCAATTGTTCTATCATACCCGAAGGAATTTCATAACCAATATTTTCAGTAGGTGCAGTAGGTTGAGGGGAAACTAATTTTGGTTCCGGTTGAGGTTAAGATACCCCGAAAAAACCCCTCAAAGGATGGTTTCCATCGTAGCAAGTGACAATAAATTTCAGCACGTAGTAATAGTTTTTCCTTACTAATTTCCACTTACCAAGAGCGCTTCACTCACTGACAATGGCGCCAGAAAAGAGTCTTGATGACCCACAAGTATAGGTGATCAATCCTAGTCCTTTCGATAAGTAAGAGTGTCGAACCCAACGAGGAGCAAAAATAAATGACAAGTGGTTTTCAGCAAGGTATTTTCTGCAAGCACTGAAATAGTCGGTAACTGGTAGTTTGATAGCAAGACAATTTGTAATGAGCAAGTAATGGTAATGGTAAATAAAGTGCAGCAAGGTAGCCGAATCCTTTTGTGGCAAAGGACGGGCCAAAATGGTCTCTTATAATAGGCAAAGCGTTCTTGAGGGTACACGGGAATTTCATCTAGTCACTTTCATCATGTTGATTCGATTCGTGTTCGCTACTTTGATAATTTGATATGTGGGTAGACCGGTGCTTGCGTGCTATTCTTACTTGAACAAACCTCCCACTTACGATAACCCCCTCACAAGCATCCGCAACTACGAGAAAAGTATTAAGATAAAATCTAACCATAACATTAAACATTTGGATCCAAATCGGCCCCTTACGAAGTAGCGCATAAACTAGGGTTTAAGCTTCTGTCACTCTAGCAACCCATCATCTAATAACTACTCCACAATGCATTCCCTTAGGCCCAAATATGGTGAAGTGCCATGTAGTCGACGTTCGCATGACACCACTAAGGGAATCACAACATACATATCATCAAAATATCGAACACACATCAAGTTCACATGATTACTTGCAACAAGATTTCTACTGTGACCTCAAGAACAAAAGTAACTACTCAGAAATGATAATCATGCTCAAGATCAGAGGGGTATTAAATAGCATAATGGATCTGAACATATAATCTTCCACCAAATAAACCATATAGTAATCAACTACAAGATGTAATCAACACTACTAGTCACCCACATGTACTAATCTGAGGTTCCGGTACAAAGATTGAACACAAGAGATGAACTAGGGTTTGAGAGGAGATGGTGTTGTTGAAGATGTTGATGGATATTGGCCTCCCAAAGATGAGAGGGTTGTTGGTGATGACGATGGCTTCGATTTCCCCCTCTAGGAGGGAAGTTCCCCCGGCGGAATCGCTCCACCGGAGGGCAAAAGTCCTCCTGCCCAAGTTCCGCCTCGAGACGGCAGCGCTCCGTCCCGAAACTCGTCTCCTTATTTTTTTTCTAGGTCAAAACGACCTATATACCAGAAGATGGGCACCGGAGGTGGGCTGAGCTGAGCACAACCCACCAGGGCGCGCCTGGGGGCCTGGCGCGCCCTGGTGTTTTGTGCTCACCAGGTGTCCCCCCTTCGGTACTTATTTGCTCCAGTATTTTTTATATATTCCAAAACAATTCTCCGTAAATTTTCAGCTCATTTGGAGATGTGCAGAATAGGTTACTCTGACGTAGCTTTTACAGGTCCAGGATTCCAGTTGCCGGCATTCTCCATCTTTGTGTAAACCTTGCATATTATGAGAGAAAAGGCATTAGAATCACTCCATAAAGCATTATTATGCATAAAAATATTATAAATAACAATAGGAAAACATGATGCAAAATGGACATATCAAAGCTTCAAAGGTCAATCTATGGTTTGAAGCAAGCATAAAGGAGCTGGAATCAATGTTTTGATGAAGTTGTAAAAGAGTTGGGCTTCATTAAAAATGATGAGGAAGCTTGTCTATACAAGAAGTTTAGTGGGAGCTGTGTAGCATTTCTAATCTTATATGTTGATGACATATTGTTAATTGGAAATGATACAAAATTCCTTAGCACAATAAAAGACTATTTGAAGAGTGTGTTGTCAATGAAAGACTTAGGTGAAGCTGCATATATATTGGACATAAAGAATTATAGAGATAGATCAAGACGTCTAATAGCACTAAGTCAGAGCATGTACATTGACAGGGTTTTAAAGAGGTTTCAAATGGAGAATGCTCAGAAAGGTTTTCTCCCAATGTCACATGGCATATCACTTAGCAGAAATCAATGTCCCAAGACAGTTGATGAGCGAGTGCAAATGAGTGGAGTTCTATATGCCACTGCTATTTGGTCCATCATTTATGCTATGATATGACCAGATGTTTCTTCTGCACTAAGTGTTAGTACCAGGTATCAAAGTGATCCAAGAGTGACTCATTAGACAACAGTTTAAGAATATTCTGAAGTACTTAGAAGAACAAAGCACATGCTCCTTGTTTATGGAGGAGATGAAGAAATCGTTGTAAATGCATGGTTACACCGATGCTAGCTTCATGACCGATATAGATGACTATAAATCTCAATCAAGTTATGTTTTCACACTTAATGGTGGCTCGATTGTTTGGAAGACTTTCAAACAAAACACTGTTGCGGATTCTACGATAGAAGCAGAGTATATATTGTGGCTTCGGAAGCTTCAAAGGAGGCATTCTAGATCAAGAAGTTTCTTGAAGAAGTTGGTGTGGTCCCAAATGTGATGAATCCAATGGCTCTCTATTGTGATAATAGTAGAGCCGTTGCTCAAGCAAAGGAATCAAGATCACACATGAAGACTAGATACATTGAACGCAAGTATCACATTGTCCGACAATATGTTGAGAAGGGCTATATGAAAATTCTCAAGATTCACACGGATTTGAATGTGTCATACCCGATGACGAAGGCTTTCCCACGAGCAAAGCATGAGCAACACCGGACAGCCATATGTGTTAAAGAGACTATGTAAACTAGATTATTGACCCTAGTGCTAGTTGGAGTCTGTTGGAAATATGCCCTAGAGGCAATAATATTTGTATTATTATATTTCCATATTCGTAATTAAAGAGTTTATATTCTAAGCTATAACTGTTATGATCCTGGAATATGCGATTCAGTGGAAAACTCATATGCATGTGTGGAATGATAAACAATTACATAAAAGGTTCCTAGTCTTCCCTCTAGGACTAGCTCAAGTGTTGTTGGTGATCAAGTTTTCCGGATCTTAGGATATCATTGATTGTAAACGATAGTCCTAAAACAACATTGAGATTATGACGTTGGTAGAACGAGCATATTGAATCGACCCAAACTTGTCTGTTATGAATTGAGTTTATATCGTCTGTAATCAATTGTAATAACATGGAGTGTTAACATGTGATTTTTCTCCATAGACCATAAGAGTACCGTAGTCACTTCTTACCGTACAGTGGACTTTGGGGTTGCTCAAACATCACATGTAACACGGTGATCATAACGACAACTTATGGGCTCATCGAAAAGTTTGACAACGGACTAGATAGCTCGAGAGTGGGATTTTCTCCTATGACGATGGAGAGATATTCTTAGGGCCCTCTCGGTGTGACGGTATCCAACATTTTATGGCCAGACACAGGTGAATACATCACAAGGATGCTGAAACACAACAACGAGAAAGAAGAACAAAACCGGTAACGAGGAGAACGGTAGAGTGAGCATGTGATGACTCAGGAGGATACTGATGCATCCCGGGTTATGTGAAGTATCGCGAAGCAAAGGGAACATCACATGATAACCAAAGGTTCACTCAAATATCATTCATGTGCTCATAGGGATCGATATGGACATCCATGGTTCCTCTATCTGTCATTGAATGAACACTTTTGTTCATGTCTATGAGTTACCGAACCTACGGGGTCACAAGCTTAAGGTAATCACAATTTGCAGAGTGTTAGTAGGACAGGATTGATTAGAATATATATTTCGAATTGTTTCATAAATATTTGAAATGGTTTTGAGAGGATAGATAAGCGTTTCGGGGTCACGAGAAGGGTTCCCGAGAGTATCAGGTAATACCGAGTATTATCGATATTTATATAGGTGGAAGTGTTTCCGAGGCTGTTAAATTATATATAATATGCTCTAGTAATTGTTAGAGGGCATTTATACTTAATTTAATATCAACGAGCCTTAAAAGGCCAAACGGTGAAAGGCGGCCACAAGGGCCCAATATGGGTGCCCCCCTCTCCCATGGAAAGAGGGGAGGGGAGGCCGAATTGAAGGCGGTTTCCCCCTCGTTGCCCAATGCTAGGGGGAAGGGAACCCAGAGCCTCCTCTAGTTCCTTCTAGTTCTAGTTAATCCTAGTTGATGTAATTAGAACTAGACCTAGATCCTCTAATCCTCATAATTAGAAGACCATTGTGGTTCTAATCTCCTCCCTCTAATTCTTTAGCGACGATTATATCTAGACAGTGAAGCGCTACTAGATCGTGAAGGTTGCACGCTTACAACCAAGTAGAGAGCTCGTGCTTTCGGTCTTCGGTTTGAGGGAATGTTCATGGGCAGTTCGCGGGATCATTCATCAATGGTTCGAGTGACTCCAAGTACGATCTACACCGACACGTTCTTCTTCCACTGCAACTCGGCGATGGTAACGATCGTGATCCCAACCCATAATGCATCTCCATATTGATCTTGGGTGTGCGTAGGTGCGATTTTTTTGTTTTCTGCTACGTTTCCCAATACACTAAGCGTTTGTTTTACGTAGAAACAAGAAATAAACTACTTTGCGAGCGTAATGAGTTTGGTTTGTAAGATAAGAAAGAACATGGAAATCAAAGTTAGGTGTTGTTTAAATAAAAGAACAATAAATTTAATATAGCGAGTGTGAAAAAGTGGTGGTAGGATGTGCGGAATTGTCCTTATGCAATTGATAACTAGAAAAAGAAAATCCTCGTTGCAGTTTTATGTGTGGGAGAGGCCTCTGTTAACATACTATCCCTTTATCGAAATTCCATGCACTTATGATTGTAACTATTAGCAAGAATCTGCAACTAAATAACAAGTTCACTAAGATAAACCCAACCATAGCATTAAGATAAATTGGCCCCCCCTTCATCCCATATGTATCGATCCCTACACTCAGCCTCGGTAATTTCCGCCGCTCCGGCCGGCCTATGCATATTTCTCTTCAACATACAACTAACCCTAAAGTGTGATCCATATACGGGCACACTCAAATGATGGGCGTCAAAGGGCATCAACTAAATAAAACATGCAACTCAAACCAATCACGATCACCAATTAACCCATAGAACAAAAAGAAACTACTCAGACATAAGAGCGGTGAGACAAATCATTGGATAATAATTTATAGCATCAAAAACCATGTTCAAGTAGGGGATTACAGAGGGTTGCGGGAGAGTGGACCACTATGTAGAGAGGGAGGAAGGTGATGGAGATATTTATGAAGTCGGCGAAGTTGATGGAGATGATCGCTGTGACGATGTTTCCCACGAGGCAACTAGGGTATCTATGTTTGTACAAACGTTAGTTGTACAAGAGAGCATCCAATGAAAATTCAGTGTTTATTCACATGCTCAAGAAAACGGTCTATGTGTTGCCAAAGAAAGCTATGTTCAATGATCATCGTTAAGGAAAATAGAAACACGATACAAACATAATCATTTGCAAACAGTTGAGGAAAAAATCTTTCAAATAGTTAGCTTAACTTTTGGGCTACAGTTGGTCTCTGCGCCAATTGGTGCAACAGGTCATCTAGTTATAAGAAAAATTAAACAAAACAATTTAGGATATTCCCCCCATAGTACCTAGAAAATAAACAACAAAAAGCATAGATCTTGTTTGTTCGATGATTCAATAGTGTGGTGGAAGTTTACTAGCCAATGAACCACGACTAGTCATCTCCACCAATAAAAAATAACTCTTATCTATAGCTTGTTTCTCTATGGTTTCACAATAGGTAACCATGTGCATATTTTTCACATAGGCTTTTTCGGCTCTTAGGGATCGGAAATTTTTTATGAGTGTCCGTTTTCTTTTGTTCATCTATATGCAACATCTATAGACGAAGCATGGGTTAACTTTTATCATTTATTTTTATTTATGCAGTATTTTTTTATGTATCTATGTACAATTTATATGCAAGTTCATGGGGAAAATTCATTAATGTGTTTTAGTCACTAGGTAGTGCTCATATTTGAGTATCCATGTTATAGGTATATGAATTCTGAAACTACTCATTAATCAAAAATGGTTGAGATGCTTTCACTCTTCATATGGCAAATTATCAGGGACTCTTATTGAACTTTAAATAAATTTAATAGTTGCGGTAAGAAACATACATTTTACCAAGTTCTATCAAACCTTCATTAAAAAGCGTGATTTCTTAATTAATAAAAAGGGAAAGATAATTAACATACTCCATCGATCTGTTTCAAAATAGAAGGTGTATTAGTTTTCTCAAAAGTCAAACATGTGCATGTTTGACCAATTTTTTTGAAAAAGGTACCAATATCTGCAATACCAAATTTGTGTCATTAGGTCCATCATGAAAACTAAATTTTATTTTATTTTTGCAATGCAGATGTTGATATTTTATTCTTCAATCCTGGTCAAATGTACATAAGTTTCACTGGCACAAAAACTAATGCACCTTATATTTTGGAACCAAGGGAGTAGTACACAACCATCAAAGATGACTATGTTGTTTACATAGGGAAATAGCAAAACAAACATAGCCAAGAAAATAATTTTCAATAGTTTCGCACCCACATAACATATCTTCACTCTTATGCTATTCTATTGATAATTTTGTTTTCAAATATAAATAACCTCTTATAAATTTTCTCCACTTGCGATGAAACCACCGTGCCTTCATCCATTGTGTGCTTAGGAAAAATATTGGTCCCACAAGTATCAATCATGGGATGTCAAGCTACATGGGAAGATCAACTTTGTAGGCTTTTCATCCTTGCTTTGCTATGCGAACTCATGTGACCACCATACGCTTGAGATGTGTTGAATGTGGCATTGCAAATCTTGCATGTGTATTTACGTGAGGTTGTCGAATCATGCATAATAGCACTATCAGAAATGCCATTTGGACCAACTAGAAGGATCTTATCTTCTCTTTGAATATGTGACGATTGCATGGCTGGAGAAGCAGGGGCAGGTACACCATATGGATCAGCATTTGATAATCTTCCATCTTGTATCTTCAATTGCTTCTGCATAGTACTTGGTGTGAAGGGGTGAATCTTTTGAGAAGAACAAAGAAACCTAGACGGTAGTGAGCTTACCTCGGAGACATCCCTCGTGGCCATCTTAAAGAGTGAACCATCATCCACCACCGCATTAGTGTTAAGTTGGGAATGAACAATTAAATTTGGTTCTGTTTGGAGTAAGGGTGTGAATGGTGAAGCCTCCGTGGACAAATTCTGCATCTGATGTGATGAGTTGAAGTCATTCCAAAAAGGATTTGTGAGGAAGTCTTCATGCGAGAACATTCCTTTTTCGTCCGAGGATAAAGGAATAGGGATTGTATCACCCAGCTGTGGGGGTAGTGGTGCGAGTTCTGCACTAGATTGGTATGGAATCATGGATTTATCATTGACCGACATCACAGTACCTTCTTGTGGTGCATGGATGTTTGTTGAGGAATTTCCTATCGAAGGTGAATATGATGATGGGGATTCAAGGTCTACGAAATCATTCAATATCGGCATGGTTGTCGTGCCTCTCAATGCTTCATGCAAGGGGGAAATGTTAGGATAGGAGCCATTAGGATCCATAGCTACTAGCAATATCAACAATTTGCAGATTGCAGTAGATGTTATGGAGAATAGAGATGCATATGATAGGATGCCTTTGATGCTTATGTGGGGTATTACATAAGGTGATATTTATAAGGATCTTACAAAACTATAGACGTGCATGGACTCGTGTACTATTTAATTATCTCATTAACAAGAATATTTGGATTTTAATAATTGCTATTAATACAATATATTGGAGATATGATATTAAAATTTCTAATAATTAATGAGATCTTCTAGGATCTGTTGGTTAATCTGGTCTCCCCACTGGTTTTCATAAAACCAGGCATTAATCATGTACAATATATGGTATGATTATTGTAGACTGAGTCCTGTGCATCTTCTCTTTTATTGGAAGGAAAAAACATGTATATTGATGCAAAGTTGCATGTGTCTTCCTAAACAAGCGATGTCAGTTTATTCTCGGCTTTCAAAAAAATTAAGATATATGGCACAATAGGTCAAAACTAGTATTGCTAATGGATCTTTGAGACACACACACAGAGAGAGAGAGAGAGAGAGAGAGAGAGAGGGAGAGGGAGAGAGGGAGAGAGAGCAAAGATTGTCCATATATGTCTTTCTCTTAAAATCAGTTTTATATATCCAAATATGTTGTGATATAATCGAAAGATTGCCTTCATCATTGAAATATTTTTTTAATACATGTAAATATCCAACCATATCAACCTTATGCTCCTATGTAGCAACATCGATTCCTTCTTCCTCTACCTTGGTGCCTCCTTCGCCGCCTCTTATCCTCCCTCGGCATTGGCATCGTTGACTTTGGGTGTTAGCCCGCGCGTTTGCATCAGCCGCCATTAGAACCACTAGCTAAGGAGTCAGCAGGGCAGCATTCAACCAATCGTCCGACTAGGGAAGAGGCGAGGCCGCCGTAGGGGCAACCATTACTAGCGGGACCCCTAGATTAGGGATCAAAGGATAAGGGAAAGAAGACTCCATTATGGCCAAGGGAAAATCGTAACATGGTCACGGAAACCTCCAGTGGTGGGGCTCAGGTGGTGAGGTAGCGTAGGGAGAGATGAGAGATCCTACGGGGAGGCAAAGTAAGGGATACAGTGGACTCTTCCATTTCTTCCTGACCCCTTTAAATAAGATAGGGGGAAGCCAAAATGGCACATGAGGCATCATCAAGAGTCATGACACCACCATTCAAAGCATCAACATGACAAGACGTGTCTGTGACCCTCCGAACCTTCGATCTTGCTGACGCCATCAATACCCTTACCCCTCGGGTAGCCGAAACAAATCTCACTAACAACACAATGTATCCAGAGGCAAAAACCTTTGAAAAGCACTGAATTGTGGGCTCCCCACCTTTACATTAATCATGGGATTGGAGCTTGAGGTATGAGGACACTCTGCGGAAGAACAAGGGAAGTTAACAAGACCCACATTGTTCCACTCTAGGCAACAGAGGAAACCTAACACTCGAGAGCTACTAACAAGGGTTCAGAAGATTGAGACCTTCATCCTCCAAGGATGCATGAGCACATCCCAGGAATCTCGGACCCCTCAAGACCTCCCTCTCGGGGACTTGAGAACCACACTTGTAATGCAAATTCGACCGACTATATAAGGCGGACCAGAGGGTCCCATCGGGGGCATAGGGAAAAAAGATAGGACATGTCTACTTTCTACAACCCCACTCTCTGCTGCTAGGTAGGGTGACCAGTAAATTAAATGTCAGGAAAGATCTCGCCAGTGATCCACTAGATCCTTGGCGAACACCTTGACAATAAAGATAATAAGGTAGGAGTAGGGTCTTACCTCCCCTAGAGGGCCTAAACCTGGGTAAACTCACAGTGTCTCCGTCTTAACATTCTAATCTGCCATGCCCTCACTAAAATATTTGTCGTACCTTGCCGACACTTTCATGACAAAACCCCAACACTAGCGGATGTAAAATACAGTAGGTGTACGCACCTACCCACAGGAAGGGCCTCCGTATGAAAGAATACTTCCTAGTTTTCTCACGGTGAATATATTCTTGAGTATAATTTACAAATGGGACTAAGTAGGTCTTGTGGTTAAAGTTGTACAACCGACGCGGCTTTTTTGCTCCTACGTGCATCTGCACCCATTGTCGAAAACACACATTTTGAAAAGTTAAAAAATTCGGAACAAAAATCCCGCGTGTATGTCCGTTCACAAGGTTTCGGTGAAAAACGACGTTTTTTGTGGCTTGTGTAAAAAAGATAAAGAAATGCCTCGTGAATAGTTAGAATGAAGCATCACAAATTGTCTTTTTTACGCAAGCCACAAAAAACGTCGTTTTTCACCGAAACCTTGTGAACGGACATAAAATGTCCGGATATACACGCGGGATTTTTTTCCGAATTTTTCAACTTTTTAAAATGTGTATTTCGACAATGGATACATATGCACGTAGGAGCAACAGGGAATATCCCAACCTTTGTAGGGTATGGTGGCATCGCCAGGCGCCAGCAGGAAGTCGCAGGCCGGCAGCATGTTCAATTCAATGACGAACGACCGCAACCAGAGTGAGTGAGGGGAGGCCCGTTCTACACCTACAATGCTTTCATGGAGGAGGCGAACGCGACTACGCAAGTAAGTTCCACGACTTTGGCACCACTGGCGACGATGTAATAATGGAGGAGCAAGAAACTAAACACGAGGTCACGAATCGAAGAAAAATATAAGAAATTTGAGAGGAATTCATCAGGGAGTGATCATGGTGGAACAACGCTGACCCGTGGAGGCAGCGGTGGCAGGAATAGGCGCCTGGATGGAATAACGCTGACCCACGACGGCACCGGGGTAAGAGTAGGTGACTTGGAGAAAGGTGTGGTTACCTGCTAAACTATCGACGAGGGGATGGAGAGGATGTAATGGAGGAGGCATTGGTGGGGGCTGACGAAACGACAACGGCTTCTAGTGAGACTCGATGCATGAAAGATGAGAGAACCTTGCCCGACATAGTGCGACCCTCTGTGACCTACTACGGTAATTAGGTGGGCTAATAGACGACCAAAGCCAGGCTAGCTACAGGGAAAACGTGCACAACAGGGTAAGAAATTAGTGATGACGTGGCTTCACCATAAGCCACGAAATCAGTTAGTGAGCGGCTCTTATATAAATATTGTAGATACCAAAGACACTGCATTGTGGATGCTGACCTAGATAACACAGTATGACAAAATAAATAAATAAGATGTCATCGTACTTTTATCTAGATGCAGAGGCGGGGTCATCCTTATTTTCAAAAAAAATAAAATAAAATATATCTTAATATTGGTGTTGCCTTACTGCACACACATTTCTTTTCATGAAGACGCAATAGTGTGTATCATTTCATTGATAGGGGAAAAGAGGTTACAGGATGCCGCTCGAGGGGGCGTACACAAGCCTGTTGGGATTCGCCCGCAAACCGATCACATAAAATCACTACCAACACGTGCACATGAAAACTTTGTGACCAAGGGCGCAGTGTTGTGCCTGTATTTTGTTTATTCCTCTCAATATCCCACGGTACATCAAAAGCTAACCCTGCATTGTATATATACACACGCAGGAGCAACGACCCAAATAACCTAGACCTAGACGGACTCTTGGGGGAAATATTCCGTACTCCCATTCTTAAGGTACTCCCGGTGCTTCAAATTCAAAAACAAATCTTAGATGTTTCCAAAAATTTCAGAAAAAAATATGAATATTCGCAAGGAATGTGACTACAACCCTTAGAAATTTCAGGCCCAAACTCGAAATGTACATTGAGAAACAAAACTGAGAAATCCATATATGAATATTGTCAATGTTGATTTTGTCTTTTTCTTACACTATTCATGCCAGATTTCACATTTTAGTTTCTTAATGTGCATTTCGAGTTTGGATCTGAAATTTTTAGGTGTTGTAGTTAAATTCCTTACAAACATTCACATTTTTTGAGGTAATTTTTTAAACATTTATGAATAATATTTTTAAACATGAAGGGCCGGGAGTACCTTAAAGATAGGAGTACCTGATACTATCCCCGGACTCTTGCTAAAAGCCTACCCAGACTAGTAGTCGGCTCCGTACACAGCCAGGACACAAACCAACCTGAACTAAAGTTACCCAAAGTAGTACTCCTCGACTCACACGTACTAAACCTAGTACCACAGACACGTGACAAAGTCCTAACCGGACTACATGACCACAAACACAAACCGTACATGCACGCGCTATTACTTCACTAACACCTGCACAAGACTGGGAGAGCGGCCGGCCTGCTTCGAGAACAGGTTCCGTCATTCGTATGGTACATAGGGAGGATCTGTGTGAGTAATCCGCATGAGGATTTAGGACTTTTATAGCCGTGGTGGGTTTGTAAATACTTGGCCCTTCTTAGTCTTTTCTATCTATTTTCTCGATGCGTCAATCTTTGACGTATCCCTTGAAAAAGTACTTCACTAACACCTGCACTACAAACTCAAGATTACTACTAACAATCTCTTTCTAATCTAGATTGTTTGTCTTCCATACCTCTCCGGTCTTGGCTTGTCGATGATTCACCCCTTGTCGACTCATTCGCTCACACCACGACAAGTTAAATTGACGGCCTTGATTGCTCAACAAAGCCGACGTCCCCGAGAACGCAACATGAGCATGGTAGAGGTTGCTCAGCCTCGGTACATCAGGTTCAGGCTACAGCAGTGTTGAGGTGCTTCCATATAGACCAGGCGACAAGGGTGATGAGGGAGTTGGGCCCTTGAACAAGCTTGCCGGAGAAGTGCTAACGGCAGCAGACCACCAAGGGAAGAAGCACAGCTCGGCGGTAGGTAGAGGCACTGGTATCCGACACCAGGATAATATCTCATGCCAGGTAATCTTAGAGAAGGCGCATCGGACGAGTAGGTGGTCAAGAGTCTCGTGCTCCTTGCAACATAACTTGCACAACGGGTCGTGGGGGAGACCGTGGCGTGCCCTTCTTTCCGCGGTCCAGCAACGATCAAGGGAGGCAAGCCAGAGGAAGGACTTGGCATTCATCAGAGCCCATCACTTCCAGATGGGGCGCCAATAGGGCGCGGTGGTGGAACCAAGTAAGAGGGCCTTGTAGGTAGAGCTAGCCTTGTAGATCCTGTTGGAGGCCCACTTTCAGGTAATCTTGCCGGGCACGACAGATAGCTCAACGCGCCGGATTTGCTGCCAAAAACCAAAGTACTCGATGGCAGCAGTAGGGCCAAGGGATCCATGGATGTCGCTTAACCAGTTAATCGGAGATCCCTTCACATACCAGTCTGTGCCGCCGTTGGCGTCGCGGGAGTGCTTGGGCGATCTCAGTGATAGAATGGCCTTGAATCCAATGATCACACCAGAAGAGGCAAGTCCTGCCGTCATTAGTGGTCCTGATCATAGAAGTAGGGATGAAAATGGAGTGGAAACTTTCCGCTTTTCTAGAGGAAAAGTGAAAATGGAGAGAAAATATGAAAACGGAAATGGGAATTTGCAAAACAAAAACGGAAATGGATTTTTATGTGAAAACGAAACAAAATTGGAAAGAGGTTTTTCAGTGGAACAGAAGCTCCGTTTCCGTGAATATGGAATTTTCGTTTTTAGTATAGGGCTATGTTAGGACTCCGATCCTAAGTCACACCGATCTAGCATTAGACATATCATATCACTTTGGGGCCTCACACGTGGTAACCCACGGCTGCCACCTTTACCTTGGCCGGAACCGTTTGCGTCTTTTGACTCACATATATGATTGCGATGCTAGCATCCATATGACAGAGAATCCGGGTCGACATGACTAGTCATAACCAAGGTGGAACGAACGTACATGGACAGGCATAGGTAACCCAACAGTGCACGTGTCGGTCATCAATGTATGAATCCAAGTCGTAGCAAGCTACAAGGACTCAAAGGAAGAACGTGTGACATTTCCCCGTATGGACAGACACAGGAGCAAAGAAGGATGCATGCCGGTCAATCCATGTGTTCCGGAGTAGTAACGAACTACCAAGGCTTAGTGGAAGCATTAGGAGGCATTTTCCTATAGAAAAGGCTACCAAGGCAGATAACTAGGTGTCGAATATCATACATACCAATGCATTTCAAAACATACACACAATATGCATGATATGTGTAGATACAACATGGCATCACAACATAACTCTACGAGTCAAAGTATTTATTTAAGAGGCTTCGAAGAGCCATACATAACATGATATTACAAACAGGGGTCACATGACCAACGGAAGCAAAATATGTTTGAGTATAGACATCTACAAAAGAAAAAGGCTGAGAAGCCTGACTGTCTACAACCCTCCTATGGGTACAGGATCATAGCTGGGATACAAGCTGCTCGTCAAAGTCCACATTGAACTACTAGTGAGACCGAAGTCTTTTTTGCAAAAATATAAATTAAGCAAACATGAATACAAATATATTCAATTTTAACTCCGCCTTCAGAACTTTGAGACGTTGTTCAGGCGCCTTCAAGACTTCACCATCCCATGCATGCATCTCTTTGTGAACGGCAGCAGTACGCACCACAATAGATGTTGTAGGACTCGTTTGTTCCCATGCATCTGTCACCAACCATGTCCCTTTCCTTCAACCAACGAGCTTCAAACTGGTTGTATCCTCTCGGTTGCTGCATGTTACTTCCGACAGCCCCTTAAGTATCCAGGAAAACAGTTCCGTGGTAAGATTTTTTGTTTTCTGCGGTTACAACCTTTGCATTTGGAAATACACCACGAAATTCTCCATTCCAAACAGCCGTATCCAGTCGTCCCGTGGCCTCATCCTTCTCCATGTAAACTGATCTCCGGTAAAGCCCCTATCTTCCAACTCACAGTCAATCAGAGCATCACAGAAATCTTGCATCATGTGCATCGGATGTGGAGCTCCTCCCTCTTTCTCATAACACCAATCACAACCCAGAGGAGTCGAGTTTGATGGTGTAAGTCTAGGATATAGTCCCAATAAAGCTGCTTATCTTCCCACTTAGGTTCATCATAGAACCCCGTCAACCTCCAAACATCATCATCCAACGGTTCCACTGTTACGTTGCTGCACTTTTTGGTTTTATCCAACACATGAATTACCACAGGACTACACCAAAATAACAACAGCCTACCACTAGCACCACTGCTCTCATGGACATCCACACGGTCCATCTGTAGTTTCCTTCTCAATCTTTCTACCCTAGCTGTGTTTAGGCGCGACTCTGACAGGAAAATCGTATATGTCCCCCCTTGCTTAGAACCTCAACTAAGCCACAAAAGTTGAAAAATCCAGTAGTTTTTCATATTATACTGGATACCTTCTCCTCTTATGGTTACTAGCAAACATGTCCGTGCGTTGCAACGGGAGAGAGAAAAAATACACGCTAACCAAATAAGTATGACTCAATACCCTGACATATGAGTGTCATCTATTTTAACACAGTGACTCGTCATGTTGGCACTTATGTTTCTTCCAACCCTCGCTTATGATGGACGCGATGTCCACGTGATCGCAATGTATTCGACATGGTAAATCCCAAGGCAGTGAGCTTGCCACTGCACGGCACACTTTAAAAACAAATCTCATCAACCACAAACTCGCATTTTTTTAGTTTTTTTAATATTTTCTAAA
Organism: Aegilops tauschii subsp. strangulata; assembly: GCF_002575655.3. Taxonomy (NCBI): domain Eukaryota; kingdom Viridiplantae; phylum Streptophyta; class Magnoliopsida; order Poales; family Poaceae; genus Aegilops; species Aegilops tauschii. The sequence goes on from NC_053037.3 coordinate 71,053,898, forward strand.
ATTTCATGGACATTTTTGTCAGATTCACAAATTTGCTTTGAATACACGATTATTTTTTCAAAATCATGAACATGGTTTTACTTCCCAACATTTTTTTCCAAATTGTATTTTTTTAATAATTTGTCAACAGTTTTGTAAAATCACTAATATTTTTTGAAACTGCGAAAATTTTATGATTTCACACATATTTTTGAATTCACAAACATTTTATAATTTGTCGAACATGTTTTTCAAAATTTGTAATGTTTTGAAATTTGGAGATCTACAATTAATTTAAAGAAGGAAAAAATAAAAAAAATAATAAGAAAAGACAAAAGACGGGAAAAAATAGGGGTGTCACGCTCTGCGGGCCGGCCCATGAACGCGGACTGGGGAGGAGGTGCGCGACTAAAAGGAGAAGGAAAATCAGCAGGTCCTGGGGTCGAAACATGGCCTACACACTAGAAGCAACAGGCTCTAGCCAGTGCACTGCTCGCATGTTTGTGAAGTACATGGGGTATCTTCTCTATAAAACAACTTAGCACGGCGGAGACTTTGAAAAAAATGAATCGGTTTTTGACTTACGTGTGGCATTGATGAGTAATTTTTGTCAATTTATAAGGTAAATTATATGATGTACGATCAGAAGCAATAGCCCATTTATTATTATTAGGAGGAGAGGGAAGATATGGGTACAAAACGGATGAAAGGTGTGTCCAGCTGAACAAAGACCCGAGCCCTAAGATACTTCGAGGGATACAATTACTTTGAACGATGGAAGCCCAACATTTTTGCAATCATTTCAACCACCTCATTTTTTTGCATTAATCCGTCAGGAACACCCATGATTGTTGCCACACACCTGAAGTGCTTGAGGCACGAGAAGCACCTTGATTGATTCCAGCGACTGGATGCGCCTGTACACCATGCACAGTTGCACACGTACATTGAGACCCTGTTCGATAAACAACCGCTCTCGGAATCTGCGGAGCAGGGAAATTGCAACTCCGAAATTCTGAAAGGGGTATGGAAGCGACTTGATTTCTTCAGGTCTCGTTTCTTCTGACAGTCAGATGAGGCCAAAAGGAAATACCGACTCGTGCGATGGGATATCCTTTGCCGGCCAAAAGACCAGGGGGGTCTTGGTATTGGAAACTTAGAAATCAAGAATAAATGCCTTATGAGCAAATGGCTCTACAAGTTGGAGACAGAGCCGGAGGGCATATGGGCACAGATTTTGCGCAATAAATATTTGCAGTCGAAAACGCTCGCCCAGGTTATCATGAGACCAACTGACTCGCCATTCTGGAAAGGGCTTATGAGAACGAAGGATTTGTTTTTTCGTAGGGTCAAATTCTTGATTGGCAATGGGATGTCAACAAGATTTTGGAAGGATACGTGGTTAGGAGAGACACCCCTGGCTGTACAATATCCCACCCTTTATAACATTGTGCATCGCAAGGAGGATTACGTAGGCACAGTGTTCCAAACGATCCCCTTGAATATTCAGTTCGGACGTGCGTTAGTTGGTGAGCGATGGACTGCCTGGTTGCACTTGGTTCGGAGATTGATAGATGTTCAACTTTCCGACCAGCCGGATTCGACGCAATGGACACTAGCTAAGAATGGGGTTTTTACGGTGAAATCTTTTTATATGGATTTGATTAATTCTGGCTCAATCTCAAAATTGTTGCATATTTGGAAGATTAAGGTTCCCTTGCGTATTAAAATTTTTATGTGCTTTACCCACAAGCAAGTAATACTCATTAAGGACAACTTAATCAAGAGGCGATGGGTAGGTAGTTCACGTTGTTGTTTTTGTGATCATGACAATACAACACTTATTCCTTGAATGCCCACTCGCCAAATTGCTTTGGAGAACCATTCATATAGCCTTCAACATTAATCCTCCACTTGACATTGAATCCTTGTTTGGAACGTGGTTAGCTGGGGTTGAACATTGTAACATCCCAAATTTCCAATTTGAAATGTTATACATAGATCATTCATGCATATCATATTTTTGCTGCATTTCGTTTCGCGATCCTCGAAATCCTAAGCAACTCAAGGACCCTCGGAGAGAGTTGGGGATTTCCCTGTTTTCATATTTGAACTTTATCAAATATTGAAATGAGGATTATTTGTTTTAATTATTTTCCTCTCCGAAAATATTTTGTATTCAAATATATGAGAGGAGATAATATGACTTTTTCAAAATAAATGAAATATTGGAGGAAAAATATTAAAATCAAATATTGGATTTTATTCGGAGTTTTTCGCTATTTTATTCGAATTAGGAAAAATATGCGTTTTTCAAAATTGCATTTTAGGCCCAAATAAATGTTCACCTTGTCTGGCCTATTTTTAGAGGACAGGGAAATTTATTTCGGGATTTTTGAAGTCCGTTTAGTATTTCTTTTCTTTTTCTGCACGTCGGAATTATTTAAAAAAAAGTGAACCGACTCTGGGCCGTAACCGGCCAGGACTCCTCGGGCCAGCCTTTAAAGCCCGAGACCCCGAGCCCCGAGCCAGCCCAGCCGCCACCCGCGCCCTAACCCTAATCCCACCGCCGCCGCCCGCGTTGCCGCCGCCGGACCTCGCCGGACCCGAGGTAGCCGCCTCGGTTTTCGTGAGAAAACCGTTTTGGTTTTTTTTCGAAACCCTAGATCCGTTTTTTTATATATAGATCCGGTTCGGTTTATTTTCGGTTTAGTTATTTAGCGAACGCTCGTTTTATGTTCGTTTTAACAAACGGTTTTCACCGTTTAACCACAGAGAGCGAACGTTCGTTCGTTAGCCTGTTCGTCAGTTTTTTTTTTCTCGGATTTTCCGCGATTATTTTCGATCGCGATTTCTGATCCAATTTTCGTTTTAGTTTATCTTTTCGCTCGTTTATCGGAATCAGGCGATTCAAGCGCCTAGATCTTCGTCTCGAAACCCTCTTTTTGTTTAACCAACTTGAACAAAATTTTGGTACTATAAAATTTGACTTTAGTTCAAATTAGTAAACGGATCTTGTTTCTTTCGCAGTTTGAGTTTCGTTGCTCCGTTTGATTTGATTCTTTTTGCAAACCGGAGTTCTTAAGTTGAACTTTCTGGTCAATTCTTCTTACTTGAGTTTTTCCCGTGCGTCTTTGCTTGATTGCTTATGTATGCTATTGTTTGTTTGCGATAGAATTCCCGGAGTGCGAAGCGTGCTACTACGAGTCCCTAGGTTTTACGGATCGTCAGCAAGGCAAGTGTAACGCCCAGATAATCAAGCTACAGTAATCCCACGCTAATGGTGCCACGTCATCACAGTTACTGTTGCTAATCTACCGTTAGGTCAAACCGTTTCAAAATTCAAATTCAAAATTAAAGTCAACGATAAAAGTTTTTCAAAATTTAAAACAAAAATGTTCGGGAGGTGCCATATTTTGCATAAGTAAATATGATGTAGTAAACACATTTTTATAAAATGCCTAAATAATTTAAATTGAATTAAAACAGAAAAGAAAATAAGTAAAAGAAAGAAAATACAAAAAGAGAAAGCAAACGAAAAAAAGAGTAAGAACCCCCCCCCCCCCCCCACTGGGCCATCTGTGGCCCAGCTGGCCAGCCCAACTGGGCCAACCCACCAGGCCCAGCCGGCCACCCACTCCCTCCCCTTATCCACTCACCAACCCCCCACCCACTCCACCGACAGCCCCCACTCCCCCCCGAAAAATCTCCCTCCTCTGCCTCCCCCGATCTGGATCGGGAGGAGACCACCGACGCCGCCGCCCCGGCCCCGTCGCCGACCGCCCCGTTGCCGTCGCCGTTGGATGTCGTCGCCGGAGAACTCCCCCGCCGGCCTGCTTCCCCCTCCTCCCCTGCGCCGGTCGTCCCCGTCGCTCCTCCCCGCGCTCACTGCCCAGACCCCCCCCCCCGTGAGGACCCCCCCTCCTTCTCCTCTTCCCCACGCCCCGCCTGTGCGTGCCCGCACGCGCCCGCTGTGGCCGCGTCCGGCCACTGCGCACGCCCCGCCACCGCACCTCCTCCCGCAGCTCCGCCCGGCCTCGTCCCGTTCTGCCCCGTCGCGCACACCCGCACCTGGCCGCCGGCCCGCGCCCCCGCGGCCCCCTCCTTCGCTCTGGCCGCCGAGGCCTGCGCCCGTCGTGGCCTCACCCCGGCCGCCCCCTGTTCCGTCGTTGCGGCCTCCTTCCCCCACGCCCATGGCCACCTCTGGCGCTCCGGCGCCCGCGCCCTGCTCCTCCCCTTCTGCCCTGCCGTGGCCTCGCCACTGCCACGCCGGCGAACCCTCCCCCCTTGCCGTGGCCCCGGCTGGCCGCGTCCAGGTCCAGCGCCCGCGCTCGCCCGCGCGGCGACCGAGCCTGTCCGCGCGCTCGTGCGCGCCCACGGCCGCACGCGCGCCCGCTCGCCCGTGCGCCCGCGCCCACTATGGCCGAGCCCGGACAAGTCCGGTGCCCAAAGGGCCCGGGCGGACATGTCCGCCCCTGGCCTATGACAAACGGGGCCCAGCCCCAGAACAAAATAAAAAAAAGGAAATGAAAAAAATAATAATTATTTAATTAATTAAGATAATTAATTAACTTATTTAATCATGTTAATATTAATTAATTAAGACTAATTAAACTAATAACTAATTAACCTAATTAACTACTGATAATTAACTAACAGTCACTGACAGGTGGGACCCACCTGTCAGGTTGACCAGGTCAACGGTCAACGTTGACTGCTGACGTCAGCATGACATCATGCTGATGTCATAAATCCAAATTTCGAATTAAATTAAATAATTAATTAAATTCCAGAAATTAATAAATTCTTTTGAAAATCATATCTTTTAATCCGTAACCCGGATGGAAATACTTTGTACATGAAAGTTGCTCAGAACGACGAGACGAATCCGGATACGCAGCCCGTTCGTTCGCCACACATCCGTAGCATAGCAAACCTGTAACATTTCACCTCTGGTTCATTTGTCCGAAAACGAAAAACATCGGGAATACTTTCCCGGATGTTCCCCCCTTCGCCGGCACCACCTACTGTCGCGTTAGGACACACCTCGCACTGCTCATTGTCATGTCACGCATCGTCATGCTTATGTTTGTATTGTATTTACTGTTTCTTCCCCCCTCTTCTCTCCGGTAGACTACGAGACCGACACTGCTGCTGCCCAGTTCGACTACGGAGTTAACGACCCCTCCTACTTGCCAGAGCAACCAGGCAAGCCCCCCCCCCCCCCTTGATCACCAGATATCGCCTATTCTTCTCTATACTGCTTGCATTAGAGTAGTGTAGCATGTTACTGCTTTCCGTTAATCCTATACTGATGCATAGCCTGCCCTTGCTTCTACTGTTGTTACCTTTACCTGCAATCCTACATGCTTAGTATAGGATGCTAGTTTTCCATCAGTGGCCCTACATTCTTGTCCGTCTGCTGTGCTATACTATCGGGCTGTGATCACCTGGGCGGTCATCACGGGTATATACTTATATACTATATACATGACACATGTGATGACTAAAGTCGGGTCGGCTCGTAGGAGTACCCGCAAGTGGATCTTTGTGGCGAAGCGACAGGGCAGGTTGAGACCACCTAGGCGAGAGGTGGGCCTGGTCCTGGACGGCGTCCGCGGTTACTTCGACATAACACGCTTAACGAGTTCTTGGTATTTGATCTGAGTCTGGCCATTTGGTCTATATGCACTAACCATCTACGCGGGAGTAGTTATGGGTATCCCGGCGTCGTGGTATCAGCCGAAGCCTTCGTGACATCAGCGACTGAGTGGCGCGCGCCGGATTGGACTAGAACGCCACTAGGCTAGGTCTGCTTCCGGCCGCGTACGCAACGTGCAGGTGTGCATAGGGCGATGGGCCCAGACCCCTGCGCGCATAGGGTTAGACCGGCGTGCTGACCTCTCTGTTGTGCTTAGGTGGGGCTGCGACGTGTTGATCTTCCGAGGCCGGGCATGACCCAGAAAAGTGTGTCCGGCCAAATGGGATCGAGCGTGTTGGGTTATGTGGTGCACCCCTGCAGGGAAGATTATCTATTCGAATAGCCGTGTCCCTCGGTAAAAGGATGACCCGGAGTTGTACCTTGACCTTATGACAACTAGAACCGGATAGTGAATAAAATACACCCTTCCAAGTGCCAGATACAACCCGGTGATCGCTCTCTAACAGGGCGACGAGGAGGGGATCGCCGGGTAGGATTTATGCTATGCGATGCTACTTGGAGGACTTCAATCTACTCTCTTCTACATGCTGCAAGATGGAGATGGCCAGAAGTGTAGTCTTCGACAGGATTAGCTATCCCCCTCCTATTCTGGCATTCTGCAGTTCAGTCCACTGATATGCCCCTTTACACATATACCCATGCATATGTAGTGTAGCTCCTTGCTTGCGAGTACTTTGGATGAGTACTCATGGTTGCCTTTCTCCCTCTTTTTCCCCCTTTCCTTTCTACCTGGTTGCCGCAACCAGATGCTGGAGCCCCGGAGCCGGACGCCACCGTCGATGACGACTCCTACGACACTGGAGGTGCCTACTACTACGTGCAGGCCGCTGACGACGACCAGGAGTAGTTAGGAGGATCCCAGGCAGGAGGCCTGCGCCTCGTTCGATCTGTACCCCAGTTTGTGCTAGCCTTCTTAAGGCAAACTTGTTTAACTTGTGTCTGTACTCAGATATTGTTGCTTCCGCTGACACATTGATCATACTTCTTTCATACCCAGTTTTTATGCATTAGTTTCAATCCTCAAACACTGCATGATTAGGATGTGATTAACATGTGGGTTGGGAAGTAGTTGATGAGGTAGAACTTATTGCCCTGTTATATTCAAACCTTGGGAGTTACTTCTACGTATTGCTTATATTGCTATGCTATGCTCGTAGACGTGGATTGGGTTTGAGTGTATCCATGACAGATGTGAGATTGTTAATTAATGGTTCAACTTAAGGTGGCAACTTTAATACACATCTGGGTGGATTGCTTGTCGGGCACCTGGAGAATCTAGTGTTGTCCTAGGATATCCCGGAGTACCCGTGTGATCATCCTAAGGTCCGCCACCCAGGCTCAAAGGGAACTGAGATATGTTCATGCTAGAAACTTCCGTGTGCAGCCACAAGCTATTATCGGCTCTAACATAGTTGAGTAAGTTGCGTGAGCTCTTGAAGAGGTGGATCAGTAGGTAGAGGGATGTAGGTTTGGTATGGTCTGCCCGGAGCAAAGAGTTAATGTTTCTGAAAGACTGTGTCTCGGTCATCCGTTTCTCAAACACCTTGTAGTGCGAGAAATCCAACGGAGGAGATCGACTCTTGTGGGGAAAAGTGTGCAAACCTCTGCAGAGTGTCCAATCTAATCATGGTTAGCCGTGTCCCCGGTTATGGACAATCTTGAGTATCTAGTACTTGGAGTATCCTAAGTATCTCATCACTCTAAATTAATATTGTTGGGTTGATAATTACTTTAATTGGGATTGAGTTGGAGGAACCTTCTCAATGATGTTTCAACTACCATGATAGTTAAATGAAATCTATTCCTTTGTTGTAGGGAAAAGTTGGCTTTTCGCAAAAACTATAACCATAGAGCTTTCCACCAGCCAAATATGCATGTAGTGATAGCATTATTCTGTTCTTGCTCTACTGTGTTATATTGCCAACATATTCCATGTGCTGTCCCATTTTCGGGCTGCAACGTATTATGTTGCAGACTTTTCAGACAAAGAGTAAGGTTCGTTAGGTCGTTGCCGTGCAGCTCAGCTATGCCGTTGGAGTTGATGGACTCACTTTATCTTCCAAACCTTCCGCTGTTATCGTATTAGATGGCCTTAAGCCATATTTATTGTAATAAGTTCTCTTTTGAGACATTCGATGTAATAAGTGTGTGATTGCTACTTTGTTATAAATCCTTCGAGTAATGTGTGTCAGCATTACCGATCCAGGGATGACACTGAAGCACAGAGACTTGACCGTTTGAGGTCGGGTCGCTACAAGATGGTATCAGAGCACACGCTGAGTGTAGGACACGACCACTAAGCTAAAAGCCCTAGATCACTCTTCTCTTCTCATTTCTGACTCCTCTCCATTTTCTACTCCGGATGGCGGATTTGAAGAACAAGTTTGCATAACCGGATGAAGACACACCCTTTGGACGCCACCTGAAGGAAGTCACTAGGTACTTGAACATCGGAATACCAAGCTTCACCGGGACGTACAACGCCACTTTACCAGAAGAGGAGCGCTGGATGATTCAAGTTCAAGTTCCAGGAAGGACGTTCTCGCCAATCACTAAGCCCATAGAGTTTTCCTTTGAAGCACCCACCTGGAGTCTAGGCAAGAGCATGGCAGCCCACATTACCATGGGACGCATTGGAGAAGTCTACAACAAGGATCTTAAGGACACTATCTAGCAAATATGTGGGCACCGAGATGAGCAATGGGAGATGATCAGCACCAAGAAAGAAAGATCCATTGCAACTTTCATCCAGGAGTTAAACCAGCACATTCGACGCCAGGAGAATCAGATGTGCGCAGACATGATAGATTTGAAGAAGGCAAAGACAAGGATCATCGAGCTGGAAGAAGAACTCAAGTCTACACGTGATGGATATGAGGAGGAAATTGCAACACTATTGGAGAAGAATGACGACCTCATAAATAAGATCGGAGTATTCATGGGAGATCCCGCACCGGGAGAAGAGGACGACGATCCCACTTGCCCAGAGAACTACATCATCATCGACGACACCGACTCCGACCCCAGTGATGATGACTTTGAAGACGAAGCTGGAGCAGACATCATGGAGTCTTCCACCGATCAAAATTTCTAGACGACCACCAAATGATAGTAGTATTTCCCCCATGTATATAGTAGTAGTTGAGCACTTTTACGATAGTTCTAGACCATTTGTATGCCCTTGCTTGATTGATTGAGTGAAATGTTTGTGTTTGTCTCATGTGCATATGGGTAGTGCTTTCTCACTAGACCCCTTTTCTATTCTAATCTCTCCCCTCTAAACCTGCCAGATGCCTCCGAGACGTGACACCGGATTTGCCTTCCCGCCAGAGCTCACTCAGTTGATCCAGCAGCAGAATGCCTTGATGCAATTGCTAGTCCAGAACCAGGGCAACAACAACAACAACAACCCGTCTCTAGTTGACAACTTAGCTCGCTTTTTGAGGTTGCAGCCGCCGGTGTTTTCCAGTAGCACCGAGCCTATAGTTGCTGATGATTGGCTACGCCGTATTGGAAGGGAGTTGACCACCGCAGGATGCACAGATGCTGAGAAAGTGCGCTTTGCCGCACATCAATTGGATGGACCAGCAGCCTCATGGTGGGAGAATTATACGGCCACTTTCCCCATAGCCAACGTCACTTGGGATCAGTTTCAGTAAGCTTTCCGCACCGCCCATGTCTCAACTCGAGCTATGAATATGAAGAAGCGTGAATTTCGCAACTTACGCCAGGGGAACCGTACTGTGGATGAGTTTAGCAAGTTATCTCGTTATTCCCATGATGATGTGGCCACAGATGCCGCGAAGCAGGAGAAGTTTATGGAAGGGCTGAATGATGAGATGAGCATGCAGTTGATGGTGGCAACATTCAACAACTACCAGGAGTTGGTACATAAGGCTCTTATGATTGAAGGGAAGCAGCAGCAAATTGAGATCCGTAAGAGGAAGTATGGGCAAGGGAAGTATAGCTCAGGAGCTCAGCAGAAACCTCACCTAATCCCGAACTCGGGAGGACTTGTTCATAACCATGGAGGTCATAACCACACCGGAGGAAGTTCGCATAACCACAATGGTTCTAAGAATGGGACTGGGAACGAAACAAACAACAATCAGAACCGCCCCAATCCAGCCACACCCGCCAAGAGAGATCTAAGTCACATTACTTGCTTTAAGTGCGGGAAGACTGGACACTATGCCACGGAGTGCTCAGAAGCGAAGAATGAAACGGCAATGGGAGCGCTGGGAAGAAGCCCAATCCATTCAACAAAGGACAAGTGAACCACGTTAACGTGGAGGAGGTTGAAGAGCAGCCAGACGCGGTTATAGGTAAGTTTTTGGCTAAGTCCTTTACCGCCCTTGTTCTTTTTGATACTGGTGCATCGCATTCATACATATCAAAGGGATTCGTGGATAAGTTTAAACTACCAACCCAAACCCTTAGGACCCCTCTGTTAGTGAGTTCACCTGGAGCAGAGTATATGGCTAGTCGATGGTGCGACCAGATACCCTTAACCATTGATAGCCATGTTTTTTCATCCGACCTAATAATCTTGGAGTCACAAGGATTGGATGTGATATTAGGCATGGACTGGATGTCAAAGTATGGAGGAAGCATTGATTGTGCTAGTAAGTCGATTTATCTCGCCACCCCGGAGGGGAAAAGGATTAAGTATGTATCTAGGCATGCACCTAGGAGGAGCCAAGTAAATACCCTCACGGGAGTTGTTCAGGAGGAAGTGCCTGTAGTGAAGGATTACCCGGATGTTTTTCCAGAGGAATTACCAGGCATGCCACCGGATCGAGACATCGAGTTTTTGATAGAGCTATTGCCAGGTACAGGGCCAATATCAAAGAGACCCTATCGGATGCCTGCAAATGATCTGGAGGAGATTAAGAAGCAGATCAAGGAGTTATTGGAGAAAGGTTACATTCGACGGAGTTCATCACCATGGGGAGCCCCAGTGCTTTTGGTTGAGAAGAAGGATAAGTCTCTAAGAATGGTTGTTGATTATCGTACGTTAAACGAGGTGACGATCAAGAACAAATACCCACTGCTGATGATCAATGATTTGTTTGACCAACTGCAAGGAGCTAAGGTGTTTTCAAAGATTGATCTGCGATCAGGATATCACCAGCTGAAGATTCGAGAGAAGGATATACCAAAGACAGCATTCACCACACGGTACGAGTTGTATGAATATACGGTCATGTCATTTGGACTAACTAACGCCCCTGCCTACTTCATGAGCATGATGAAAAAATTGTTCATGGAATATTTGGATAAGTTTTTTGTGGTGTTCATTGATGATATAATGGTATACTCGAAGAATGAGGAGGAGCACAAGGAGCATTTGCGTTTAGTTCTCGAGAAACTCAGGGAACACCAGTTGTATGCCAAGTTCAGCAAATGCGAGTTTTGGTTGAAGGAAGTCGGATTCCTTGGACATGTTATATCAGGAGAAGGTATAGCGGTAGACCCCACCAAGGTTCAATCAGTCACTGAATGGTTGGCACCCACTTCAGTTAGCGAGATCCGCAGTTTTCTTGGACTCGCGGGATACTACCGAAGGTTCATTGAGAATTTTTTCAAGGTTGCAAAGCCAATGACGGAGTTATTGAAGAAGGATACCAAATTTAAATGGACGGACGAATGTGAGGCAAGCTTTCAGGAGTTAAAGAAACATTTGACTACAGCCCCAGTACTGATTCTGCCGGATATACGCAAGGATTTCCAAGTGTATTGCGACGCTTCTCGCCTAGGACTTGGAAGTGTGCTTATGCAGGACGGAAGAGTTGTTTCGTATGCCTCACGACAACTAAAACCGCACGAACTGAATTATGCCACGCATGATTTGGAGTTAGCAGCAGTAGTGCATGCGCTCAAGACTTGGAGACATTACCTTATTGGAAACCGTTGTGATGTGTACACGGATCATAAGAGTTTGAAGTACATCTTCACACAGAAGGAGCTGAACCTTAGGCAGAGGAGATGGTTGGAGCTTATAAAGGATTATGACATGAAGCTGCACTATCATCCAGGCAAGGCCAATGTCGTAGCAGACGCTTTGAGTCGGAAGAGTTATGCTAACACCCTAGGGAGCACGGGATTGCCAAAGGAGTTAGCAGAGGATCTCAGGGAACTTCGATTGGAGATTGTTCCTAGAGGTTTTTTTGCAACAATGGAGGTTCAGTCTACATTGTTAGGAAAGATTCGAGAAGCTCAGAAGGATGACAAAGAGATTGCCGAGATAAAAGAGAGAATGAGCAAAGGAAAGGCCAAAGGTTTTCGTGAGGGTGAGCACGACACCTTATGGTTAGAGGACCGTGTTTATGTGCCCAATAACATAGAGATCAGGAAGTTAATACTTTAGGAGGCTCATGACTCACCATACTCGATACACCCCAGAAACACCAAGATGTATTTGGATTTGAAGGAACGTTTCTGGTGGACAGGTATGAAGAAGGATATTGCCGAGTATGTAGCCGTATGTGATGTATGTCAGAGAGTGAAGGTAGAACATCAAAAGCCAGCAGGATTGTTACAGCCTATGCCAATACCCGAATGGAAGTGGGATAAACTTGGCATGGATTTTATCACCGGATTGCCCAGGACCAAATCAGGATATGATTCTATATGGGTAGTAGTTGATCGCTTGACCAAAGTGGCTCACTTTATCCCCGTGAAAACAACCTATACCAGTTCGAAGTTGGCCAAGATATATATGACAGGATCGTATGTCTGCATGGATTTCCGAGGACCATCGTATCAGATAGAGGAACACAGTTTACCTCAAAGTTTTGGCATCAACTGCACCAGACTTTGGGAACAAGATTGGAGTTCAGTACAGCGTTTCACCCGCAAACGGATGGACAGACCGAGAGAGTCAACCAGATTCTGGAGGACATGTTGAGGGCCTGTGCGCTAGATTATGGATCTAGTTGGGATGACAATTTGCCCTACGCGGAGTTCTCATACAACAATAGCTACCAAGCCAGTTTGTAGATGGCACCGTTCGAGGCCCTGTATGGACGAAGGTGCAGAACACCATTGATGTGGGATGAAGTTGGAGACCGGCAGTTGTTTGGACCAGACTTGATCAAGGAGTCCGAAGAGAAAGTTAAGTTGATCCGAGATAGACTGAAGGTAGCTCAGTCCAGGCAGAAGAGTTATGCAGATTCGAAATGCAAGGAGGTAACCTATGAAAGTGGAGACAGAGCCTATCTGCAAGTATCACCCTTGCGAGGAGTGAAACGTTTTGGAGTTAAGGGAAAGTTAGCCCCAAGATTTGTAGGACTGTATCATGTTTTGGAACGTATGGGAGAAGTTGCCTACAAGTTGGAGTTACCTGAAGGACTATCAGGAGTTCATGATGTATTTCATGTTTCACAGCTGAAGAAGTGTCATGCTGAGATGGCCGATATACCGTTAAGAGATACACTACCCTTGGAGGCGATTCAGTTGGACAGTGATTTGACCTATGAGGAGAAGCCAGTCAGGATTCTTGAATTTGCCAGCCGAGTCACCCGCGGCAAGGTTATCAAGTTTTGCAAAGTTCAGTGGGGCCACCATACCGAGGATGAAGTCACCTGGGAACGAGAGGATGATCTTCGCAAAGACCACCCACACCTATTTTCTAGCCAACCCGAATCTCGAGGGCGAGATTCATCTTAAGGGGGGTAGGTTTGTAACATCCCAAATTTCCAATTTGGAATGTTATATATAGATCATTCATGCATATCATATTTTTGCTGCATTTCGTTTCACGATCCTCGAAATCCTAAGCAACTCAAGGACCCTTGGAGAGAGTTGGGGATTTCCCTGTTTTCATATTTGAATTTTATCAAATATTGAAACGAGGATTATTTGTTTTAATTATTTTTCTCTCCGAAATTATTTCGTATTCAAATATATGAGAGAAAATAATATGACTTCTCCAAAATAAATGAAATATTGGAGGAAAAATATTAAAATAAAATATTGGATTTTATTCGGAGTTTTTCGCTATTTTATTTGAATTAGGAAAAATATGCGTTTTTCAAAATTGCATTTTAGGCCCAAATAAATGTTCACCTTGTCCGGCCTATTTTTAGAGGACGGGGAAATTTTATTTCGGGATTTTTGGAGTCCGTTTAGTATTTCTTTTCTTTCTTTTTCTGCATGTCGGAATTATTTAAAAAAAAGTGAACCGACTCCGGGCCGTAACCGGCCAGGACTCCTCGGGCCGGCCTTTAAAACCCGAGACCCCGAGCCCCGAGCCAGCCCAGCCGCCACCCGCGCCCTAACCCTAATCCTGCCGTCGCCCCGTGCCGCTGCCGCCGCCGCCGCCCCGCGCCGGACTCGCCGGACCCCGCCGGACATCGCCGGACCCGAGGTAGCCGCCTTAGTTTTCGTGAGAAAACCGTTTTGGTTTTTTTTCGAAACCCTAGATCCGTTTATATATATATATATATATATATATATATATATATATATATATATATATATATATATATAGATCCGGTTCGGTTTAGTTATTTAGCGAACGTCCGTTTTACGTTCGTTTTAACGAATGGTTTTCACCGTTTAACCACAGACAGCGAACGTTCGTTCGTTAGCCTCTTCGTCAGTTTTTCTTTTTCTCAGATTTTCCGCGATTATTTTCGATCGCCATTTTCTGATCCGATTTTCGTTTTAGTTTATCTTTTCGCTCGTTTATCAGAATCAGGGGATTCAAGCGCCTAGATCTTCGTCTCGAAACCCTCTTTCTGTTTAACCAACTTGAACAAGATTTTGGTACTGTCAAATTTGACTTTAGTTCAGATTAGTAAACGGATCTTGTTTCTTTCGCAGTTTGAGTTTTGTTGCTCCGTTTGATTTGATTCTTTTTACAAACCGGAGTTCTTAAGTTGAACTTTCTGGTCAATTCTTCTTACTTGAGTTTTGCCCGTGCGTATTTGCTTGATTGCTTATGTATGATATTGTTTGTTTGCGATAGAATTCCCAGAGTGCGAAGCGTGCTACTACGAGTCCCTAGGTTTTGCGGATCGTCAGCAAGGCAAGTAACACATTGATCATACTTCTTTCATACCCGGTTTTTATGCATTAGTTCCAATCCTCAAACACTGCATGATTAGGATGTGATTAACATGTGGGTTGGGAAGTAGTTGATGAGGTAGAACCTATTGCCCTGTTATATTCAAACCTTGGGAGTTACTTCTACGTATTGCTTATATTGCTATGCTATGCTCGTAGACGTGGATTGGGTTTGAGTGTATCCATGACAGATGTGAGATTGTTAATTAATGGTTCAACTTAAGGTGGCAACTTTAATACACATCTGGGTGGATTGCTTGTCGGGCACCTGGAGAATCCAGTGTTGTCCTAGGATATCCCGGAGTACCCGTGTGATCATCCTAAGGTCCGCCACCCAGGCTCAAAGGGAACTGAGATATGTTCATGCTAGAAACTTCCGTGTGCAGCCACAAGCTATTATGGGCTCTACAATAGTTGAGTAAGTTGCGTGAGCTCTTGAAGAGGTGGATCAGCAGGTAGAGGGATGTAGGTTTGGTATGGTCTGCCCGGAGCAAAGAGTTAATGTTTCTGAAAGACTGTGTCTCGGTCATCCGTTTCTCAAACACCTTGTAGTGCGAGAAATCCAACGGAGGAGATCGAGTCTTGTGGGGAAAAGTGCGCAAACCTCTGCAGAGTGTACAATCTAATCATGGTTAGCCGTGTCCCCGGTTATGGACAATCTTGAGTATCTAGTACTTGGAGTATTCTAAGTATCTCATCACTCTAAATTAATATTGTTGGGTTGATAATTACTTTAATTGGGATTGAGTTGGAGGAACCTTCTCAATAATGTTTCAACTACCATGATAGTTAAATGAAATCTATTCCTTTGTTATAGGGAAAAATTGGCTTTTCGCAAAAACTATAACCATAGAGCTTTCCACCAGCCAAATATGCATGTAGTGATAGCATTATTCTGTTCTTGCTCTACTGTGTTATATTGCCAGCATATTCCATGTGCTGACCTGTTTTCGGGCTGCAGCGTATTATGTTGCAGACTTTTTAGACAAAGAGTAAGGTTCGTTAGGTCGTTGCCGTGCAGCTCAGCTATGCCGTTGGAGTTGATGGACTCACTTTATCTTCCAAGCCTTCCGCTGTTATCGTATTAGATGGCCTTAAGCCATATTTATTGTAATAAGTTCTCTTTTGAGACATTCGATGTAATAAGTGTGTGACTGCTACTCTGTTATAAATCCTTCGAGTACTGTGTGTGTCAGCATTACCGATCCAGGGATGACACTGAAGCACAGAGACTTGACCGTTTGAGGTCGGGTCGCTACAAACATACTGTTGCAGCTCGTATTGTGATTGGAATATGTGCGCTTCTGTGGGTTATATGGAACTGTAGGAATGATTTAATTTTTAATAGACAACACACTTTAACTTTCTTGTAGGTTATCTTCAGAGCTACCGCATGGATCCGTACGTGGTCCTTACTCACTCCTATGGACTCCTTGGAGCCTTTGGTTATTGGGTGCAACCAGTGGGAGATGGTAGCATGGGCTATATTCAACCGGTTCGGATAGCGGTCGCATAACAGGATAGGAGTCTACGGAGCTTATCCTTTATTTTGCCTTACCGGCTGTGATTTTGAGCATGTACTTTTATTTTCTTTGTTTTGCTCCGCTTGCGAGCTGTAATACCTTTATGACTTTGTGCTACTTCGAGACCTTTTAATAAGATGGCTGCATGCATCATTATGATGCAGAGGCCGGGGGTACGCCTCCATTTCCAAAAAAAGGAAATTGCAACTCCGCTGTTTTGAACTGCATCTCCGCCAACTCCGCTCCCGGAGTTGGGAAGCGGAGCAGTACCAAACAGCCCCTGAGTCACTGATTGATCTGCTCCTGGAAAGATCAAGATGTGGCACAATCTCCGCACAAAAAATCTGCTTTGGTCTCTGTAAGCAACTGTGACAATAGGCATATGACTTCGAGTGCGGCGAATCTGCACCCGGGCTCAGCTGCACCCACGCTCACGGAAAAATCAAAACAAATACAAAAAAAATTAAAAAATTCCAATTTTTTTCTGTGGTAGATAATTAGATGCGTGAGGTTCGCTGAAAAAGTCAACTCGTTTGGACATTTGAGCAAGTTTGTGCAAAAAAAGACAAAATCGGGGTCTGTAAAAAAGTTTACTGTTCATGAACTGTTTTGACCCGATTTGTCTTTTTTGCCGAGACCTACTCAAAAATCCAAATGAGTTGAAATTTGCTGCGGACCTCACGCACCAAATTATCTAGCACACAAAAAAAATTTGGAATTTTTTGAATTTTTCTAGTATTTGTTTTGAATTTTTTACTGACCGGGAGCAGCTGAGCCCGGGCTCCAGGATGAATTATCGTATGACTTCTACCTTTACCAACACTGCAGCATTTTTTACAAGCCAACATGCAAGAAACTATTCTAAAAAGAATGCAAAAAAATAACATTAGAATGCATGCATGCTTCCCGTGCAGGTACATACATGCATAACCTAAAGTCCAATGATAACCAGAAAAGTAGCATGGATCGGCCTCCATTAACATTAGAATGCATGGATGGGCATCATGATGAAGTAATTTGAAGGAAATGATATTTCATTTTCTTAACAAAATATGAAAACTGACATAAATGTAGAACATATTTAGACATGCATATATACATACGAGGAAATATGATTATTTCAAGCTGAGAAAAGAAACAAATTAAGTTAAGAAAAAGGGTTTCCCCGCTTTATATTATAAAACAAATTAAGTTAGACACTACCTAACAGTAACATGCTGTAAAAATGTATCTAAATTATAGTAAATACAGATCGTAAATTATCGCTAGACGGAAAGGCGCGCTTCGCTACGCCTGGCTATAGCCGTGCCCTCCAAAGATTTAGATGGTCGGCATATTTTGTATCCTTATTTTCAGGAGATTGTCAATGTGAGTAAGCATCCTCTCATGAACCCACGACTCAGCCTGCAGACTCACACGGCAGCACAACGAGGCTCTAAGCTGACAAAAAATGTCAGGTGGCATTGGCTCTCTATAAAGGAAAGAAAAGGCGTCTAAAAATTAAGACAGTGTACACGCCTGATGAATCCAATATTTGTTCGACACTGCTCAACCAAGATCAAATCACTACATCATCTTCGAATCGTGGGATTATAGTGTAGGTTGCAAACAATACACAGAATCTTGTACGCAGATTTTATTTTTTTTTGGAAAAGGAGGCTGGAGCCCCGGCCTTTGCATCAATTGATGCACACTGACATTTTCATTAAAGTTGATGCAAGCTCGCTGTTGCTGAGCCCGACCAACAAAGGACGGAACAGGAGTTTTCATCCCGAATATGAAGTGTCTTTCAAATGCCATTTTAGAGCATCTCCAACAACCGCTCAATATGTGGCGCTCAAAAAATGGGTTTACAGCGAGTAAGTAGTTTTTTTTAGGGCGCTAGAAGACGTTTGCTCCAACAAGCACCGTAAAATATGCAGCGTGCGCGAGTTCAGCGGTCCCAATCAAGCGGTCCCATCTACAGCAGCTCAGAGTTTGCAGCGCGCGCGACCGGGCGCACTAAATATGCTGCACGCGATGTCTTTTTGATGCGCGCTGCATTAGTTATAGCGCACGCGCGCTTTTTATGCGGCTGCTGGAGACTTTAAATAGGGTCCGCGCGCGCTAAAAGCAGTTTTTATACCGCGCGTCGCGTATATAGCTTCTCTGTTGGAGGTACTCTTAGCAACGGATCTTTGTGCTAGTCACGTCTCCCAGTTCTCCACGCTATGTCAGAGTGCGACTAGCAGACGGGTCTGATGTATGCCCACCAAAGACCATCACCATGGCCGTCGGGAGGCCGGCCATGCCGCCGTGCAAAACTAGTCGCTGGCACTTCAGAACGGCGTGAGCCGACCTGCAACATCCACACAGACCAAGTAAACAATAAGTCTGAAAGACTTTATGAGTGCATGCTTGGTGCTTGAGGACAATTATAGAGATGTTAAAATAATATCATTCATCCTGATGAATTCTTTAAGCAGTCTCTTAGCCGAGACAGCAACCACGTGGATTGTTAAGCTGGTCGTTAGTTTATACATAAGGTTGACTGGAATTATACGTGATATTATATTAGATGGAAGTGGCAGTGGGATCCGAGAGAAGAAGAGTAAGTATTCATTTTCTTGATGTCTGGCTTAATTCCATGAGAGTTGTCAAACTACAAATTTCATGTTATTCCCCATTGCACTAGTAGCATCTTTGTCCTCGGGAGAATCCGTTTCAAAAAAATTGTCAGTTGAGAAAATTAACAGTGTTGTTACTGCTATATATATATTTCTACTCCCAAATACTTTGAAAGTGGTTAACTGATTGTAGTTTTCAATCAACATGAATGTGGCTAAAGAAAGTAAAAGAAAATGAAGTGAGTAATCAGTAATGTTATGAACTAGTGATGCATCATGTTAAGGGATGCAGAGTTTCTGCACCCGAGGTCAAATGAGCTCGGGTGAACAGTAAAATCAAAACAAAATCGAAAAAATTCCAAAAAAAATTGGGAGAAACATTGACAAAAGTTTTAAGTACTTGCAAAAATTCGTCTTGAAATCACATTCCTAGAAGGCGTGGCAAAAAAAGGTACTCTGAAAATGCTACTTTCAAAAGCATTTTGGAGCACTGAATTTTTTTTTTGCCACGCCTTACAGAAATGTGATTCCATGACGGATGTTTGCAAACACTTAAAACTTTCGTCAATGTTTCTTCCAAAAAATTGGATTATTTTACGAATTTTTTATTTTTTTTCAATTTTACTGTTCACCGAGCTCATTTAAGCTCGGGAGCATAAAGGTACTTTCGCATGTTAAGCTTGCACTATTGACTGCGGGTGCATTAGAGAAGGTATGGGTATATAACATTCATCTTGAAAAATAATCTAATTTATGGGTCAAAGTAGAAGTAAGAAAACAAAAACTAGATGATCGGTACATACCAATGTGGATAGCTTTGTTACAAATAAAGACAGAATATATTGTTTTTTTACGGGTAATAAAGACCGGATATAATACAAGCAACCTCAGAAGCAGGTATATTATTTGTGTGTGTGTAATCATAATCATAAGTTTTATTGTTAAAATAATAATAAAACTGAAGCAAGAATGACTAGCCTTACAATTATATGTACACATAACCGGAAATCCGTTGGTGCTCCCGGGAGCACGCACCCCTGCACGCAAAAGAAAAATTCAAACTGTGAAAAAAAAATCCAAACAAAAATTTGGTGCATACATCTCGATATTATATGTGTGCACGTCAAGTTTTGGAGAAAACCGACATTTTTTGCAGCTTGTGTAAAAAAGACAAAAGGATGTCTTGTGAAAAGCATTTTAAACACCGGATTTTATCTTTTTCACATGCGACACATAATTTATTAGCTTTTCACAAAACGACTTTCTGAGCATGTACAATATCAAGATGTACGTCCCGAGTTTTTTTTTAAAAATTTAACATTTCAAAATATGTTTAAAACACATTTTAAAAACCAGGGACACGCACTCTCATGTGCCAAAACGCCACTCTCCATAACATAACAGTTTAAATCATCGCAACATTTGTATATGATTGAGATATAGCCTGCACAGGCCACTTTGCTAGCACGTGCAGTGGTTGGTTCACAAGTCACAGACATAGAGTGATAGATATGTTACACAATGTGAGGACAAGATCTTGCATTATTGCAGATATTAAGGCTTTCTCAGCTTCCCTCTCCCGCTCCCTTCCCACGTCGCCCCCGCGAGGTAACTGGGAGGAAACCCTAGATCATGGCCGGTCCTCCCCGCCCCCTTCCTCCTCCTCCCTCACTGCCGCCAGAGTGCGCGGCTGGGCGAAGCCCAGCCGTCGTCGATGGTGGCAGAACCTCTGTGTCCTCTCACTCGCATGGGGCCAGCGCTCCGGGCCAGAGCTTGGCATGGGTGCTGGGCACCACCGTGGAGCGGCATGCGGGCACGATGACCTTGCGCCTCTGCGGTTATGCGATGGGCAGCAAGTTGGAAAGGCACGCCTAGGGCGCCATTGACGGCGGTGGAAGCTGCTGCGGCAGCGCGGCCAGATCTAGGTGTGTAGGCGGCGCGGGCTGCCGGCATCCACCCCTGCCATGGCCTCGATTGGTGGTATTGGAGGCACGGCAGCTACAGAGCTGGCGAGCGTGTTGGTCGGGCTCCAGTTGGTTCCAAGGGCTGGACGGCGGCGGACGGCGCGCGTTGACATCCCTGATGAGCATTCTTGGCTGATGGTGATGCTCGATGTTGTCTCCCTTGTCGGTCAACGGGCGGTCATTGGTGGCCTCGTGTGGATCTGTGTCGGCCGCCATGTGGGGCAGCACAAGGGGTATCCGGTGGGTAGGTTGGCAAGAGGGATGGGAGGCGTCGACGTGGTCAGGCCACCCATCGCCGGCACAGGGGTGTCCAGTCCCCTTCCTCCCCTTTCCTTGGCCGGTGTGTGTTGATGCAATTCCGGCGATGTTCGAGGCGGGGCATCTGCTGCTGTTCTGTCGGTCGGGGGTCACCGTTTGGACCAAAGTCAATGACTTTGGTTGGTCTCGGGTGTGTCTGGATGTATGGCGGTGATCATGGCGGCATGATTCGTGACATTCATGGGAGGAGCGTGTGTCACAGGTGAGGGCACGCAGCCATGGCCACGCGGGTGGCATGCTTGCTGGTGTTCGACTTAGCATTGGTGCGATGGAGGGTGTGAGTGTAGGGGTGCATTACTTGCCTGGTTTTTGACCTGGCCGGCGACGGTGGCCGCGGACGTTGTTTCCTTCTTGAAGGCCCCGTCGTGGTTGTTCTGACTCACTTCATGATGTTTCGGATGAAAATTTGATCTTCGGGATTGGACGGTGGCGGCACTCATTGGCATGCCCTTCTTGGAGGCACGGTCTTGGAGTCTATGCTCCGTTGTTGTCTGTCTCACCTCTCCTCGGTGGCTAGCTCATGGTGGAGGTCTCTATCGGCTCCAAGCGATTCTTCTTGGTGCATCCGTAGTTTACTTGGTGGTCATTGGGGTGGTGTGGCGGTGCCCGACACCTCTGTATCTTGCCTTGGGTGTGTGTGTTGTGTGTGGTGGTGGTGTGTGTTTGTATTGGTTTATTTGATGGTCATTGCTTTATATATAAAGCGGGGCGAAAGTCTTTTTCAATAATGAGCGGACAAAATTATGTTAGGTCTCGGGTTTCATCCAACATGTAATATTTAGTCCAGTAGAGCGATCAACTTGCTAAGGTTTTTCTCAGTGACAAGCCTGGGCAATACTAGATAATCTGCTAGGTATGTTTACTTTTCTATTTTGTTTTATTGTTAACTCTAAGCAGTATCGAAAATTTATCTTTCTTCATTTGTAGAGCGAATAAATTTCAAGAAAATTATAGATGAACACCTTGTGTACAGGGACTGGAAGCATGAATAAGAAAAATGTGCTCGCAATACATTCTCTGAGATGTTGGAGTTGCTATATATTCTTGAAAGATTACATGAAATGTATAAGCAATTTTATTGGTTCGTTCTTTATTTGTGTGGTTGAAGGAAGTACACCATGTTTTTTGCTGAAACCTAGAGAGTACATGATATGCAGAAAGAGCAAACCGTGCATATTATCATCAAGCAATTAAATTATATTAGACATAACTATTTTTTAACCCTTTATGCTAACTAGCACAAATGCCCGTGCGTTGCCACGGGAGGAAAAAATTCATACTTCGTAGCCTAATAAGCATGGCCTAAACCACGTGGACGGCGTCAAGGAAGTCCACCTGAGGAAGCCATGCCGGCATCCAAGGAGACAACACGGAGATTCGCCCGAAGAGAAAATGACCGATTTACGTTGCTACAGGGCGGCGTAGCAGACGAACGACATCAATCGAGAATGGTGGCCCACGGCGGCGTTTACTCGGGAGGGAGAGGCATTCGAAAGAAAGTATTTTTTAGAATAGGGAATGGGAGGATAGATGTGTGCATGTGCGTCGACTCTCACCAGAGCGTGCATGTTATTTTTTGAGAGAAACAAATGCATGCGTGTTGCGTAAGTGAAATGCTTGAAAATGTACACCAGCGCAGTACAATAATATCAAAATGGTTTATCGAGAATTCAAAACAACGTACTATTATAAAATAGTGGAATCCTAGAATCCCAATGCGTAGCACAGTAGAACCCTAAGCCCAGGGTGCGGTCAACTTTGGCGGTTCTGCCGTCCGAGCATTGATGCAGTGTTTGTTTTAGAACTGCTGGTGGTGCCGCAATTAGCATCTCTTAGCAAATTTTCCATCGAGACACTTTTTTTCATCACTTATGATCTGTTGGAGGTGTATTTTAGCCTCAAGTGAGGAAAGAATGCAGTTTCTTAGCCCAGCTATGCTTTTAGGGCTGCCGTTGAAGATATAATCAATTTTAGGGCCATGCTTACACACCTACCTCAATAATACGCAGAATCAAATGAAGCAACTGATCAGTTTTCTTCTAGACATGAAGGGTCTAAAGAAGGAAAAGAGTGAGAACAAACACATGAGAGTGATTACATAAGAAAGTCGTATACTTTGTGGACCCTCCATGCATATATACTTTGTGAAGTCTTCGTCGTATCGATTTACTAACTTCCTCTTCTATCGCGACATATGCCAGGTTCTCCATCGCAATTGATTCTTTGCATGGTGTGTTATGCTTCAGTTCACGATTAGCTGCAATTTGCGCTATTCTTGCTTTCTTTTGCTCAGGCTTCATATTTGCATAGTTTTGCCTTTCTCTTGCGCATTTTTTGTTTTTTGTGCTAGCTCCATATTTGCATATTTCTTCCTCCCTTGTATGCATTTTTCTTGCACATAAGTTGAATCTTTAATTGTTTTGTTTCACCGATAGGCCTGGCGTCACTTTTTCAGCTTTTCTTGTTTTTCTTCATTGGTCATCCGTGCATATCGCTCGCTATCTCTTTTATTTCTACGTTCCTTGGCATCCAGGACTGGAGATAGTGACCCAAATTGCTTGGCTGCATGAGTGTTTTCAATATTGTATGAATCTTTTATGTTTACTAAAAGAAGAAACTGATTAGATTTTGCATCATAAATAGAATATATGTAGCTACTTATAAGTTGCTTTAATACATTGGACATAAGCATTAGAATATATGTAGATTTAAAGATTATATTGGCCAACTTAGACATTCTCTCTTTTTTCCTTTTTGCATTATATTGCTTTACATTACTGCCTTAAACCAAGATAGTGCCTATATTATAATCATGGTGGTAAGATATTGCAATTGTTGTAATTACCTTAGCTATTTTAATAAAGCAATGTACTTTTGTTTACTATATTCTTTTGTTTAAATAATAATTTTTGTAGTGTGGTATCCTTAAACAAAGTTTGAAATAAGCATGAATGAGTCAACCAATGTGAGCTGATGTATTGATAGTGTCATGTTTTTCCTGGATGCAATTTAGGAAATAAAAAATGATATTGAAGTAAGGGCACTGGTATACACATAATTTTTTTCGTCCGACTTCAGTACGACAGTTAAGATCGGATCATAGATGCATAGTGATGAAGCATATCACACCGGCAAATTAACCATCCTAATGAGTTATGGACATCAGACAATAAAAATATCCTGCACGCAACACTTTAGTTGAAGTAAATTTACCTAGTGCAATTGTTCCTCCATACCACCTCGAGCGTGTCCCCCTTCAGGGATGTTGCACGCTACATCGAGATCAGACTCTATGACCATGACTTCTAAATGTATGTGTTTTGGTGTTCGTGATTTATTATGCAGTCGCATAATGCCGTGTGTGTGCTAACCGGTGTATATATATTAGTCCAAAATTGGCTCTAATGTTTGTCCGTGAAGGACACAAAAACAGTACCAAATCCAATCGAACTTTGGTTAAAATCGACCAGCAACAAATTGGGCTCTCTGTTCATTAAAGGTCGCTCTTTTATTTCGCATATATAGAAGGTTAATTTATTCTTCCCCTTTTTTTCCTTATTTCCTCGATTCCTTGAAATCCTCTTTAAGAGCCAAGTAGCCACTCTTTCCTTCCATATTTCATTATATCACGACTGAGATTTCTTCCTTATATTTCTCGCTCTCTTATTTCGCATATATAGAAAGCTCATTAAGCCTTCTCCCTTTTTTCCCCTTATATTTCTTTGATTCTTTTCCTCTTAAGAGGCCAATGATAGCCACTCTTTCCTTCTTCTTTAGCCTCACTTCCCTTCCATATTTTTTTAATATAACGATCCCTGAGATTTGCTTCGTGATACCCAGAAAATTTAAACACCTATATAAATTGGGTAGATTTTATTTAGCGGAGCGAGGTGGGACTATTTATTATATGAGTCAACCTGACTATCTGCACATAACATTATCTAGCCCAGTTGGCTGCGACATTGTTTACTGGGCTGGAGATTTTGAGTTCAATTCCTCCCATCGGCAATTGGCAAGTAATTTTGAGACGATTTGTTTGGGCCACCCAGATAGGTGGGCCTGATTTGTTCGGCCTGGCCGGTTCGATTCCTAAGAGGGTGCTGAATTTTTTTCCGTCTTGCGACCCCGAATTAGTACCACCTCGGTTATATTACGATTTTGTCCATACAAATTGTAAAAGCATATTATGACATGAGAAGAAAGCGTATTGTGACGGTGAACCCGACAAAGTCAATCCGTGCTTTATTATTAGGGAGAGATTTATACATCCAGCAAAACCATTAGACGATAAGGTGGCTTGAGAAGCCATGCTTGCATTATGTATCATCAGAACCAATGGTGACAGTTCTCTAAGTTGCAATGCCATAGCACAATTCTTAGTTCTCTAGGAATTTATTATGCAAATATACAGTACATCCTAAGCTGGTATAATAGGATCTTGAGTCTGAAAGTGTTTCGTGAATCTTATATCTGATGTTTTGTGTGTTGAGGAAACTCCTGTGCATTTTTCACGATGTGTCGCTGTAATATGTATATTACATCTAGCAACCGCTTAACTACACTCACATGCATTTGCATTTTCACCGGTTCCTAAAGACTTTTTTCGATAAAGCTTACCTAACAACTTGAACTGTGTGCTTAATAACAAACAAACTACAACCAAAAATAAGAAGTCCCTACAGATTTACAATATATGTTAATATATATATATATATAAGAATGTGTATTCCCTCTATTTCTGTATAAAGGCCACTATGAAAAATACATTTTGTAGCTATACAAGGTCACCAACAGTAATAGAGGCAAAATTTGATGACATTGCCTCGTACTAGCAACTCATGATTTAACTACTCGCATGCCTGCAGTGGATGATAATGGTCTACTCAGCTACTTCCTTCCTCACATCCGCTCATTTTCCTTTAATCAACATTTGCACGATTAATTAACCCGGTACACGAGAAGACAAGATGGCTTGCAAAGCAGGCATTAATTTAACCTCGGTGCTTGTAGTTTGAGTTTGTGTCCTTGTATATAGAAATGGACTGAGTATTACAAATGATATGCTTAAGAACTTGCATGTGCATGTGCATGTGCACGGGCCACTTTGCTAGTTAGTTTGATAACTAGAAGGAGAGCGATTGTGTGCCTTTTTTGGTGGTTCCAAATAAATTGGTGGAGTCGCTTGCTGAATTTGTCCCTAGGCAATTGGATACGATAAAATAATCGATCTACATATTTGTAGTTTATATATGGGAGAGGCATATGCTTACATGCTGCAAAATTCATTGACTCACATGTACTTAAGATTTGAACCCTTAGCAAACATCCACAAATACTAATAAATTGTTAAGTTAAACCCAACCATAGCATTAAGTTCTAGGGGTCCTCCTGACCCATGCATCATAACTCCTTTACTCTGGATTGATTGGCACTCCGTCCTCCTTACATAGATTCATCATTGCACACTAATAACACTCAAGTGTGATCCAACATATGTCTGCACTCATATATTTGTACAAGAGGAAAGAACCATATCATTACATACAATTCATATCAATCATAAAGACAACCAATGCCACATGACAAAACAAAACTACTGAGACATAATGGTAGTGAAATAAATCGTTGTATAATAATTCATCACATAAAACACCATGTTTAATTAGGGTATTATAGAGGTTCGTGGATGCATGGACCGATGTATAGAGGAAGAAGATGGCGATGGAGATGGTGGTGAACTCGTTGGAGAGGGTGGTGGTGATGACAGTTCCCCCAGTGCCACCGGAAATGGGGGTGAAAAAGACACCACCCCCCCCCCCACCACCACCACCACGGCTCCCATACATTTCCACTTGGAACCTCGAGAGAACTGCTCATTCTTCATGTACTGCTCGAACATTTTGAACCATCTTCGACTGAAATTTTTGAACGACTTCGGGAAGCATGTTCAGGTGGGCCATGAAGGAAATATGCCCTAGAGGCAATAATAAAGTTGTTATTTATATTCCCTTATATGATGATAAATGTTTATTATTCATGCTAGAATTGTATTAACCGAAAACTTGATACATGTGTGAATACATAGACAAAACAGAGTGTCCCTAGTATGCCTCTACTTGACTAGTTCGTTAATCAAAGATGGTTAAGTTTCCTAGCCATAGACATGTGTTGTCATTTGACGAACGGGATCACATCATTAGAGAATGATGTGATGGACAAGACCCATCCGTTAGCTTAGCATAATGATCGTTTAGTTTTATTGCTATTGCTTTCTTCATGAAATACTACGTTCCCCAATCGTGGCATCCGAGCCAGGTCTATGCGTAGATATTATATGCACGAGTAGAACACAAAGAGTTGTGGGCGATAATAGTCATACTGCTTACCAGCATGTCATACTTTGATTCGGTAGTATTGTTGGATGAAGCGGCCCGGACCGACATTACGCGTACGCTTACGCGAGACTGGTTCTACCGACGTGCTTCGCACACAGGTGGATGGCAGGTGTCAGTTTCTCCAACTTTAGTTGAATCGAGTGTGACTACGCCCGGTCCTTGTTGAAGGTTAAAACAGCACACTTGACGAAAAATCGTTGTGGTTTTGATGCGTAGGTAAGAACAGTTCTTGCTCAGCCCGTAGCAGCCACGTAAAACTTGCAACAACAAAGTAGAGGACGTCTAACTTGTTTTTGTAGGGCATGTTGTGATGTGATATGGTCAAGACATGATGCTAAATTTTATTGTATGAGATGATCATGTTTTGTAACAAAGTTATCGGCAACTGGCAGGAGCCATATGATTGTCGCTTTATTGTATGAAATGCAATCGCCATGTAATTGCTTTACTTTATCACTAAGCGGTAACGATAGTCGTAGAAGCAATAGTTGGCGAGACAACAACGATGCTTCGATGGAGATCAAAGTGTCAAGCCGGTGACGATGGTGATCATGACGGTGCTTTGGAGATGGAGATCAAAGGCACAAGATGATGATGGCCATATCATATCACTTATATTGATTGCATGTGACGTTTATCCTTTCTGCATCTTATTTTGCTTAGTTCGGCGGTAGCATTATAAGATGATCTCTCACTAAATTTCAAGGTACAAGTGTTCTCCCTGAGTATGCACCGTTGCGAAAGTTCATCGTGCCGAGACACCACGTGATGATCGGGTGTGATAAGCTCTACGTTCACATACAACGGGTGCAAGCCAGTTTTGCACACGCAGAATACTCGGGTTAAACTTGACGAGCCTAGCATATGCAGATATGGCCTCGGAACACTGAGACCGAAAGGTCGAGCGTGAATCATATAGTAGATATGATCAACATAGTGATGTTCACCATTGAAAACTACTCCATCTCACGTGATGATCGGACATGGTTTAGTTGATTTGGATCACGTGATCACTTAGATGATTAGAGGGATGTCTATCTAAGTGGGAGTTCTTAAGTAATTTGATTAATTGAACTTTAATTTATCATGAACTTAGTACCTGATAGTATTTTGCATGTCTATGTTGTTGTAGATCAATGGCATGTGCTACTGTTCCTTTGAATTTTAATGCGTTCCTAGAGAAAGATAAGTTGAAAGATGATGGTAGCAACTACACGGACTGGGTCCGTAACTTGAGGATTATCCTCATTGCTACACAGAAGAATTACGTCCTGGAAGCATCGCTAGGTGCCAGGCCTGCTGCAGATGTTGCTGATGACGTTAAGAACGTCTGGCAAAACAAAGCTGATGACTACTCGATAGTTCAGTGTGCCATGCTTTACGGCTTAGAACCGGGACTTCAACGACGTTTTGAACGTCATGGGGCATATGAGATGTTCCAGGAGTTGAAGTTAATATTTCAAGCAAATGCCCGGATTGAGAGATATGAAGTTTTCAATAAGTTCTACACCTGCAAAATGGAGGAGAATAGTTCTGTCAGTGAACATATACTCAGAATGTCTGGGTACCACAATCACTTGACTCAGCTGGGAGTTAATCTTCCTGATGATAGTGTCATTGACAGAGTTCTTCAATCACTGCCACCAAGCTACAAGAGCTTCGTGATGAACTATAATATGCAAGGGATGGATAAGACAATTCCCGAGCTCTTCGTGATGCTAAAGGCTGCGGAGGTAGAAATCAAGAAGGAGCATCAAGTGTTGATGGTCAACAAGACCACCAGTTTCAAGAAAAAGGGTAAAGGGAAGAAGGGGAACTTCAAGAAGAACGGCAAGCAAGTTGCTGCTCAAGTGAAGAAGCCCAAGTCTGGACCTAAGCCTGAGACTGAGTGCTTCTACTGCAAAGGGACTGGTCAATGGAAGCGGAACTGCCCCAAGTATTTGGCGGATATGAAGGATGGCAAGGTGAATAAAGGTATATGTGATATACATGTTATTGATGTGTACCTTACTAATGCTCGCAGTAGTGCCTGGGTATTTGATACTGGTTCTGTTGCTAATATTTGCAACTCGAAACAGGGACTATGGATTAAGCGAAGATTGGCTAAGGACGAGGTGACGATGCGCGTGGGAAATGGTTCCAAAGTCGATGTGATCGCCATCGGCACGCTACCTCTACATCTACCTTCGGGATTAGTTTTAGACGTGAATAATTGTTATTTGGTGCCAACGTTAAGCATGAACATTATATCTGGATCTTGTTTGATGCGAGACGGTTATTCATTTAAATCAGAGAATAATGGTTGTTCTATTTATATGAGTAATATCTTTTATGGTCATGCACCCTTGAAGGTCTATTTTTGTTGAATCTCGATAGTAGGGACACACATATTCATAATATTGAAGCCAAAAGATGCAGAGTTGATAATGATAGTGCATCTTATTTGTGGCACTGCCATTTGGGTCATATTGGTGTAAAGCGCATGAAGAAACTCCATTCTGATGGACTTTTGGAA
This sequence comes from Aegilops tauschii subsp. strangulata, assembly GCF_002575655.3. Lineage (NCBI taxonomy): Eukaryota > Viridiplantae > Streptophyta > Magnoliopsida > Poales > Poaceae > Aegilops > Aegilops tauschii. The sequence continues at coordinate 71,083,992 of NC_053037.3, forward strand.
TCACTTGATTATGAATCACTTGGTACTTAAGAACCATGCCTCATGGCAAGATGACTAAAACTCCGTTCTCAGGAACAATGGAGCGAGCAACAGATTTGTTGGAAATCATACATACTGATGTATGTGGTCCGATGAATATTGAGGCTCGCGGCAGGTATCGTTATTTTCTCACCTTCACAGATGATTTGAGCAGATATGGGTATATCTACTTGATGAAACATAAGTCTGAAACATTTGAAAAGTTCAAAGAATTTCAGAGTGAAGTGGAAAATCATCGTAACAAGAAAATAAAGTTTCTACGATCTGATCGTGGCAGAGAATATTTGAGTTACGAGTTTGGTCTTCATTTGAAACAATGCGGAATAGTTTCGCAACTCACGCCACCCGGAACACCACAACGTAATGGTGTGTCCGAACGTCGTAATCGTACTTTACTAGATATGGTGCGATCTATGATGTCTCTTACTGATTTACCGCTATCGTTTTGGGGTTATGCTTTAGAGACGGCTGCATTCACGTTAAATAGGGCACCATCTAAATCCGTTGAGATGACACCATATGAACTGTGGTTTGGCAAGAAACCCAAGTTGTTGTTTCTTAAAGTTTGGGGCTGCGATGCTTATGTGAAAAAGCTTCAACCTGGTAAGCTCAAACCCAAATCGGAGAAATGTGTCTTCATAGGATAACCCAAAGAGACTGTTGGGTACACCTTCTATCACAGATCCGAAGGCAAGATATTCGTTGCTAAGAATAGATCCTTTCTAGAGAAGGAGTTTCTCTCAAAAGAAGTGAGTGGGAGGAAAGTAGAACTTGATGAGGTAATTGTACCTGCTCCCTTATTGGAAAGTAGTTCATCACAAAAATCAGTTCCTGTGATTCCTACACCAATTAGTGAGGAAGCTAATGATAATGATCATGAAACTTCATATCAAGTTACTACCGAACCTCGTAGGTCAACCAGAGTAAGATCCGCACCAGAGTGGTATGGTAATCCTGTTCTGGAAGTCATGTTACTTGACCATGACGAACCTACGAACTATGAGGAAGCAATGATGAGCCCAGATTCCGCGAAATGGCTTTAGGCCATAAAATCTGAGATAGGATCCATATATGAGAACAAAGTGTGGACTTTGGTGGACTTGCCCGATGATCGGCAAGCCATTAAGAATAAATGGATCTTCAAGAGTATACAAAGCTCGAATTGTCGAAAAAGGTTTTCGACAAGTTCAAGGTGTTGACTACGATGAGATTTTCTCACTTGTATCGATGCTTAAAAGTCTGTCTGAATTATGTTAGCAATTGCCTCATTTTATGAAATTTGGCAAATGGATGTCAAACCTGCATTCCTTAATGGATTTCAAGAAGAGTTGTATATGATGCAACCAGAAGGTTTTGTCGATCCTAAAGGTGCTAACAAAGTGTGCAAAGATCTAGCTATCCATCTATGGACTGGTGCAAGCATCTCGGAATTGGAATATACACTTTGATGAGTTGGTCAAAGCATATAGTTTTATACAGACTTGGGTGAAGCCTGTATTTACAAGCAAGTGAGTGGGAGCACTACAGCCTTTCTGATAAGCATATGTGAATGACATATTGTCAATCGGAAATGATGTAGAATTTTCTGGAAAGCATAAAGGAGTGTTTGAAAGAAGTTTTTCAAAGAAAGACCTCGGTGAAGCTGCTTACATATTGAGCATCAAGATCTATAGAGATAGATCAAGACACTTGATAAGTTTTTTCAATGAGTACATACCTTGACAAGTTTTTGAAGTAGTTCAAAATGGAACAGTCAAAGAAAGAGTTCTTGCATGTGTTGCAAAGTGTGAAGTTGAGTAAGACTCAAAGCCCGACCACGGCAGAAGATAGACAGAGAATGAAAGTCATTCCCTATGCCTCAGCCATAGGTTCTATAAAGTATGCCATGCTGTGTACCAGACCTATTGTATACCCTACCCTGAGTTTGGCAAGGGAGTACAATTTTGATCTAGGAGTAGATCACTGGACAGCGGTCAAAATTATCCTTAGAGGACTAAGGAAATATTTCTCGGTTATGGAGGTGATAAAGAGTTCGTCGTAAAGAATTACGTCGATGCAAGCTTTGGCACCGATCTGGATGACTCTAAGTGACAATCCGGATACATATTGAAAGTGGGAGCAATTAGCTAAAGTAGCTCCGTGCAGAGCATTGTAGACATAGAAATTTGCAAAATACATATGGATCTGAATGTGGCAGACCCGTTGACTAAACTTCTCTCAAAAGCAAAACATGATCACACCTTAGTACTCTTCAGGTGTTAATCACATGGCGATGTGAACTAGATTATTGACTCTAGTAAACCCTTTGGGTATTGGTCACATGGCGATGTGAACTATAGAGTGTTAAATCACATGACGATGTGAACTATTGGTATTAAATCACATGGCAATGTGAACTAGATTATTGACTCTAGTGCAAGTGGGAGACTGAAGGAAATATGCCCTAGAGGCAATAATAAAGTTGTTATTTATATTTCCTTATATCATGATAAATGTTTATCATTCATGCTAGAATTGTATTAACGGGAAACTTGATACATGTGTAATACATAGACAAGACAGAGTGTCCCTAGTATGCCTCTACTTGACTAGTTTGTTAATCAAAGATGGTTAAGTTTTCTAGCCATAGACATGTGTTGTCATTTGATGAACGGGATCACATCATTAGAGAATGATGTGATGGACAAGACCCATCCGTTAGCTTAGCATAATGATCGTTTAGTTTTATTGCTATTGCTTTCTTCATGACTTATACATGTTCCTCTGACTATGAGATTATGCAACTCCCGAATACTGGAGGAACACCTTGTGTGCTATCAAACATCACAACGTAACTGGGTGATTATAAAGATGCTCTACAGGTGTCTCCGATGGTGTTTGTTGAGTTGGCATAGATCGAGATTAGGATTTGTCACTCCGAGTATCGGAGAGGTATCTCTGGGCCCTCTCGGTAATGATCATCACTATAAGCCTTGCAAGCAATGTGACTAATGAGTTAGTTGCGGGATGATGCATTACGGAACAAGTAAAGAGACTTGCCGGTAACGATATTGAACTAGGTATGATGATACCGACGATTGAATCTCGGGCAAGTAACATACCGATGAAAAAGGGAACAACGTATGTTATTATGCGGTTTGACCGATAAAGATCTTTGTAGAATATGTAGGAGCCAATATGAGCATCCAGGTTCCGCTATTGGTTATTGACCGGAGATATGTCTCGGTCATGTCTACATAGTTCTCGAACCTGTAGGGTCCGCACGCTTAATGTTCGATGACGATTTGTATTATGAGTTATGTGATTTGATGTACCGAAGTTTGTTCGGAGTCCCGAATGAGATCACGGACATGACAAGGAGTCTCAAAATGGTCAAGAGGTAAAGATTCATATATTGGAAGGTTGCATTCGGACATCGGAATGGTTCCGAGTGATTCGGGCATTTTTCCGGAGTATCGGGAAGTTGCCGGAACCCCCCGGGGAAAGATATGGGCCTTATGGGCCATAGGAGGGAGGCTAACCAGCCCACAAGGGGCTGGTGCACTCCTCACAAGGGAGGAGGCCGAATTGGACTTGGGAAGGGGGCACCACCCCCCTTTCCTTCTCCTACTCTCTCTCCTCCCCCTTTTCCCCCTCCGGTAGAAGGAAAAAAGGGTGGGGCCGAATCCTACTAGGACTGGAGTCCTAGTAGGACACCCCTCTCCCTGGCACGCCCCTTGTTGGCCGGACTCCTCCTCCCCTCCTTTATATACGGGGGCAGGGGGCACCCCAAAGGCACAACAACACAAGTTGATCTTTAGCCCTGTGCAGTGCCCCCCTCCACAGTTTTCCACCTCGGTCATATTGTCGTAGTGCTTAGGCGAAGCCCTGCGTCGGTAACTTCATCATTAGCGTCATTACGCCGTCATGCTGACGAAACTCTCCCACGGCCTCAGCTGGATCTAGAGTTCGAGGGACGTCACTGAGCTGAACGTGTGCAGACCGCGGAGGTGCCGTGCGTTCGGTACTTGATCGGTTAGATCGCGAAGATGTTCGACTACATCAACCGCGTTACTAAACGCTTCCGCTTTCGGTCTAGGAGGGTACGTGGACACACTCTCCCCGCTCGTTGCTATGGTTCTCCTAGATAGATCTTGCGTGATCGTAGGAATTTTTTGAAATACTACGTTCCCCATCAGGCCATTCGTCAGCCGAGCCTTCGAATGACTTCTGGTAAGACCCTTCAAGTTGTTTGAAAGTTTCCACCTGTATGATGATTCTGAGATGATCATTCAGGAGTTTTGAGCTTTGTTAAAAAAGTGTATAAAGGTCAAAAAAATAGCCAGCCTATATATACCCCCCACATATCCCATTAGCCACTCGAAGCAAAGTCCATCCATATCTTATTTTCTGAGAGAGAACTACATCAACTTTCAAGCCACTCCTTTGAGCTCTAATATCTTCCTCCATGCTTTCCACCCCTACCTCTCCGGCCAAAGGTTCATCTAGAGAGTGTTTTGAGTGTAAATCATTTGTAAATATGTACATAATCCTCAAATGATGTTCTAGTGGCCCTGGATATCCCTTTTTATGGATTTTTAAAATTTTACAAAGTTAAATAAATGGAGGATCTATTTTTATGTGGGATTCATATTTGAGTAAATCTAATGCATTTATCTTCTGTGTGTGAATTGCCTTGTTGCATATCTTCATAGCATTTCCTATCTTTGCATAATTATATCTTTGGTGTACTTAGTTTAGCCAAGTTGATTTAGGTTTGAACTTGTGAAAAACATCTAATTATTTTTCATAATTAAAATTGGAGTTACACATAATTATTTTTGAAATACTTACTCGCCCCTTAGGAAAAATCCAAGATCCTTTATTTTAGTCATGCGGTCATGTCAAACATGGCATAAAGTTTGCTCTTTCTAACCAATCATGGGTCTTATTTTGTTGCAACTATATAAATAACTCCAACATTTTTCCGGGACATTTTATTATTTAGAGAGAGAAAACAATGTGTGATTCTAAGGAGGTTAAGTTACCATTGCAAATGTTGTGAATTGAATAGAATTATCTGTGTGGTACTATTGATAAAAACAATCCAATGGGAAATCAGAGTCAGTATTAAAGGTGCATGTCTTGTATTTTTGGGTGGATGAAGAATCAAATTGTGTATTCAGTACTATTTTTCATGCTAGTGTAAGAATAAGAAATTTTCTTCCATGAGAAGATGGAGGTTGCAACTTCCATGTCTCATAGAATATGAATTTCATAACAGCACTTAATAACACTTTTGAGTGCCATGAAAGGTTTTTTCAGTTGGTATAAACTACAACAATATTTGTATTTTCGCATTTGATAAATGGATTTATAAATCTAAAGTCCACGAAAAAATATAATGCATCATATATTGTCAAGATTGCGAATTTATTCTTATTCCATCTTCATGGAAATCATGTTCAAAATCAATTAGATTCTTGTTGCTAAATCTTTTTTACTAAGTGACTTAGTGTCAAGAATTATTTAGTTTTCAACTACATATATGGATTATAATGTCTAAAGTTGGTATAAATATATGTAATATAAATATTGCATGTCAACCTTATTGTCTCCCCATCAAGTACAAACATTATCAACACTAGTATTATGGATGATGTCAAGAACATCTCACTATTTAGGAGGTTGTTATAAACTAGGTGAAGACGAAGCTCTAAATTTTGTTCAACCATTCATGTGGTTGTGATTTGGAAATTTATTTCCGTTCACAAGGTGTATCCCATCATCAAGTAGTACAAGTGGTAGTGATAAGAAATTTGATGTTGAAGCTAAATTTTCAATATATAAGATATTTGTATACATATTGTGCGTTCCTCTTGTCCACCGTTTTACAAAACCATGGAATTTGGATTTTGGAGTTATCCGCCTTACCTTTTGGATAAATTGTGTTCCTAGGATTCATAGTGGTTGAATAAGTTTGGTTAAACAATTTAAATATCTTGGATTTTTTGTGTTAGTGTGTTAATATGAATATTTGCCTCATGATGTTCTTTAGATATTATTGTTTGAGTGATATTGCACAAAATTTGGGTCGTCGTCCAATACTACAAAAAAATCAAAGATATTTGGATTTGCATCGAGATCAGTTACCTTATTTATTTTCTCTAAATAGAAGTGTACACAAACATCCTAGGGTGAAGTAGTTTTTGCATGGTACTTAGAAAAGAAACCTGGCAAAGAAAAGATTGCTCTTTTGTTCGATGGTTAAGCCATGTGGTGGTTATTTCCATAGTCGGTGATCCACGGCTAACAACCCCTGCAACCACCAAAGAACTCTAGCTTATAGCTTTATTCGCATATGGGTTCACAATAGGCAGTCATATATCTATTTTTCTTTCACGGTTGGTTCCATAGGGTTTTTAGTGATAGAGAATGGTGGTTGAGCGTCATACTACTTTATTTCCTCTACGTGTAACATCTATAGAAGAAACATGTATTTTTGTACAACCATTCCTGCGGTTTTGATTTGGAAATTTACTTTGTTTACAAGGTTTAACCCATCATCAACTAGTTCAAGTGGTATAAATAACAAATTTTATTTGAAGCTAAATTTTCAATAGATAAGATATTTGTATGCATTGTTGTGCATTCCTCGTGGCCACCTTTTTGATTTTGGAGTTATGTTGGCACATCGCCTTACCTTTCAGACAAATAGTGCTCCCAGGCTTCATAGTGCATTGTTTTTGTGTTAAGTGTGTTAAAAAATTATTTGCTCATGAGCTTCTTTAAATGATGTTATATGTGTTGTTGTTTGAGTGATATTACATAGAATTTGGACCATCATGCAATACTACAACACTAGAATTTGTTTGATGATTAAGCCATGTGGTGCCTGTTCCCATAGTCGGTGACCCATGGCAAACCACCTATGCTACCACTAAAGAACTATAGCCAATATAGCTTTATTCACATATGGGTTCACAATAGGTAGCCATGTATCTATTTTTCATGTTGGTTCCATAGGGTTTTCGATGATAGAGAGAATGGTGGTCGAGCGTCATACTACTTTATTTCCTCTACATGTACGTAACATCTATAGAAGAATCATGTATTACTTTTTATTTGTGTATCTTATTTATTTCAGATTGATTGTATGTCGCTATGTAGAATATATATATATATATATATATATATATATATATATATATATATATATATATATATATATATATATATATATATATATATATATATATATATAGTTCGAAGAAAAAATGAGGAGTATGTGCCAGTCCACATGTTACAGTTAAGCATCCATGTAAGAGCAAACTACTCGTTTAGGAAAATATGCTAAGATTTTACATAGCGAACTATTTTGAAATGGTTATTAAACTTAAAAGAAAAAAATGTTAGCAAACATACAACTTACCTAGATCTAATGAACCGTCATTCAAAAGCATGGTTACTTCAAATAGAAAATTGGGGGGGGGGATAACATATAGCACATAACCATATATGAGTCCACTAATTACACAAGGAAATAACAAAAAAATGATGCAAACAAAGAAAGTTATATTCTTTCACATCCACAGAACAATTTTTCCAATCCTATGCTATTTTATTGATCTCTTTTCTAAAAGTAAATAAACCATAATGACTTTCTCCACTTGCGATAGAACCTCTGTGCTTTCATCCATTTTAGCGCTAGTAGAAATATTTGTCCCAAGATTCATAATCATGGGATGTCTGGCTAGCTGGGAAGATCAGCTTTGGAACCTTTTCTTCCTTTCTATACTATGGAACTTCATGTGACCACCATAGGCTTGAGATGAGTTGAACGTGCGATCACAAATCTTGCATTTGTACTTACATAAGCTCGTAGAATCATGCACAATAACACTTTCGGTAACGACATTTGGGCCACCTATAGGAGTCTTGTCTTCTCTCAGGCCATGTGGGGATGTCATGAATGGAGCAAGAGGGGTAGGTACACCATCAGTAGCATCATGGGTTAGCGCTCCATGTGGTATATTTTGTTGCTCCTGAATAGTAAATGGTGTGAAGGGGTGACAAAATTTAGGAAAAAAAAATAAATTGTGATGGTAGTGAGTTTACCTCGATGACATGGGTGGTGGGGATCTTAAAGATTGGACCATCATCTGTTGCTCCAATAGTATTAAGGTGGGCATGAACAACGGCAACGGGATCTCCTTGGAGTAAGGATGTGACTGATGGAGACTCCATGGACAATATCCTCCTTAGATCTGATGAACCAAAGTAGTTCTTAATAGGATTTGACAAGAAAGCTTGGTACGATAACATTTCTGGCTGGTTCTCAATGATTTCCCTATGGTTGGGATTAGAATTATGGGTGTTGGCCATGGATAAAGGAGTAAATTGTGCATCAGGCAAGTTTGGTGGTAATGTTGATAGGGCTACATTGGCTTCACTTTCAGTGGATGTGACTTTGTTAGGATAGGAGCCATTAGGATCCATAGCTCCTAGGAATATCAAGAACTTTCAGCAGAAAGGTGTGGAAATTAGGGATGCATCTGTAGCGATAGTGTTTATTCTGATGAGGGATGTTATGGGAAGTGGTATTAGGTATATTTATAAGGATCTTGCATATATGTGAAACGAGGAGGGCCTCATGCATTATTCAATTGTGTCATTAACTAGAAGATTTGCATTTTAATCGCTACTATTCATACAATATCTAGGAGATATGGGTGATAAATTTGTCTAATAATTAATGATATCCTCTAGATATCTTATTGGTAAACTAATACTTGCCATCTCTGGCATAAAATTTGGCAGTAATTCATCTGCAAACAAGTGTTGAATGATTTATGGTATTATTATAGAAACATAAGTCACTCGATCTTGGAAGAAGAAAAAATATCACCAATGTTGATACGAAATTGCATGTTCTTCTTAAACAAGTGATGATTGTGTCAGTTTATTGTCTCAACTTTCAAAATAATGTTTTTATTCAACTTCCTTAGGCTTGCACCCTGGGTCCAAGCTACTATTTGCTTCTTCCTTTTTTGCTTTTTTTTCTTCAAACAGGAGCAGATGAATTATTGCCAAATTTTATGCCAAAGATGGCAAGTATTAGTTTACCAATAAGATATATCCTAGAGGATATCATATCATTAATTATTAGACAAATTTGTCAGCCATATCTCCAAGATATTGTATGAATAGTAACAATTAAAAGGAGAATAATGGATCCTGGAGGGGTGGGGGAGAGAGAGAGAGAGAGAGAGAGAGAGAGAGTAAAGCAAGAAAGATTTTCTTTCTTCATTTATTTCTTTTTCTAAATATCTATTTTAGATATACAACTATACCGCCTTATTACGAGAAGGTCGTTGTAATAACTGGAATATATTGGGAGTTCATGGAAACCTCAAGCTATGTCAGTATTATGTTCCCAGATAGCTACATAATGCATTTGTCACTTCATCTGTGTCCCAAGCATGCTATTATCTCACGTACATCACCATGGCTTGAAGTGCCTCCTCCATGTTACAATTTGTTGTAGCGGTCGAAAAAATTAGAGAGGGTTGAAAAGGGTGGATACTAAGAGTAACAAGCAGGTGAATGAATAATTAATTATTATTATTATTAGAAAAGGAGGATGACCCCCGGCCTTTGCATCTAGGAGATGCATGCAGCCACTTTATTAATTATTTACAAAGACCTTACAAAGTAATACATCAATATATCTGAAGCCGCCATCTTGACAACATCTATATCTACTCTTATCGATTGATGAAGGGGTGCAAAAAATGTGAGCCGTATACCCGACTTCTCAATAATTAATTGTTACGATGACACATGGGATGATGCACTCCCATTTTATGATGTTGTGGTGATGGAATATTCACACGAAGAAAGTGGTGAGAGAAATGTGTGTGCAGGAAGGCAATGCCAATAGTAAGATAGATAAAAGTACTATGCCATCTTCTTTACTCCCTCCGATCCATATTACTTGTCGGCTTGTCGCTCAAACAGATATATTTAAACGTATTTTAGTGTTAGATACATTTATTTAAGCGACAAATAATACAGATCGAAGGGAGTATTTCTTTTGTCATACCATTTTATCTAGGTCAACATCCACGATGCAATGTCCTTGGTATCTACTATATATAAATAGGAGCCCCTCACTATCTAATTTTCGTGGCTTCTGGTGAAGCCATGTCATCACTAATTTCTTGCGCTGATGTGCGCGTTTTCTCGGTAGCCTAGCTTTGTTTGTGTATTTAGCCCACCTAATTATCGCAGTAGGTCACAGAATCCCACTAGAAACCATTGTCGTTTCGTCTGCCCACCAGTGCCTCCACCATTACATCCTCTCCATCCCGTTGTCGATAGTTCAACGGGTAGAACCACACCTTTCTCCAAGTCGCCTACTCTTGCCCCGGGGCCGCCATGGGTCAGCGTTATTCCATCCAGATAGCCTATTCCTGTCTCCGCTACCTCCATAGGTCAGCGTTGTTCCACCATGATCACTCCTTGATGAATTCCTCTCAATTTTCTTATATTTTTCTTTGATTCGTGGCCTCGTGTTTAGTTTCTTGCTCCTCCATTATTTCATGGGATGCCTCCCCGAAGAAAGCGGCGAGCTCCCGCCGGGTGTCGTGTCATCGCCAGCGGCACCAAAGCTGTGGAACTTGCTAGCGTAGTCGCGTTCACCGCCTCCATGAAAGCATTGTAGGTGTAGAACGGGCCGCCCTCTCACCCGCTCTGGTTGTGGTCGCTCGGCATGGAATCGAACATGCTGCCGGCCTGCTACTTCCTGCTGGCGATGCCACGATCGATGTGGAAAATCATTGCCCATGGCTTGCATGCTTCCGTTAGATTGTAGTCAAGTCAGAGACTCAGAGTACCTACCAGTTGCTTGACATGGCTGTAATGTGATGTTAATCTACTGAAGCTTGATTACAATATTCTAACTCTAAGCCATCGTTTAGATTGTTGAAACAAGTGTTCGGGTTAAATAGTTTGTCACTAGATTAGATATGAGGAGCCAGAGGAAGATTTCAGGTGACTGATAATATTCATCTTTATTACTTTCTCTTTTCTTTTTGCAACTATCTTTATTACTTTCATGTCTAAAATTTCATTACATGCTTTAATATTCGTTGCAGCGTTGGAACAAATTGGAGATAGGCAAAATAGAATTAGTTACCTCAGAAGCTACTTTTGGCATGAGAGAGTGTGGGCTGTTGTGTATTTGTACCATTCAATTTTGAAACTTATCATTGTACGTACTTCAGATTATGCAGGCAACCTTCAGGTGGATTATCCCCTGGGGAACTTTCAGGTTCGTACCCTTGATTTTTCTTTATATAACCTCCATTTAGAATCGGATTAAGGGGGAAACATTGTAATAGTTCAATCTGAAGCTTCAAGAGATGAGTTCTTTATTTGGAAACAATATGTAGTCACTCCAGGTCTATGTAGGTATGTTTGCCTTGCTGTTTCAGTTGATTAAGCTTTTTTTGCTCAAAAAAAACCTTTTAGATAACCTTCCACTCACTATAATGTGCCAAATGTATATAATTCACCACCTGGGCAAGTGTTGATCACATCAAAAATATTTTTTCACATATGAACTTTGCATGAGGCTAACCTTTTTGGGTTACTTCTTAATTTTGTTCGCCGGATACGTAACTAGCTGCATTTCAATGCTTCTTAAAGTGAAACTTTATGTTTACAAGTAACCTTTATCAAAAAAATGTTTATAAGTAACCATGACAGCGGATATTAGGCCACGCATGTAGGAGTACAATCAGGTTCTTTCACAAAGTGGAGATTTTTCCATTAAACAAGATTTAAAAAAGTCATTTTATAAGCATTACATTTTGTGAATGCATATAATTGTTTCCTCTTTAGCGCTGCTTTGCTTCACATGTATAATGTAGTTAGGTTTTTCTTACTATTTCATGATAATATTATTTATTTTAAAATTTTCACAGCAACGCGTCGGGTATCTTCTAGTGTAAACAACTGGCACCCACTACTACAAAATTTCCGTCGTCTTGGCATGCCACATCACACAAAAACTATGGAGTTATTATTACACATGAATTGTCAGCACACTTAAACACATCTTTCACTCCTTGTAATTCCTCGTGACATCATATGTCCTGATAATGTCGTACCGTGTCTACTCCCCAACTCATGAGTCTTTGTTGTCTGTCAATTCACATTTACAGTGTCGAGTGATATAGTACCATTATTTTAGTGCAATTCTTTTTTGTGTCTATGTGTTAAGGATAAGGAGGACAAGTTACGGACGGGAACTTATCGTTCTCTGGTGTAATTACACCCAATTTTTTTTTAAAATAGTAATTTGCAAGAAAGTCAAAAAAATCTGTAACCCCTTGCGAGCAAAGTAGATTTATTGTTGCACTCGTATAGAAAATTCATGAAGAAATGACTTTCATGTTCTTGTGGACATAAAAAAACAAATTTGTCACTATATACAAGGTACTGTTCATGCTATATTCTCTGACAATTTGTCATTTTTGTCGGATAATATTTCGTTATAGAATATTTTTGTACGACAGAAACAACAGCTCAAGTCTGTTGGGAAAAAGTTTTGGAACGTTTCGACTTTTTCTGAATTTTTTAAAATAAAATCGGTTATCAGGTATAATTACCGCCATGTTCCAAAGGGTATTTTCCAACAAGTTACCTGCTATTAGCACTATAGCCACTTCTATTCTTATACTCTCATGCATGACACATATTTTCAGGTCGCAAGTTAGATAAGGGTGAAATGTTAGTGCAATAAGGGACTGTCAAAAAGGACATACCAAAGAGAACTAGGATGATCATCTAACATGATTATTTTTTAGGACTTCTGCCGACTTTCGCGGCAGCAACTCTTCCAAACTCATCGCCAGTGGTGTTATGGTCAATGCATATGCAACTCTTTGTTAATGGCATTGTACAAGAATCATTATAGTAAACAAATTTCTTGTCCATCCTTGTTTCAACTTAACCAACTATAGCCGCATCAAAATTAGTGTTCAACTTATTACAGAATAACTACACGAACAGAATTTTTCTATGTTCATATATAATATATTGCACATGATATTTAGCCACTTCATTGTTTTCATGATTTTTTAGAACTTCTACACCATTCAACTATAGTGAGTGAAGATATGCGCCGGAGTTCAGAATCAATACGATATGATACAACATTACAAACCCACACAAGATGTTACAAAATGTTTGTGTTCCAGATACAGACAGTATAGGCACAGGCCATGACAGAGCAATCTCCAACCGTCCAGCCAAATGATGCAACAAAGCAAGTTGCTGTTTCAGGTGGTAACGACGGAGTTCAGTCATTTTAGTTACAAACATTTTGGTACAGAAACCGCATGATAACACATGGTGAGCTCAACTTATTAGTCTGCCGTCCAGCTCTGCTCAACAATCTCCCGCACTTTGCGGTTGTACTCTCGCTTGTTCTCACTGAACATGCGGGCAGCTTCTGAGTTAGCAGGCGAATTCGGGTTAGGATCACACAGCAGCGACTGCAAATGGCACAAAAGCTCAGGTCAGTTCATCCCAAGCACAACCAACACCGTTGCCTCAGAGTGATTGGAAACACAACACAGCTTCCGTGTAATATCATTCACATTTTAAAAACTTGCATAGGCTATAGAGAGAAATCAACCCATAGGCCATTAATATGTTGAACGAGCAGGATAGCAGAAGTACTAGAACCGAGGGACTTGATCCATATAATCCAACGGCTATCAAACCCATAGGCTTAAGTATCTCTACTATTAAAGAGGAGTCTGCCGTCGTGATGGTACGTCGTGGTTTGGTTTGCTTTCGTACGTTTGGTTATTTCACGTTAATTATAGAGTAACGTTCTTTGGACGTGAGGATCACATTAATTATGGAAAGTATCATCGAGCGTTTGACGGGAGGATCGCGTTAATTATGAAGAGTACCATTCTTTGGACGGAAGGATTACGTTACTAGTGAAGATATCATTCTTTGGACGGAGTATCACGCTAATTATGGAAATTATCACCGAGCTTTGGACAGGAGGATCACTATAATATGTATGCTCCGTTGCAATGCATGGGCAATAGCTACTAGCAATAATTGTGCAGTGCACCAAGGTGTCAAAGGCTTTTTCAAGTCTAGTTTGAGCGCCTCAATCTCCCTTTTAGACTGATGGCGCTGACAGAAAAATTTGGAATCCAAGCATTATAGTCCTGAATTGTATGGCCTTTGATGAATCTGTATTGATTCCTGTGGCCAAGGTCAAGACTCAAGAATGACTTTCAAGGTGATTAGGCGAGATTTTAGGTGGTGTTTTTTGGTTTGGTGGCTATCCATGCAAGGGACAGGTATAGCCACTTTTTGGTGCGATACCACTAGTTTACAAGGAAGGATAGCAGGTCTGTAGGGATAAGGGCAACCCCATTTGGGGAATACTCTATATGTTGGTAGCCGCGATAAAATGCCAGATGAGAGAAACCAGCTCGCGGAGTCGCAATTCCCTCTTCCTCGTGAAATGTTTTTCTCCTATCACCGCCTTTATCTCATGTAATAACCCAGCCACACCGATCCCGTCTCTCTCGCTAATCCCTGGCTGTGACTTTGGCGGCCGCACACAGAGCTACAGCAGAGCGTATCACTTAGCGAGCGACGACGCTAGGTCAGTGCCTTATCTCCTCTTTCTCTCCCAGGGATTTCCTCTCACCTCTCACCCTGCCCGCTCCTTTCTTCTCTGTCTGCAGCAAGAGTGTGAGCGGCAGGGCAAGCTAATGGGCGAGCGGCGGCAGCATGCTTGCTCAAGGTAATCCGAGGTGCAATTAGAAAGGATAGGGTCACGTGTCCATAATTGTAACAAGCTTTGCATCTAACGTCCGAGGTGCAATTAGCCTGTGGGTGGCCGAATCCCACGCATTTACTACAAGATACAGGCAGCAGGGCGTGGATTGGCTAATTAAAGTTGCCAAAAAATGAAGACGCACTAATTTAATTGATCCCCCACATGCTCAAACAATTGGAGCAAGTGTGTTGAAAATATCGTAGCACTGAAGAGCTACCCAAATATGTCATGCATGACTCAAGACTTGAATAGATTCCAAATTTAAATTTTAAAATATATGCTCTAGTAATTAAGTAACGAGCTGGCATTGCAAAACGTTGGTGCATAAAACTATAAAAAATCTGAGCTGCTTATTTCTTGTACCTGGATAGATGTAAGTATAGCAGCTACATCATATATTGGGCTCCACTGATTCTGTAGGATATCTAAGCATATGCTTCCATCAGCATAAACTGCAGGCCATAAGAAAAAGGTCACGATGACAAATAGAAGTGGAGGGTACAAGACTTGTATCCTTGTTTTTGGCTTTCTATAAGCGGAGTAAAAAGAAAGCGAGAGTTTCATCAGTTCAAAATCATAAGCGATGCATGCACTCAAAGTATGCTGTAAAGGCTGCAGCATGCTTGCTCAAGGTAATCAGCAAATATGTATTCACGGCATAAAATCAATATCAAGCCTTCACAGCACAACTGACAAGTGTACATCTATAAAGCAGGTAACAAAATACAAAGGACGGTAGTTAATTGTTGGAAGTCTCTGAAACAGAAGGAACAAGAGAACTAAGGGCAAACAAAATAAATAGACTCCATTTATAAAAAGTACGCACAGATTTAAAAATTAGATACACTTGGTAGTATGTGACAGATCAATCTTTCATCTTTCAGTTAGAAATGCATGACAGATCAATCTTTCAGTTAGAAATACGTGACAGATCAATCTTTCGATTAGAAATGCATGATTGCTCAATTTTATCTATGTATTCCCTCCGTAAAGAAATATAAGGCGTTTAGATCACTAAAGAGCGTTTAGTCCACTGATCTAAACGCTCTTATATTTCTTTACAGAGGGAGTATCTAACTATTTCCTGTGCACACAAGTATTTAAAGATGAGGTGAAACAACTTACTGTTAGGGTGAAACATCCGAGAAATAAACCGAACTGTTGGTGGCTTATTAGGATATTCTTCATTAAACTGGAGAGTCAGCTTAAACGTACCTGAAAATGGGATACAGCTCAGCACAAAATGGAAGAAAGAAATCAAAATATGCAATCAGAACTAAAATAACAGGGATACTATAAGCAACCTATTTGCCATACAAATAGTGCATGCGATGCTAGTTACTGCACTGAGTTGACCTAGACTCGGCTCTCAAATTTTGTATTTTCGATCTGTTGAGGAAGGTTCTAAATAGCTATCTGGGCTACAGATTTTTTTGGACCCTAGTCGTTAAGCGATATGCCAATGTTCCACTATAGTAGCGATAACCGCTATAGCTTCAAATAGCTCAGTATTTGCCTTATCTAGCCATAACTCTTCTATCCTATATAGGTACTCCCTCCGTCCCAAAATGTAAGACCATTTTTAGTGTCAAAAATTGTCTTACATTTTGGGACGGAGGGAGTACCTTTTACCAACACAACATGCTAAATTTGGAACTCAACTTCAACTTCGTAACAAAGCCTACATATATTATAAGCTTAATAACTTATGAGAAAACCTATCAAAGTACCTCTTTTTTCTCTGCTCAGCACTCTGATAACTACATGTCTAAGTAGTTAAGTACATGGTATTTATTCTGAAGAAAACAGGTTCTGGTCATTTGTGTCGTTTTATATTCCACTGCCTTACATGAATAATCTTGTATATTTATTATTTTCTTATTACAGTAGGCAGACACTATTCCAGCGGCCTCAGGACAGGAGTGCATGGACAGCAGTGGCAACGACAAAATACATCATCAGGGTATCCATCATGAGGTTGGTTGGCACATAACGGCCCATCCCCATTTCAATGTCGGACCACACCCCTGATTCGCCACATCATTCCATATGTCGAACTACCAATATTACGACAGGAGATATGCAGATTGGAATCACAAACACATTGCTAATCTTTGGTGGCCATGGCACCTAGCATGTAGGAACCCAGGCAAAGCCAAATTGTGCCATATACAACCCCATTTGTCTGCATCGCCCGTTGGCCAGCCCATATTAAATTCACCAGAACCAGATACGATCATGCAGCTATGTTTGGGGCCAACGCCACGACACACCTTAATCACACGCGCCACCGCCATCCCCCACCCAACCTTTGCTCTCAACAGTGACACCAACATTAATAATTGCACCAATTTCGAAATGGGTGATATTTTTTATTTATTTATCTTGGTTTATATCATTGGTATCAGCAGGTACTTTACATACTTGAATATGGAATTAGGGATATTTCCCCTGTCCGTGTTAATTCCAATTTGTGATTTACCACTGTGTTTGCTTGCCAGATAATATGTATTTGACAGTGAGGTGACAAGTTCACATGGCCATATTTTGTTCTGCCAGACACTTATACTAGTAGATTATGGTATTCCGATTAACATTAGTATGTTTGGTATTAATCTTTCGTCACCAACGGCAGCAGCATATGTAAATGATATTAAATGCTTAGACATGAGACCTCAAGTGCAGGTAGAAACGATAGGTTTCAACAGTTCAAGAACAACCAAAACCAAGGGAGCCCAGCAAGGAAATCCCAGGATATCATTGAAAGAGCTAGCAACTACACGTAGATCAACTAACCTCCGTCCCAGGGGCTATCGTCAGGGCTGCAAGTCAACACGAGTAAATGCATGAGCACACCATGACCCAAAAACATTGAAGAGGAAAAGAAAGGGACGGCGCGACCATGTAACCCTAGCATCATTCATACCCAAAAATCACAGCATTCCACAGCATTATGTTGTTGTCCTGCGGCGCCCCGCTTATGCCCGCAGGAGGGTCCTGCATCAGCCGCTTGAAGTCCCTCATCAGCCTCTTCCTTGAAGGAGTCGACATCCTCGAAATTCTCTGCGAAAACCACAACACCATGTGAGCGCACCGCCACAAAAGCTACCAACCGACACATAACGGCGCAGACCCAGATTTTCGCGAACATCGGACATCGAATCTACGGACACGGAATTCGCTCGCGGCGTCCTCGCTCTCGCGTGCTCGGCTCAAATCCTCCCTCCTCCGCACCAACTGCTCGTGCCCCCGCCACCAGCAGGCGAATTTGACAAGAGAACAAGCGTCTATCTAGGTCGAATCGAGAGCTCTGGCCTAAGAAATTCCCCAAAAAACAACCGAATCGGGGGAGCGAAGCTAGGGATCGGGCGATCTGGGAGGGGGGCAGGGGATCGGCGGTCACCTGAGATGCGGCCGGCGGTGGGGGTGGAGACGTGGGCTCCCGCGTGCTCGTTGTCCTAGAGCATGGAGACGACGGAATGGACGGCTTTAGGTCGGCCTGGGCGATGGGAGGGAGGCTATGTAGAGAAGAGGGGGGCAAAAAGATTGGACAGGAGAGTCGAGGAAAGTCAGCGATGACAACACCGCCACTGGTCGATTCACGCACGCAAGTGATCCAAATATCCTGCCGAAAGGCACCTACTCAATTGTTTTGGTGAACAATGCTGAGAAGGATGCGAAGGGAAAATATCGCACAAAATCATAGTACTCCTCCATTTTGTTATACAAAGGTCATTTCATTTTTCGTGTGAAACTTTAACTTATAATTTTGATCAATAAAATATATGTCTTAATACAATCTGAAAATCTAAGAAAGTGATTCAGAATGAAGGGAGTAGGTTATATGTCAAAAAATATATAGTATTATCAAGAAGTTCTTGAAATGTGCATTCAGTGACATACAACTCACATTTCATTGATAAAATTAATGGTTACAGTTAAACATAAAAATATAAGATGCCCTTTATACAAATACGGAGGAAGTGCATTCTAAGTTCAACCTCCTAATCTACTTATCTTAACATGAAAACATGTACATCAACATGTAATCATGCATGAAAATACGTGAAAAATATTCACCTTAAAGTGCAACCATAATAAGTGGAAATACAGTGGAAATCGTTATCATTCTGTTATGCTATTCGTATTCTTATTTTCAATTCAAATATGCAACCAAATATTAGTGAGATACTAACGGAGATGATTATAACCTTATGGCCACATTTTTTCAGAACAAATCATATAAACACATGTTTTCAGGTAATTTGCTGCATCTCAACCAAACACAACATGTAGAAACTTATATGATGCTTTAGCTTGCAATTGCTCGCGTGCATATAGAGGTAAAAGAAGTTTGGCGGACATGAAATATGTTGGTTGAGCAACGGGAGAATAATAGCATTAGCATTATTGATAAATATTGCTATCAACAACAACAAAATACTAAGACCATATACAATGCAAGATGTCTAGAGAGGGGCTTGTAAAAATAAACCTTTTCTCTCAAGCAACGGTAGAAGTACCTAAGTAAGCTTATGTGTTATCAAATAAGCACTGATGTTAAAGAAAAAATAAACAAACGCTTCTCCGATATCACTCCCAAGAAGGGATTATACAAATAAGTTGTCATGTTTTGTTTTCATCACTATCTTTGACAGACAATATTGTTGGCGCCTAGCTATGAAGAGGGTTAAATAAATTAAAGTAAAGCATACCACAGTGCATGATTTTGGCACCGATGTAGACTTTGATACATCAGCTTGCGATAGCAACATCGGAAGACCATAGCTTCGAAGTAGCTACTAGTTTAGTCCAAATTAGTCTACACGATGAAAAGAGGATACGTAAGCACTAACATGGGCACATAGATATTTTCTATGGATAATGTGCAAAGCATTTCTAATTATTCCATTTTAGCCCATTCCACATTTTATTCACATATGCACCCAAATTCTCCTTTCCAATTCCTAGCTAGCTTATATCTCATCCTTGGCATGTAGTCACCGACATCACCATCCATACTCCTCGTAGACAATGTGTGCGCCCAGCTTGTTGTCGCTTCATTTATCCCTTTCTCGACATTCCCTCTCCCCCCCCCCCCATATATCTCTCTCTAATGCACTTCACCCCGTGGCAGAGAGAAGAAGCAAACGTTGTCTCACATGTTGTTGGTGAATTTGCACTTCATACAGGTGGAGGTTGTGAGGGTGTACACCTTGAATACAAAGGACAAATTTTTAAAAGATTTATACATATGAGTGGTACGTAAACTCGATCAAACTTTGGGGTTTTCCATTCATTGTTTCTTCATGAGATAGATACATGGAACTTCCTCTTAGTTTTGTGGAAGAATCCTGCGCAATTAACCCCTTAACCACCCATTTTCTTTGGCATTTTTCTCTAAAAGAAATTTGCTTTGCAATTGTGTGCCTCGTTTTAAGTGTTCACTAAATAACTGCTTGACATGTAGTCAAGGTTGACTTTGAACCTTCAAGGGCAGCCTTGTTCGCATTGTGCCTCCGCTCTAGAGCTCTCTTTATAAACCGCACCATGTTCCCGGTGCCATGCTCTATGAGATCTTCTCTTACTTCCATAGCTAAGGAGAAGACCAGAAGAACAACTAATTAGTTCCTTCTATTTTTATCTCTCAATGCATCCTCTTCTTCTCCTTTGTTTCACCATCTCTAGTTATGGGTTTATGTTGTTTGCTTGTGCAATGACACGGTATCAAAGGTGTTGTCTACACACCTTCGTAAAGAACCCTATGGTATGATGGAAACCTAGACTGACTTAGGATATTTTTATTACTTCACGAAAATGGATAGACAACTCATATTTTTGGAATTGATTACACATCTTTTCTTTCCTATTTATAAATGTTGGAGTTGCTGGTGAATTCACGTTCCTACTTGTAAAGGTTGAAGTTGATGTTGAGTTCATATGTGACACCGACAAACTTCACAAATATACAAATACACCTCTAACCACATGTGGGATTGGCAATATTGTCAAATCCTAATATATCTACCACCATCAACCACTAGTAACTTTGTTACTTAGATGCTGCCACATTTTGTTTTCCATCACATATTTTACCAAGAGGTTAGATTCAAACAACTTTTACTATGAAAATAGAACATACTTTGTTGGTTTGTACAACATAGCTTGTTGGTTACTCACTCGGTCTCTATGCACATGACCCCTTCATATTTCGGAATTCAACGTTGGCCGCTAATGTCATTAATAATGCACGAGTACCATGTAACACAAATTATATCTTTGTAAATTATCTGTAAAGCAAACTCAAAGGTATAATTTATGTGACACATAAACCATGGTATATTGGTAAAACTTATAGTCAAACTAAAACCTCAAAATGCATGTGTGCCACTTAGAACCAAGGTGGAGAGAGCCTATGCTTTGAACACATCATTGATGTAAAAGATCGGACTTACCATTTCCTATCCTCTTGTGATTTGACATGATAAAGAAAAATAATTGCTTCTCCGTGTAGCTGCACGATTTGGCGTAGACAAGCGCACAACCTCCCAGCCGCGCAATTAAGACAAAATTGTGATCTCGTCAATAGGCATAATTAATGAGTTCACAAGAGGTGGCATATGTCAATAGTATTTGCATGGGGTAGATCTATGTCTCCTTGTGCATTTAATTTTGCTTTGCAGAATTTTTTAAAACTATAACTTTTGATAAAAAATTCCTAATCGAGATCCATTTTCACCTTTAGGTATCTCTCGGCAAGCTCTTCAAAACCAGATCTCATTTGTATATGCTTAAACACATTATAAAAAGAAGCAACTTTGCTGCTATAGGAGGCACCTTTTAGTCTTGCATATAGCAACTTCATATCAAGTTCCTTACCATGACTTTTTAATTAGCCCAATGCCATTCTATGTTGGCTACTATGAACACCAAGTTGCCTAATGTTATCTTAAACTGAGGTTATTTTAATGTGGGACATTATTTTTCCCTTTTTAGGTGTACAAGCCGCTAGTCAGCAACCATGCGTTGGCTAGTTGTGGCCTAAAAAAATACATTTATTCGGTTTTCTACATACGATGCAAGTATAGATCACCACAACTAAACATGCGATCATTTTAATGTGGCAAAACAAATCTTATACTATAGACATTTTTTCTATGTTGCCTCAGTTTTGATAGGTCTCAATCGTTCATGCAGGGAAACTATGCCCTAAAATACATGATGGTGATAAACATGTGGTTATCGTTACCCTGCGTGAACGATTGAGACCTATCATTTTCTAGCACAAAACGGCATATCCTTCGGTGCGAACGATAAGCATTTTATTGTTGGTACTAATGATGTTAATATTTAAATCATTATGTCCAGTAACAACTTGGTCATAGTTCATGGAAAATCCCTATTGTAACATTATATATTATTATTAATAAAAAAGTTATTGATGTAACAACCATGCTTGATGTTTTGCTCCTGTCAGAGTAATGCTCCACATATAGGATGCATACAGGGTTTTTACGCGCTGATTAGACGTGGCAGGTTGTGGTTGATTTCGGTTGAGGAAGTTGGGCCCTCCCTGAAATTTAGGAGGGAGAGGTTTAGTATACATGAAAAGGTCCGTAAAACTCCCATAATTGATTGTAAGTCTAGAATTTTTGGTCTTGTTATGATCTGACACGGTAAAGAAAATACATCTCTTCATTTTTTTGTCCCTAGTATCAACAACACAAAGTTTGAGGGGTGATATTCAAGTGGGAGTTGTGTATGATAGTTGGGTTCAATCTTGCAATTAATCTACTGTAGTGACAGAAAGTGGAAAAGACTTGTATTGTGTTGTTGCTACTAGGGATAAAAAGATGGTTGCGTAGTTGTCCTTTGAACACATGGTGAAGATAATATATCATCTACTTCATGTCATCATACTTATTGCAATACTCTGTTTTACTTAATATTTTAAGATGAATGATGGATAGCGGTCTTGAGTGAAGTATTAGCTATAGATGCAGTTGGATAGATGTGATGCTCATATGTTGATTATGCCATGGATACTCATAGTAACAAAAACTGCAACTTAATCGATGCACAACTATAGTTGCACACCATGCTTTTTTTAGAGAAACCACTAGTGAACCTATGGATCCCGGTCCATCTTCCTCTTATGTTCTTTCAACCTCGATCAAACACTCTTTTCAATTCCTTGCTTTTACTTTTCATTGCAATCAAATTTTCCATGCACATGTGCGTTTAATCATTTTAACTAGCAATCTAGTGAGACTGACAACCTCACTAGTCATGTTGGGGCCCAAGGCAGTTTTGTATTTGTGTGTGCAGGTACCGATCATCAGGCGTGTTGCTAAACTTATGTGCTTTGATATACCTTGAGGTAACTTAAGGGAAATTATTGCTTGTTATAAACCCTTGCACTTGGGCCCCAACACTTTCTTAGTTGACAGGAAGCGAGGAAGCACACGACACTCTTGCACAATCTTCGCCGCACCGGGATATAGCTTCTACGTTTTCACGAACAATATATTGGTGTCATGTGAAGCAGTGGCTTTGATCTCAAGCTTCTTCTCTTCGAGCTTGACTTTCTTGTTTTGCACGTCCATGAACATGTCAAACCGCTTCACCTTGTTTTGATGCTCCACCTCCTTACACTTGGCAGTTGCTTTCTCCTTATTCTCCATAATGTCCTCAAACTTCTCCATCATCTTAGACTCCGCCCCTTCTTGCTTCTCCTTCTCCAACTCCACTTCCCCAGCCCATAGTCACCTTCGTGGCTAGAGCAATCCCTTCATTTTGTTGGAATGGTTGGATCACCACCTTCCTCTTCATTGGTTGTGGCAGTCTTGAGGGAATTGGCAGCGAAGGCGAGGAACTTGCTTTGCTCCTTCAACTTCATCAACCGATGTAAAAAGAGAAAGTGCTTCTCCCCTGTCCTGGGATACAATGTGCACACGTGTGCGGGCTAGCAAAGGAAGACAATGACATTGTCAACAAGTTGCAACATTGAGCAAATCCGGCCAAATGACTAACACGTGGAGTAACAAGCCACACAACTTACTTGCTCTTGGAGTGCCGCACCATTTGGCCACTGGTCATGCACTTGTTTGTAAAAAGCCACACTACTTATTGACAACCTCTTGAATGTTGTACCATCGATGGCCGAGCGACTTCAGATTGCGATCATGGATCACTTCCGGTGCGGTACACATTGTAGTACTTTTGCTCGTGAAACCAATCATGCACACTTTGCCAAAATGCCCCGTCTTTTTGCTCCATGCCATGAAACAGATCAATACCAGTGGCCAACCACGCCTCACACAACAATTCATTATCCTCGATGGAGAAATTATGTCCCCTCTTCTTATTTGGGTTGGCACCCGGTGACCAGTAGTCATCCGGATCCATGTTTATCTACTAGGTGTCTGGTTGTGGTTGTTCCTCAGGTTGGGAGTCATCCACACTTGTCCGTCTTTATGGCCACCTCCACCGCGGACCATGTTCATCATCTCCAGCTCATTTTACTGTCATCGCACTTGGTTGAGACATTCTGAAGTGTCGGGGGGATGAACCCCAGGCAGGCAATGGAACCCGGATCCTTTTCAAAAACAACGGGGCCAGCAACGCCCCTCAAGCCGGCTCACGCTTCGCTGGGTCGCTCGACCCGGCCAAAGCCCCTCGACCCGGCCGAATTCCTCAACCTGGCCCCGACGGCCGGCGCAAGGCAGCCGAACCCGGTGCACCAAGACTTCTCCAACAAGCCAGATCCCCTTTGGCGTGTTCCCCAACCGGTCGCGGGTCAGCTCCCGTCCCATCCAGGCCGTACGATGGGACGAGTCTTCATTCAGAGATGAGCAAGGCAACAGTGCCCCTCCCACGCCTCTGGTCAGCCGGGGCGTGGCAACAGTGCCTCACCTACCCGCTGACCAGGGTTGGCGTGGCCACAGTGCACTTGTCGTCACTGCTGACGCCAGCAAGCGGCGACCTGACGGAGCGCCCCTGTAGCGGACTCAACCCGGCCACTCCTTGACGATCGACAAGACGGCCAACAGTGCCCCTACACCCGACGGGTCCCACGCCCGGAGAACCCGGCGAGCCCTGACACCCGGCGGGTGATAACCCACAAGTATAGGGGATCAATTGTAGCCTCTTTCGATAAGTAAGAGTGTTGAACCCAACGAGGAGCTAAAGGTAGAACAAATATTCCCTCAAGTTCTATCGACCACCGATACAACTCTACGCACGCTTAACGTTCGCTTTACCTAGAACAAGTATGAAACTAGAAGTACTTTGTAGGTGTATTTAGATAGGTTTGCAAGATAATAAAGAGAGCGTAAATAAAAAGTAGGGGCTGTTTAAATAAAGAAACAGTAAATTTAGTATAGCGAGTGTGGAAAGGTGGTGGTAGGAGTTGCGAAATTGTCCCTAAGCAATTGACTACTTTACTAGACCGATAGCAAGTTTTATGTGGGAGAGGCCACTGCTAGCATGTCATCCCTGACTTGGAATTCTATGCACTTATGATTGGAACTATTAGCAAGCGTCCGCAACTACTAACGTTCATTAAGGTAAAACCCAACCATAGCATTAAGATATATTGGTCCCCCTTCAATCCCGTATGCATCAATTTCTATGCTAGGTTGAAGCTTTTGTCACTCTTGCCCTCCAATACATAGTTCTATCAACATACAACTAACCATATGGTGTGATACACGCGCGCGCTCATATGATGGGCACCAAAGGACAGCAACATAACCACAAGCAAATTAAACCAATCATAGCAATTCATCAATCACCGATAGGACAACGAAAATCTACTCAGACATCATAGGATGGCAACACATCATTGGATAATAATATGAAGCATAAAGCACCATGTTCAAGTAGAGGGTACAGCGGGTTGCGGGAGAGTGGACCGCTGTAGATAGAGGGGGGAAGGTGATGGAGATGTTGGTGAAGATGGCGTAGGTGTTGGTGAAGATCGCGGTGATGATGATGGCCCCAGCGGCGTTCCGGCGCCACTGGAAGCGAGGGGGAGAGAGAGCCCCCCTCCTTCTTCTTCTTCCTTGACCTTCTCCCTAGATGGGAGAAGGGTTTCCCCTATAGTCCATGGACTCCATGGCGTGGGAGGGGCGAGAGCCCCTCCGAGATTGGATCTGTCTCTCTGTCTCTCTTTGTTTCTGCGTTCTCAGATCTGGCCTTTCACCGTTTCTTTTATAACCGGAGATCCATAACTCCGATTGGGCTGAATTTTGGACACGATCTCTATCCGGAAATTAGCTTTCTTGCGGCGAAAGAAGGGCTCCAACCGCCTTACGGGGTGGCCGCGAGGGTCCAGGGCGCGCCTGACCCCCTGGGGCGCCCCCTGCCTCGTGGCCCCCTCGGGCATCGTATCGCGTTGATTCTTCTTCCCAAAAATCACAAATATTCCAAAAAAAATCTCCGTCAGTTTTTATCCCGTTTGGACTCCGTTTGATATGGATTTTCTGCGAAACAAAAAACATGCAACAAACAGGACCTGACACTGGGCACTGGATCAATATGTTAGTCCCAAAAATAGTATAAAAAGTTGCCAAAAGTATATGAAAGTTGTAGAATATTTGCATGGAACAATAAAAAATTATAGATACGACGGAGACGTATCAGCATCCCCAAGCTTAATTCCTGCTCGTCCTCGAGTAGGTAAATGATAAAAAAGATAATTTTTGATGTGGAATGCTACCTAGTATAATCTTGATCACATAATCTAATCATGGCATGAATATTAAGACACGAGTGATTCAAAGCAATAGTCTATCATTTGACATTAAGACAATAATACTTCAAGCATACTAATAAAGCAATCATGTCTTTTCAAAATAACATGGCCAAAGAAAGTTATCCCTACAAAATCATATGGTCTGGCTATGCTCCATCTTCACCACACAAAATATTCACATCATGCACATCCCCGATGACAAGCCGAGCAATTGGTTCATACTTTTTAACGCGCTTCAGCCTTTTCAACCCTCACGCAATACATGAGCGCAAGCCATGGACATAGCACTATGGATGGAATAGAATATGATGATGGAGGTTGTGTGGAGAAGACAAAAAAGGAAAAAGTCTCACATCGACGCAGCTAATCAACGGGCTATGGAGATGCCCATCAATTGATGTTAATGTGAGGAGTAGGGATTGCCATGCAACGGATGCACTAAGAGCTATAAGTGTATGAAAGCTTAAAGTGGAAACTAAGTGGGTGTGCATCCAACTTGCTTGCTCATGAAGACCTCGGGCATTTGAGGAAGCCCATCATCTGAATATACAAGCCAAGTTCTATAATGAAAATTCCCACTAGTATATAAAAGTGATAACTCAAGAGACTCTCTATATGAAGAACATGGTGCTACTTTGAAGCACAAGTGTGGTAAAAGGATAGTAACATTGCCCCTTTTTCTTTTCTTTTCTTTTCTCTTTTTTTGCGGGCTTCTTTGGCCCCCCTTTTTTTATTTAGGCTTCTTTGGCCTCTCTTTTTTTCTTGGGGCAATGCTCTAATAATGATGATCATCACACTTTTATTTACTTACAACTCGATACTAGAACAAAGATATGACTCTATATGAATGCCTCCGGCGGTGTACCGGGATGTGCAATGATCTAGCGTAGCAATGACATCAAAAAACGGACAAGCCATGAAAACATCATGCTAGCTATCTTACGATCATGCAAAGCAATATGAAAATAAATGCTCAAGTCATGTATATGATGATGATGGAAGTTGCATGGCAATATATCTCGGAATGGCTATGGAAATGCCATGATAGGTAGGTATGGTGGCTGTTTTGAGGAAGATATAAGGAGGCTTATGTGTGACAGAGTGTATCGTACCACGGGGTTTGGATGCACCGGCGAAGTTTGCACCAACTCTCGAGGTGAGAAAGGGCAATGCATGGTACCGAAGAGGCTAGCAATGATGGAAGGGTGAGAGTGTGTATAATCCATGGACTCAACATTAGTCATAAAGAACTCATATACTTATTGCAAAAGTTTGTTAGCCCTCGAAGCAAAGTACTATTACGCATGCCCCTAGGGGGATAGATTGGTAGGAAAAGACCATCGCTCGTCCCCGACCGCCACTCATAAGGAAGACAATCAATAAATACCTCATGCTCCAACTTCGTTACATATCGGTTCACCATACGTGCATGCTACGGGAATCACAAACTTCAACACAAGTATTTATACAATCCACAACTACCCACTAGCATGACTCTAACATCACCATCTTTATATCGCAAAACTATTGCAAGGAATCAAACATATCATATTCAGTGATCTATAAGTTTTATGTAGGATTTTATGACTAACCATGTGAATGACCAATTCATGTCATCTCTCTAAATAGATATAAGTGAAGCAAGAGAGTTTAATTCTTTCTAAAAAAGATATGCCCACGCTCTAACAAGTATAAGTGAAGCAAAAGAGCATTCTACAAATGGCAGTTTTCTATGTGAAGAGAAATAGGCAATCCAAACTTCAAATGATATAAGTGAAGCACATGAAGCATTCTATAAAGCCATACTCAAAAGATATAAGTGAAGTGCAAAGAGCATTCTATAAATCAACCAAGTACTATCTCATACCAGCATGGTGCATAAAAGAAAAGTGAAAACTAAAAGCAAAAGACGCTCCAAGATTTGCACATATCGCATGAACGAAACGAATCCGAAAACATACCGATACTTGTTGAAGAAAGATGGGATGCCTTTCGGGGCATCCCCAAGCTTAGACGCTTGAGTCTCCTTGAATATTTACTTGGGGTGCCTTGGTAATCCCCAAGCTTGAGCTCTTGCCTCTCCTCCTTCTCCTCACATCGAGACATCCTCGATCTTCGAACACTTCATCCACACAAAACTCAACAAAAAGCTCGGTAAGATCCGTTAGTATAATAAAGCAAATCACTACTCTAAGTACTGTTGCAAACCAATTCATATTTTGTTTTTGCATTGTAGCTACTGTAATATAACTTTTCCATGGCTTAATCCACTGATAGAAATCGACAGTTTCATCAAAACAAGCAACCTAAGCATCAAAAACAGAATCTGTCTTAAACAGGACAGTCTATAGTAATCTGAACATTCACCATACTTCTGGTATTCCAAAAATTCTGCAAAAATTAGGAAAAATAAATAATTTGTATATAAAGACAGTGCAAAAAGTTTCAGAACCTTTTGACGTTCAGTACAAAATGTAAAATCGCGCACTACAGCCAAAGTTTCTGTCCTGCACCGCACAAACCAACAAGCATTGTAAACATCCTAAAGGCAAACCTTGGCACATTATTTTTATTTTTAAACTTTATAAAAGCACACAACAGAAATAAATGACTCTCTAAAACTTCCGGGTTGTCTCCCTGGCAGCGCTTTCTTTAGAGCCATTAAGCTAGGCATATAGTGCTCAAGTAATGAATCCACCCGGATCCCAATGTATATCAAAGCCAATTTTAATTAACAATGATTTGTGATTATGTAGTGAGCACAAAGTAACATATATCATGCAATGACGAAGTCTAACTCTCTTCCTATGCATCGGCATGTCATAAAAGAACAATTCATGCACACATAGTAAAGGCCAATGCATAGTATAAACAGTTTTTTGCAATTTTATCATATTGGAAACATGGAGAGGCGGAGATGTAGTTCCTCTCTCATAATAATTGCAAGTAGGAGCAGCAAGCACATGCATATTATATCTATCAAAATCATCATGTGTAGTAGGAAAATGCAACCCATCAATATAATCCTTAATAAGGGCAAACTTCTTTGATATAGTGTAGTCGGGAGAATTCAAAAAGATAATAGGACTATCATGCGTGGGTGCAATAGCAACAATTTCATGTTTAACATAAGGAGCTATAGCAAGTTCATCTCCATAAGCATAATTCATATTGGTATCTTGGCCACAGGCATAGCAAGCATCATCAAAAAGGGATATTTCAAAGGAATCAACCGGATCATAACAATCATCATAGCAATCATCCTTCGGTAAGCACGAAGGAAAATTAAACAATGTACGAGTTGAAGAGTTACTCTCATTAGAAGGTGGGAACGGGTAGCTAATCCGCTCTTCCTCCTTTTGTTCTCCCTCTCCTCATCATCTTTTTCATCCAATGAGCTCATAGTTTCATCAATTTCTTCTTCCATAGACTCCTGCAAAATATTAGTCTCTTCTTGGACAGTGGAGGAGTCCTCAATATATGGTTTAACATAGGCATTAGAAGCATAATTATCATAACAATATTTAAGTATGGCAAAATTTTCAGATTTGTAAAGAGTAGCATCATACTTTTCAATCAAAGAAGCAATTTCATAAGCACCCTTAAAAGCAACAAATTCTTCATTTTGTTGAACATCATAGTAATTATAAACACCCTTAGCATACGAAGATACGATTCCATTATCGCTAAACTCACATTGGTAGGGAAGGTGTTTCTTAGGGTTTTCAGAACAACAAGTAACATCATATATTTCACATAAATTCCAATCATAACACTGCAAACGATGAATTTGATCCAGTAAAAGTTCCCCTTTTTGAGATAAGCGGTGTCGCACATAACAAGCATGCTCATCTAAAGATTTGCCCTCAACTAAGCTAGTTGCGGTTTCAGCACGAGCACAAAGGGATCGAAGATGATCCAAGTAAAAAGCTTTAGGAGTGTGATAGATTTTGAATGGTTCTTCAACCATTGGTATAGTAGGTACAACTAATTTTTTTTGGTATTTTGCGTTTCCTACCCATAACTAAAGATAGAAAACAAGAGCACAAAATAAAAACTACTTAGTGATAAAGCAAACAAGCACACACGAGAATATTCACCCCACGCTATTGCTCCCCGGCAACGGCGCCAGAAAAAGGTCTTGATAACCCACAAGTATAGGGGATCAATTGTAGCCTCTTCCGATAAGTAAGAGTGTCGAACCCACCGAGGAGCTAAAGGTAGAACAAATATTCCCTCAAGTTCTATCGACCACCGATACAACTCTACGCACGCTTAACGTTCACTTTACCTACAACAAGTATGAAACTAGAAGTACTTTGTAGGTGTATTTAGATAGCTTTGCAAGATAATAAAGAGCACGTAAATAAAAAGTAGGGGCTGTTTAAATAAAGAAACAATAAAGTTAGTATAGCGAGTGTGGAAAAGTGGTGGTAGGAGTTGCGAAATTTTCCTTAAGCAATTGACTACTTTACTAGACCGATAGCAAGTTTTATGTGGGAGAGGCCACTGCTAGCATGTCATCCCTGGCTTGGAATTCTATGCACTTATGATTGGAACTATTAGCAAGCGTCCGCAACTACTAACGTTCATTAAGGTAAAACCCAACCATAGCATTAAGATATATTGGTCCCCCTTCAATCCCGTATGCATCAATTTCTATGCTAGGTTGAAGCTTTTGTCACTCTTGCCCTCCAATACATAGTCCTATCAACATACAACTAACCCTATGGTGTGATCCACGCGTGCGCTCATATGATGGGCACCAAAGGACAGCAACATAAGCACAGGCAAATTAAACCAATCATAGCAATTCATTAATCACCGATAGGACAACGAAAATCTACTCAGACATCATAGGATGGCAACACATCATTGGATAATAATATGAAGCATAAAGCACCATGTTCAAGTAGAGGGTATAGCGGTTGCGGGAGAGTGGACCGCTGTAGATAGAGGGGGGAAGGTGATGGAGATGTTGGTGAAGATGGCGTAGGTGTTGGTGAAGATCGCGGTGATGATGATGGCCTCGGCGGCGTTCCGGTGCCACCAGAAGCGAGGGGGAGAGAGCCCCTCTCCTTCTTCTTCTTCCTTGACCTTCTCCCTAGATGGGAGAAGGGTTTCCCCTCTGGTCCATGGTCTCCATGGCGTGGGAGGGGCGAGAGCCCCTCCGAGATTGGATATGTTTCTCTGTCTCTCTCTGTTTCTGCGTTCTCAGATCTGGCCTTTCACCGTTTCTTTTATAACCGGAGATCCGTAACTCCGATTGGGTTGAATTTTGGACATGATCTCTATCCGGAAATTAGCTTTCTTGCGGCGAAAGAAGGGCTCCAACCGCCTTACGGGGTGGCCACGAGGGTCCAGGGCGCGCTTGACCCCTGGGGCGCCCCCTGCCTCGTGGCCCCCTCGGGCATCGTATCGCGTTGATTCTTCTTCCCAAAAGTCACAAATATTCCAAAAAAAATGTACGTCAGTTTTTATCCCGTTTGGACTCCGTTTGATAGGGATTTTCTGTGAAACAAAAAACATGCAACAAACAGGAACTGGCACTGGATCAATATGTTAGTCTCAAAAATAGTATAAAAAGTTGCCAAAAGTATATGAAAGTTGTAGAATATTGGCATGGAACAATCAAAAATTATAGATACGACGGAGACGTATCAGCGGGTCCCAGCACCGGCTTCCCGGACGCACTACAAAAAAAAGACACATCCGTGACATTTTGGGCCGAACGAAAAAAAAATCTGTCATACATATGACACTTCTATGACGATAATTGTGACAAAACCCGGTATCATCATAGATGTGGTGGGCTCCTACTTCTATGACAAAAAATCATGACAGAAAATGGGCTTTTCGGCCTGGGCGGGCCGGAGACGTAGCTGCATGACATTCTTTGGGCCGTCCATGACGGAAAAAACCGTGGTAGAAGCGAGGGCGAGGAAAATTTCGGGGAGTTCCTGGTTACGGTGGGAGGTCGGGGGCCGAGCGATGCGTGTTTCTCTCATACACGTACGCACGTGTGTGCGAGGCGTTGGCTCTAACTGAACCCGAGCAAGGCGTTGGGCTCTAACTGAACCCGAGCGATTGCACTGCAGGCTACGCGTTTCTGAACCCGAGCGATCGGTCGATGGCTGTTAACTGAACCCGATTGAGCGATTCCTTCGCTACTGCTGCTAACTGAAGCCGGTCGATGCTGCCTCTGGGATGAACAGTGAGCGTTGCGGGGGGTAGGATGAACAGTGAGCGGTGGCGTTGCCTCTGGATGAATAGGACCCCGTGGTGTGGTGGAGGGCTGGATGAACAGTAGACGGTGGAGGGGTGCCCGTGGAGGGGTGGTTGAACAGGACCCCGTGGTGTGGAGGGCTGGATGAACAGTAGACGGTGGAGGGGTGCCCGTGGAGGGGTGGTTGAACAGGACCCCGTGGTGTGGAGGGCTGGATGAACAGTAGACGGTGGAGGGGTGCCCGTGGAGGGGTGGTTGAACAGGACCCCGTGGTGTGGAGGGCTGGATGAACAGTAGACGGTGGAGGGTTGCCCGTGGAGGGGTAGTTGAACAGTAGCCGGTGGAGTAGCGCGCGGTGGAGGCTGGATGAACAGGAGCCCGTGGAGGCTGGAGGAGGTCGACGGTGGAGATGAACAGTATCCCGTGGAGTCCCGTTTTGCGGTACGCCACACCCCTCCCGATGAACAGGACCCCCGTTTCGACAGTAGGAGCTCCGTTTCGTCCATTTTGCGGTACGCCACACCCCTCCCGATCAACAGGACCCCCGTTTCGACCGTAGGAGGTCCGTTTTATCCAGCGGTACGCCACACCCCTCCCGATCAACAGGACCCCCGTTTCGACCGTAGGAGGTCCGTTTCCTCCGTTTTGCGGTACGCCACACCCCTCCCGATCAACAGGACCCCGTTCCGAACGTAGGAGGTCCGTTTCCTCCGTTGTGCGGTACGCCAGGCCTCGTTTCCATCGCCTGTTCCGTCCCAGTCCTCCCGATGAACACGACCACGCATTCCGTTCTGACCCAGCCGGTTGGCTCCCACGCGTTCCGTTGCCTCCCGATGAACACGACGCATTCCGTTGCCTCCCCATGAACACGACACATTCCGTTGCCTCCCCATGAACACGATGACGACGATGTTTCTCCGTTCCGACCCAGCCATGTCAACGAGCCCTCGCCGTACGTATGCGCGAGTAAGCGTTTGAGACCCCGCCCGTATGTACACATACGTGGCCGTATTTTCTTTCTTGCACCCTGGCCGCTGTACGTACGTGTACATGCTACGTGCGCGCCTCTACTACGACACGTGCGCGCCTCTACATCCACCAGTATATATGTACGTACACGTTCGCGACCAGAATGACAACGCTACGTACGCTTCGACCAGGTGGGTCCCGACTGTCAGGCACTTCCTTGCGTGCGAAGATGTAGCTGGTGGGTCCCAGCAGTCAGGGGGGCGAATCGTTTTGTTTTTTTTGCCCGGACGCACTTCCTCGCGTGCGATGGTGTAGCTGGTGGGTCCCAGCAGTCAGGGGGGAAACGTTTTTTTTGCGAAATACGGTGGCCCGTCCGGTGGGTCCCCGCTGTCAGGTGGAGGAATAATTATTTTGCGCGTAATAAGGAGGCACTTCCTTGCTGCGGCCGTGGACCCAGCTGTCAGCGTCTCCACGCACAGTACTCTTCCGATGGAAGTCGGTCGTTGACCACATTGACCACGCCGCGCCGAGAGCACCACGGCGGTGGACGACTGTGAGGCCTAGGAAGGGGACGGCACGGAGGCAGGGAAGATTCGGCAGTTGTTTCCCACGCGGAGGGGAGTACGACTGTACGAGGGTTTACTGGTTCGTCTGCCGTCGCCGGAGAATAACAACAGGTGTGGGTGAGTAGAGGGATGGCTAGGCCAGCGATGGGAGTACGGTGGGGCGGTGAGGCCTGCGCGGCAGCATAGCCGGCCGCGGGGAGGAGGGAGCAGGCAGTCCCGCCGGCGCTTGTTTGAGCGGCTGGAGCAGGAAGAGCAGAGATTGAAGAAGCACGACGGCCGTTGGATGGACATCCAACAGTCAGTGCTTGTGCGTCAACCTTTTTTTAGGAAAGCCTCAAATCTGTGGAAAACAGCATACAGCCCATCTGCCATTATTTCTAATAATTTACAGCCCATTTGCTAATTCTTAAGGTTTTTTTGGAGCCCATATTATTTTTGTTAGCATTACAGCCCATATTGTGGCCATGGTTAAAAAATTATACGAAATTTTGCATATTTCGGTGCGGTCTGAACTGTTTTTAATCCCAAAATTTCGACTCACATTCAAACTGATTTAAAAAATAAATGTATATCAATATAAAATCCTACAAATTCTCCACGCATAAAAATTAATGTAATTTAAAATCTTGAAATGAAAAAAAAGATATTTGAAACTAATTGCCGGTTTGATGTGTTTTAAAAATGTACAACCCATTTCTCATTACTGATGGGCCATTTTCTCGGCCAGCCAAATGAAAGCTGTCCTCGTCTTGAAAGATTTGCAGCCCAACAGGCTTGACAAAGCGACTTACTTGGCAAATCACAAAAAAACTGGGTTGTGGCCGTGGACCCAGCTGTCAGCCTCTCCACGTACAGTACTCTTCCGATGGAAGTCGTTCCTTGACCACGTTGACCACGCCGCGCGGAGAGCACCACGGCGGTGGACGACGGCGAGGCCTAGGAAGGGGACGACACGGAGCCGGGGAAGACGCGGCAGTGAAAGCCCGCGCGGAGAGGAGTATGAGGGTTCACTAGTTCGGCTGCGGTGTGAGGCTGTCGTCGCCGCAGGGCCTGGCCAGCGGTGGGAATAGTAGGGGGCGGTGAGGCCTCTGCGGCAGCACGGCCGGCCACGGGAGGCAGGAGCATGCGGCACGACCGGCGCTGCTTTGGGCGGCTGGAGCAAGAAGACCAGAGGTTGAAGAAGCACTACGGCCGTTGGATGGACATCATACGGTCACTGGAGCTAGAATCGTTCATATTGACTAAGTTGACAAAGCCCTTCGTCCCCATCAACTTAGTAGGCCCACAAGTCAGCCTCCCACCAAGGTGGGTCCCAGCTAGCGGGGGGAGTAGTGAGTAATAAGGAGGCACTTCGGTGGGTCCGAGCTGACAGCGGGGGGAACGTTTTTTTCACGAAATACGGTGGCCCGTCCGGTGGGTCCCAGCAGTCTGGGGGAAACGATTTTTTCGCAAAATACTGGTGGCCCGTCCGGTGGGTCCCCGCTGTCAGGTGGAGGAATAATTATTTTGCGCGTAATAAGGAGGCACTTCCTTGCGGCCGTTGTGGACCCAGCTGTCAGCCTCTCCACGTACAGTACTCTTCCGATGGAAGTCGGTCGTTGACCACGTTGACCACGCCACCCCGAGAGCACCAGGGCGGTGGACGACGGCGAGGCCTAGGAAGGGGACGACGCGGAGCCGGGGAAGACGCAGCAGTGGAAGCCCGCGCGGAGAGGAGTACGAGGGTTCACTGGTTCGGCTGCGGTGTGAGGTTGCCGTCGCCGCAGAATAACAGGGGGTGTGGGTGATTGGAGGGATGGCCTGGCCAGCGGTGGGAGTAGTATGGGGGCGGTGAGGCCTCCGCGGCAGCACAGCCGACCACGGGAGGCAGGAGCAGGCGGCACGACCGGCGCTGCTTTGGGAGGCTGGACCAAGAAGACCAGAGGTTGAAGAAGCACTACGGCCGTTGGATGGACATCGTACGGTCACTGAAGCTAGAATCGTTTATATTGACTAAGTTGACAAAGCCCTTGGTACGCTCCAACTTAGTAGGCCCACAGGTCAGCCTCCGAAACGGTGCGCCCCAGATGTCAGGGAGAGGAATCATTTTTTGGGCGGCCGAAGCTAAGAATATCCGAGATTGAAGAAGAAGCACGACATCCATTGGATAGACATCCAACGGCCACTGCTGCTAGAACCGTGTGTTGACTATAATAAGTGGACAAAGCCTTGCATACGCGTCAACTTAATTTTTTTTGGACGCGTCACTTAGTAGGCCCACAAGTGTGTGGCAGAGAACTTATAGCCCATTTGCGTTTTGTAAGAATGTACAGCACATTTTTGAATTCTAATGGAATTTACAACAGCCCATTTACAGTTTGTTAAAAGTACAACCCATTTTCTAGCTAGGACAACGATTAATAATTTCAACCAACCGTTGAAGACAGAATTCAATAAAATTTCCCACATTTTGATGGGATCGGAAATATTTTTATCCCGAAATTTCTAGTCAGATTAAATATAAATTTGTATTACATAAAAATCCAACGAAACATTGCGCGCGCAACAATGAAAATTTAAGATTTTCAAAATCCATAAATAATATTTTATAAACTAATTTCGTGTTTGGTGCATTTTTTTATAGTTACTGCCCAGTTTTTATAATTACATCCCATTTATTATTTTTTAAAGCCCATTTTCCTGTTAAGCCTAATGCATCCCTCCTAGGAAAGATTTGCAGCCCAGCGGGGCGAAGAATAAC
This sequence comes from Aegilops tauschii subsp. strangulata, assembly GCF_002575655.3. Classification (NCBI taxonomy): domain Eukaryota; kingdom Viridiplantae; phylum Streptophyta; class Magnoliopsida; order Poales; family Poaceae; genus Aegilops; species Aegilops tauschii. The sequence goes on from NC_053037.3 coordinate 71,121,153, forward strand.
AAGTTGACCTTGCCTGGGTATTCCTCAAAAAGAAGTATAGCTGGGCTAGCCATTTTCATCTTGAAAAAATTAGTATCTGGGCTGGATATCTGGCCTGGGCTAGACGGGCCACAGCCCGCCTAGTTAGTACCCTGCTCTCCTCTGAACAACAACGAAATCATCGCCAAGAAAAACTCTGCAGTGCTCACGCCTCAAAAACACAAATACTGCTCGAGCTGCTTGGTCCCAGCTGTCAGCCGCACCTTGTGCAATTCTCTCGTTTATATTGACTACATAGGTTGACAATGGTGTGGGACCGTGATGTCAGGAAACCAGGAGAAAGCAAAAAAAATATAGTTGTACATAATAAGGAGGCACTTGCGTACGTACGGCTATGGCCCTAGTGGGTCCCTAGTGTCATCTAGTCAAAATAAAGTCATCTCCTGAATCCTCATGTTCGTTGACGATGTTAACAATGCTCGGCGCCACGGCGAGCGCAACAACTTGAAGGACAACGGAGAGGGCCTCGCGGGCCCTACGGATGGTCTGATACAGCGCCCGCTGCTCATTCAGGAAGCCAGTATCATCGGACACCTATGAGCACCTTCAAGAAACTGAGACGGCATGAAACGGTAAGGCCGCGCTTGGGAGCTCTGGTTTATTTCAAACCTGTATTAACATACAAGTGTAATTTACTCGTCATCGGAAACAACGCGTAAAATACAGGCGTAATGAAACCGAGGGCCCGAGGTCTGTAAGTAAAACCGGCGGGTTACGCGTGTAATTTGAGAGACCAGTGTATATTTTACGAGCACTGCTATATGGACGACATTACCAGACGATACATGCACGACGTGCGTATCATGCCATCCATGGGCAAGGCTGAAACAGCAGCTAACAGCTGGATTAGCAATCGTCCGAGTGTCGTTCAGCGTTTTTATCGTGTGTGAAGTACTTCCAATATTTTACTAGTCGAAATCGACCAACCAAGTGCCTTCGCCCGAGACCATCTGCTTTAATTTACAAGCGTTAGTTTTACAAGCGGTTTTGGTTGGAAAACGACGATCCAATCACGGCCTAATATCATGAGTTGGTCGGAAGATCATATGGTTTCATGTCTAACCTACCCAACTTGTCGTATAGGCTATGAATGAAACATCAGACGATGAACTTCTTAAGCACGGAAACAACAGAAGAGGATGATCTTCTTAACAAGCAAATCACTGGCATTAGATCGACATGCAAAACAATACGAAGCATTATTCTCAGGAGGCACGGTGAACAGCTCGTGATGCTGCATGCCACAACATTCCAAGCTCAACTTTGCAATTAAACACAAGGCCTGGCATTACATAGACAATATTCAGAACAAACTCTTAACACAAGAATATCTCAGCAGAGTAACTATTTACTTCTAAACTGAACACAGGAATAGGAAAAAACACTCGACGCTGCTCACAGCAAGGGCGTCCCACTCAAAAATATCAAATGCATGTCTTCTGGCTAACATCAATGAGCAAATTTTGACAAGGTTTTCCAATTCCAATATATTAAACTAATGTCTTCTTGCTAACATCAATGATTAAACTTTGACAAGCTTTTCCCATTCAAAATATGTAATGCCTATGATCGTGGAGTCCTGTCGTAGCTTCTTGTACTTGTTTGGGCACATTTTGCCCAAGGCACTCCACGTGTTGTTAAATTGCCAATGGTCTCTGCAGACTAGTCATGTCACCGGTGTCTAATAATACTCTGTAAAGCTTCTCGGTCATTCCTTCTGTAATGTAGCGCAAACAGTGACTGCTTCTTTCTGCAAAGTGGAACGACCAACTGGACCCAGTAATGCAGCAGTTTGCCTTGGACACATTGGCTCCTTTTGTGCAGTTCAACTAAAATCGAAGTCGGAATAAAACCGAGCTTTGATTTTGATATCCCTGTAAGCAACAATAGGTATAAGGGAAACAATTACTGAGAAATAACGGTTGATGACTTGTACTCCCAGAAGAAAAGCATCTACTGATCTACTTTATCTTAATGGGAAACAAAGCAGGAGAGTAGCAATTCTCCATCAGTGTGATTCATTCATATTGACTGAGACATTATCTTAACAATGCCTTGTTTCAACATGTATAAAGAACGACAAAGCAGAAAAGTACCATTCCTAAAACAATGCAACTGATTCATTTTAATAGAGACATTATCTTAACAATACCTTGGTTAAACATGTAGAAAGAACTACAAAGCAGGATAATACCATTCCTAACAAGTGTTGCAGTTTTGAACTAAGATTCCGTAGTTAATTAATTCTGAGAGTGGCATTGCTTAATTTTACCAGCGGCATTAGATTAACGAAAAGCATAAACAATTCCAGGGGAGAGTGGGCGCAACAACAGTATGTGCTTCCATCTACTTATAAAGGGGGTGATGCAGAGTTTGTTGTAACAAAGCAACAAGCATCATGTCTGGGTTGGTCCCATTTTTGTTCACTACTTAATGGGAAAAGACAGCAATACAATAGCTTCAATTCAACATTTATTTAAAACAGTACCAATACAAGTAGCACAACATCTCAAAGCACACTGCACAATCATGTGGATGAAGGCCTGTACTGACCTTTCATGAGACTGACAAAGGTAAAATATGAATCTCGATCTCCTTTTGTGCAGTTCCACCAAAATTAAGCAAAGTCACCGGTGTGACATTCAAGTTGAACTGCACAAAACACTCTTAAAACATAAGTGTTTCGAGTAGCGAAGCAAAATGTCGCAATAGCAACAAGTTGAATCGATAGCCCTGTTTTAACAGAGGCAAAAAGGAAACAATACTTGCCGATAAAGGAGGATGAAACAAACAGTGACAGAAAGAAGCATCTAACTTATCTTGGATGGAAAACAAAGTAGGACAATAGCATTTCTAAAACGGTTGCATTGATTCATATTAACAGAGACATTCTCTTGAAACAACATTCGTTAAAAAATGTAATTTACTTTTAACAGTGGCATTGCTTCAATTTTCCGGCGGCATTCTTAGATTAACAACAGCAAAATAGCTGTATGGGACATGCCAGCACCATTGCGTCCACACGTATAAATGGGTGATGCAGAGTATGTAGCCAAGCTGCATATATGCGCTGGTCCCATATTTGTTCTCTTTGAACCTTCTTCCTATGTGAGGGCAGCAAATCTAGTCCTGCACAAACTACCCGACCCCCCAGTTTCTTTCCCTTTTCAACAAAGAGATCGGTTCCTTACAGATGTGTGTACTGGGTTACCCCCTTTTTCCCTTTTCGACCTACAAAGCGGCTGGATAGCCAGTCTATACTACTTTCCGCCCCTCCTTTCCTCATTGAACCACGTCCTAGATTCTTGCTCCAGCCCACCGCACCCTTCTTTCCTCTTTGAACCAAGACCTAGATTCGACTACAGATCGAAAAAGATCCACATGCAGCTAGAGCAACGACGGTTTCAAAGAAACTTATACCTTAGGGTCGTCGGGATGTGGCAAGGCGTGCGGCGGGAGGCCGGATCAGCCCACACTACGTACAGCAGCGAGGAAGAAGGGGTTGGTGGCCCTCCCGCACAGGCGCTGGGTGAAAGAGAACAGCGCAGCCGGCAGTGGATTGCCTCCCTCGCCGAAGGCGATAGAGTGAACGCTGCACCTCCTCCCCTTCCCGGTGCGACGGGATACGGACGCCTCCTTCACCAGTTGTGAGGGGGAGAGAGAGACAAGAGGCCAACACAGTCTTGTTTAGATCTGGTGAAGAGAGGGTGAGAGACTGTGAATATAGCAAACCCTAGCAAATGAACGCTGAGCCTCCAGCGTGTAACATATATGTAGTGCGGCGAGCGTGTGGAGAGTGCAAACCCTAGCGAACAAGCGCCGAGGCTCCCGCTTATATATATACTATTGTAGTATGGACTGAGCTCCGGTGCCTTCACTGCACCTGCTTTTGGCTGTATGACAGGTGAGCCAGCCACATTTTGGGCCCACCTGTCATAAATCCAAAGGCAGGTGCACTAAGTCAATGAAGCTGCGTCCATATAGTACTCTCGTGTATACGACTAATATATAGTGGAGTGGTTTTCTTATTCTCTCCATAACAATCATTTTAAATTGTGTAAGTACGAAACGAAACTCTTTATTTAATGTACAGTGAAGAAAACTAGTACTACTTTCGATGAACTAACGATCCACGCCCACGCGTCCTGGTCGGACTTCCTGTCCTTCACGTGTGGTACACTACCCTCCCTTAAGTGAAACAACCACACATGCGCCAAATTATCGAAAATGTGTGAGAGTGTGTACAAATAAAGAATTTTAATTTCAATTACCAGAAAGGTTTGAGAGTATTACAAAGTTTGACTTCAGTCAAATCTAATATGCGGAGTAAATAAAAATGGAGGGCTACTACGTCCATCCGGGTTTTTAGTCCACACCATTTTTTAAATCAAAGTTAATAGCTGGACAAATAAAATTACAGGGGAGCTGGAGACAAAGTTGTGAGAAGGCTTAGAAATCAATACAAAACTTATGCTCTTAGTACCAACGTCGATCCTTCTTCGAGGAAACATTTGGTTCATAGCCAATTGTGTGATAAAATTGCACCAACGTGAAAGACGACTGCGTCTCCAACGCAACCAAGGTGAACTGACGAAGGATATCATCTTTGTGCGTAACAAGCAAAGAGCACTGATGGAAGACATGTTGTTTTTCATTGAAAATCGATTAGCTTCACCAGCCGACGCAACCATGAGGCGCAACCATGAGCATCGATATGTCATCGTGGTGATGCATCATCCATTTGGCATCAAGTTTGGGTGAGGCACCTATGAAGTTCGACAAATCCTCACTGTGGTCTGTTTCTTCTCAGTAATCAAGCTCGAGGAAGGAAGAACCACGTGGCAGAGGACAGTGAGGCGGAACAACAATGGCCATCCAATTTTGTGCAGTTCCACTAAAATTGAGGAAGACATGCCCGGGTATGGAGACACGCATCGTTGTTTCCAAAAATATAAAAAAGGGTTAGCAACGACATCTCAATTGTCAATAAGAATTAATGAAAAGTACACCAACAAACAGAAGCATCATAATTATCTTGATGGGAACTAAACAGGATACCCGAGAAAAAAAGCATTTCTTCATTTAACCAGTGATAGTACTACCACCATATGGACAATGACCGCACAACCACCATGTACTTTTTGTCGAAGCAACATGTATACCTCCACCGAGGCATAAATCAGGACAACTTTTCGAGTGGCATTTCCTCTATAATAGTACTAGTAGGTGATGTTGGACCAGCCGACGAACCCTAGCTACTATGCATGGGGAGCTGGGGAGTAGTCGCATAGAAGAAAACCCGCACGCAGTGACCTGGGGAGCTGGACCAGTACAAGAAGTTATACCTCAGGTGGGCGAGATGTTGTTTAGGCGGGCGGGATCTGCCCACACGACGGCAGCGAACAAGGGCGCGGAGGATCTTCGTCCGCGCCAGCGCCGGCTCCGAGAGGACGGTGCACATCGGCTTCCTCCGTCGCCGACGGCGACAACGTCAATGCTGCACCTCCTCACCTCCCGCAGCGGAGGGGATTCGGCCGGATCTGTGACCACCGATGAGGAGAGAGATAGAGTGGACACTGTCATCTTGTTTTGATATGAAGAGGGTGAGAGAGCGAGACGCGAGAAACTCTATCAAACAAGAGGCTATAATGGAGTAAAAAATCTCTCCATAGCAGTGGTTTTAAATAGAATACGCGCGTTCCCGGAAAAAAGAAACGAAAACTGGCGGACAATTTTTCTAACGTACCAGGAAAGAAAACTCTATCAATAACACGCCCCCGCTTCCAGGTCGCGAGAGTCGTCGCGCACACGCACATAGACATAGACATGCATATCCGTGTTTACATAAAATTCCATTTCCATCTCCATCTCCAATCATATTTGTCCAACTGGCATATTATTTACGTTGTTAATTATATACGCAGCAATATTAACGTACAACATCTCTTGTTTGCGCACGTCCGGACCGCTGCCACGGCCGGTCCTGACCAACCCGAACCCTCTTCATCACCCGCGCGTGCTTCCCGCCCGAAACGGTCAGTGCCGCATTCATGCCCGGCCAGAGCGGACGCGACCTCTCACTGGCGCCGGCATTGAAGCGGCGCGCCGGCCGAGAGAGCGTCGCCCGCGCCGCTTCCGGGTGCACGCGGCTGCTCCGCGTTCAAAGGTCGCAATAGCCGGCTACAACATGCATGTAAAAAGTTCTTGGGAGTCCGTGCTACAGCTAGCTGTCCTCCCCCAACTCGTCAATCTCTTCCAATAGTGCTAGTACTCCATGGCGCGATCCATCGACAAGCAGGCGGGAAAGTTATCGTATACTCGGTTTGCGATGAGTGGCATGCCGAGCGACCGTGTGGGGTCGAGCCGTGGAGGAGGGTGAGACACGAACACGACAGACATGATTTAAACGTTGGTTTTGCTCGATGGCGCGATCCAACGAAACGAAACATTGGTTTCTCTCCGTTTCCATTTTTTCTCCGAAAAAACGGAAACTTTCCACTCCATTTTCATTCCTATTCCAAGGTTGCCCCGTTACAGCATTCCATCAAATACAAAGGAAAACTAACACGCATGCTGATGCATCTCAATGATTCACATATCATAGCCAATATTTACTTCACAACTAAAGAAAAAAGTTGTGAGAGCGTGTATGAAAGAAAAACTACTGATGGGGTCACTACGACTTAAACCCTAAACCCTAAACATGATTTAATTTCCTGGCCAGGTAGAACCTGTCGAAGGAAAGACAGCTGGCACCCTCGGATCACACGATGCTTTTGTGCAGTTCCACTAAAATCGACCTGAGCATCCCTGATGGCAAAGATATTGAAGAAGTGTGATTAGAATAATAGTACTGGCACTAGTTCATGAGACATAAACTCATCACAAGTAGAAGCCGGTAGAAGTAGAGAAAGATCGACATGGAGATGGAGCTACGGAAGTGGAGCAAGCCGGCTCCAAAAGGAAGATGGACTACCTGGGACGTCGGGCTGTAGCTAGAAGGGCGGTTGGGACGCGACATCGGCCCATACCGCGGTGACCCCCGATTGGGACGCACCGACTGTGGGTTTTCTCCCTCGCCGATGTCGACCGCGTCTACGCAGAACATTGTTCCCTTCCCCCAGCTGCGGGATCAGGCCCGTCGTTCTATGCTTGTGAAGAGAGAAACCTAAGCAAGCAGGCTTGTAGCTTAGGCTCCTACTAGTGTATATATAGTGGTTTTCTTTTTCTCTCCATATCAACCATTTTATATTGCGTACGTGTCATTCAAGAGTGAAATGATGGTTGCTTCTTCCGACTAACTTACTGTGTGATTTGACTGCTCCTTAGTGGCCCCTACACGTACTCCCCCTACGTATATGCAACAGTCACACGTACACATGGACGCAAAAACGCGTGCGACGCCCTAATGCATGCATGTCCGATCACACGACGGAACACACACGGTCACGCTCAAGTGCTCAACCTACACGTGCATGCACACACATACTCAGTCAGGGTGAGCTAGTGACCGTATAAACACCGGAAAATATATATATTGAGCGCAATGAGCGTATTATGAAGTCCACTGACCGTATTTTTACAAATATACAGTGACAGACACTGTATTTATCTTGTTTGAAATTAAGACAATATTAACCGGAGAGGAGGCAGTATGGACTAGCATTACTTTGCTGTGTCCCGTCAACTTGCCGAACGAGGAGAAGGTTGCAGGACGGGAGAAGCTTGCGCGCGGTGGCTCGCAGGACAAGGAGAAACTTTTGACTAATGCAAGCTCTCCCTCGCTCAGGCGGTGGACGTGCAACAGTTAATTCGGTGTCAGATTGCCAGAAGCATACACTATACTACTAGTGCTATTATTGTTCGACTTCCCGAATAGGCGAACAGCCAAGCGCAAAGTAAACAGGTCAGCAAACCTTGCGGCGCATCTTCGTGCGAACCGTGCGGCGCATCTTCGTGCGAACCGTGCTTGCTGCACTTTGAATGTGGCCGAGAGCTGGCTTGATGAAACACCTCGCTTCCTACTTCTTTTTTTGCGGGGTACCTCGCTTCCTAGTGACCAGTGTCTTGGCTGATCGTCCTAAGAATGCTTATATATGAATAAAGCTCTCTCATTTACCCGCAAAAAAGATTAAGCCATATTAACCGGAAAGGAGGGAGTATGGACTAGCACTACTTTTTGGTGTGTCCCGTCAACTCGCAGAACGAGGAGAAGCTTGCAGGACAAGGTGAAGCTTGCTTACGCCTTTTGACTAATGCAACCTACCCTCGGTGGACATGCATCAGTCCATTCGGTGTCAGATTGTCAGAGGCATACACTGTAGTACCCAACACGTGGAGTACCATCATTGTTCGACTTCACGAAGAGGCGAAGAGCCAAGCGCAGTAGTACGAGTAGTACTACTACTAGAACCGCATGGTGGAGCGTCTGTACTCTTATTTTTTTCTCTGATAAAGTACACGTTTATTCCGGAGAAGGGCGGAAAACGGTAGCCCAACATGTAATGAATGATATCGATCAACCAACCATGCTCGAATATATCTTGGCCTCCGTGAGAGCCCGTCTGTGTGTTCTCGCTCCTCATCTCTCTCAAGGAACGGCGGGTTGGCTCTTTGCCGTCAATTGAGATCGGTTTGCTCACACTCCTGTCCCACATGTCAGTGATATGCCAAGAGGAGGTGCGTTGACCGACTGGCCATACGCGTACTTGGTTTTGCACCTTCATACTACTCCTCCCTCCGTCATAGTTTACAGGGCGCGCTTCATTATGATGCATTTATCTCAATGCATTTCCACCACCAGAGAGACTTTAGACGCGTTTGGTTTAATGCTCAATTAATTAGGGCGTGGTAACCGCAATCAAGTCCACAATTTTCTCTCCATGTACTGTACTACTACGGAGTGGAGTAAGTGCATGCATGTGTGTACCCGGGGTGGAAGCACTGCATGCATGTGTGTACGCATTATTCCCTGTAGTAATAGATGCCGTGCTATAACTACCAATGCTATTTTTCAGGTCGATCGCTAGTCGCCTTGGTCCCATAGATTTTTTTTCTTTTTTCTGAAGCGCGCTGTATAAACAGTGACGGATGGGGTAGTATGAGCGGATTCAAAGAAGAGTGTATTGATGGTTGCTTCTTCAGAGCAACTTACAGTGGGAAAGGTGGGGCTTATGATTTGACTGCTCATTACTCACTATTAATGCGGCGCAACGACCGGGCTGAGTCTCCCATGCGGTTGTGCATTACCCCCTCGGTTCTTAAATATACTCCGGAGTATTTGTCTTTCTAGAGATTTCAACGAGTGACTACTCAAATATTTGCCTTTTTAGAGATTTCAAATGGACTGGCACATACGGATGTATATAGACATAGTTTAGAGTGTAGATTCACTCATTTTGCTCCGTATGTAGTCACTTGTTGAAATCTCTAGAAAGATGAATAGAATATTTAGGAACGGAGGGAGTACACATACGAAGCAAAATGAGTGAATCTACACTCTAAAATATGCCCGTTTGAAATTTGTAAAAAGACAAATATTTAGGAACGAAGGAGTATAATTTTGTGCATGGCACATGGACCCGGATGATGAAGAGGCTTCTGGCAATGCTATCAAGCTTCCATCATTTGTTTACATAATTGACGTACTATACAAATAATTTTCCAGCGACATGAAATTGTACAATGGTGTGAGCTTTCAGCTTTTGTTTCGCGTGTCTTGCCATCGATGCTCTTTCGGAAACATTAAAAAACTAACTTCCTTGCTAATGCATGTCAATTATTAGCAGATCAGAGCTAATAATTACATCACAACTGAAGACAGAGTTGTGAGAAGGTGTTAAATTAAAATTGATCCATGCTTTCATTGGGAGCAACGTCCCCCCAGCTCTGTCTAAATCAACAAGGCATGTTGGGAAAAAAGTAGTTGTCTGGAGCATGCAACATTCCGATCATTTTGTGCAGTTCCACTAAAATAGAGCTGAGCGTCCCTGTTCCAAAGATATTAAGTGTGATTACGATAATAGAGGACTGCTGATGAAACAATAAACACACAAATAGAAGCCGGTCACCTTTGCAGTCTCTCTTAAGACTAACTAGTTGGAGAAGATTAGGCTCGGAGTTGGATGAGGAGGATAGAGCAAAACCAATCTCCCTGTGTGTAGTCGCACTGAAATGTAGAGACGTTGCCCGTGTGACATTTTAGTACAACCGCACAAAACACTCTTAAGAAAAAAGTGATTTGTGCAGTTCACCAAAAGGTCGCAATAGCAACGAGTAGAAAGGAAACAATTACTGGCCAATAACAGTTGATGACACATGCGACGACAAAAAAGAAGCATATTCCTTGTCCTAAGGGAAGATAACAACACGGTTGTGTTTGTCTAAAACGGTGTGAGGACGAGAATGCAATATGGAAAGTACGTCGGACGAGCTACGTTTTGGGCAAAGAACTATGGAAGATCCACATGCAGCGACGTGGGAAGACAGGCAGTGGAGCAAGGCCGGAGGGGATACCTGGAGGTCGTCGGGATGTAACTAGGTGAGCGGCGGCGGGCAGAATCTGCGAGCAGGTGGCGTAGGCCCTGCCGCGTCGGAGCTTGGTCAGAGAGAACGGCGTGTACCGCAGATCGGGACGTGCTGCCTCGGCGCCGTCAAACGGAGAAATGATGCACTTCCTCCCTTTCCCCCGGCGGACGGGATGCGGCCGGATCAGTGACCAACGGTGAGAGAGAGAGAGGCCACCGCACTCCCTTTCCCCCGGCGGACGGGATGCGGCCGGATCAGTGACCAACGGTGAGAGAGAGAGAGGCCACCGCAGCCTTTTGTGAGATACTCTGAAGAGCAACAAACCAGGCAGGCAGGCTCCATTGTATATAGTGAGCAGACTACCTTTTTCTCCATAAAAATCATTTTATATTCTGTGTACGTGCCATTGAGCGCTATAACTTTATTTAAAAATAACGCGGCAACGCGTCAAGTCGAACTTTGTTTCGTGCACGCATGGTACACGACCTCCCTAGGTAAACAACCGCTACAGGCATTCAAATTAGCACGTGGGCTGCCATTTCATAAAGAAATGAGCTCCACCGTGTACCCGCGCGGGTGTGGCTGGGCACAAAGCATGAGTACGTGCATGGTGCACCTATTCTCTTCTTGTATACGTACACCACCTACGTGGGGTTGTGTGAGAGAGATACAAACCTAGAGAGATATAGTGTGTGGGTTCTTGAGAGTTTTTTTGGGGGGGTGGTCAATCAAAAAATGTAACATATGCAATGTGTGTGAAATAGAGTCCTGGATATAACATATATATAGAGGGGGTGATCCACGAGAAGAGAGTGGAGGTATCATCGGCTTGAGGTGTCCATAGAATCGAAGAGAGGGATGATGTGTGTGTGTGTGTGCGTGCGCGATCGATAAAGAGTGCCACCGAATTTGTGTGTGCCCACGTCAAAGATATAGAGTGGCTGGCCTACTGGAACATGAGATGGGACATGTGCAGTTTGTCTCTGTGGCATGGATACCTACCTGCAGCGCTCGACTATCGGTGTGTGGTGGGGGAAGAGGGAGGCCCAATTAACTATAGAGGTACAATGGCTGGTATATGTGTGGAGGAGGAGAGAGGCCTACCTCATGTATTAAGGAGATCGATCTGCCTCATGTATTAAGGGAGATTGATCGGCATCCATGCATATGTGTAGGAGAGGAATAAGGTTGGGAGAGAGACAGAGCTAGAGTGTTGGAGGGGGTGGTAGTGGAGTTGCTTCTAACAAATGGTGGGATAGGCTTGCTAGACAAACGGATGGCACGCCCGCAATATCAATAAGAGAGGAGATGGCTGCTTGTTGTCTGTGCACGTGCGTGTGAGAGACGGGTTAGGAGGCATGCACGAATGATGAGGGGGGACGATGTGGCTGTGGTAAGCAGACGTAACTACATAGGAAGATCAATCGCCCTTTGTTAGAGAAAGGAGAGACATAACTTGTGAGGTACGTCGATCGATGGGGGGGTAGTTAAAGTCGATCTAGGTATATGTTGGGAGATCGATCGGTATACATGCATGTGTGTGTTAGAAGCAAATGAGGCACGAGGAGAAGGATAGAGAGAGAGGGATGCATGTAGGAGGTGGTACGAGAGGCATACTATATCGAGGGGGGAGGAGTGTGCGAGTACGAGAACGATGAAAAGAGTGGTGGGAGTGAGGCATGGACGGTGACAAGAGAAGAGGGGAAGCTTGTGTTTGTGCTAGGCACACCTGGCTAGAGAGGCATATCGATTGATGTGTGCCGTAAAGAAGGAGCTGGGGGGCCTACACACACCGTGGGTGAACGACCTAAAGTGAAAAGACGAATTTGCTCGATGGAGCTAGAGAATGCTGAGGGAGGGTGAGAGGGATGCGGGCGTGTGCATGCACAAGAGAAAGTTAGCGCTAGCTACAAAGATAAGAGGGTTGTGTGGGTGTAAAAGACGAATAGAGATCATATATACTTCATTATAAAAAGCGAATTCGAATATTTGAAGAATTTATCATAGTGTTTCAAACCGACGCATGTGTGAATATATATAACGGTGATACACATGGTGTGGTTATGAACATGTTATACTACATTTAATATATTTTATCTCTACTCTTATAAAAAAACAGAGTTGTTGATGATGGTGTGCCTGCCATCCTGCATTATAGGCCGTCCGATTTATATCTGGTGGATAGCAAGGAAACTATGATGGTTGAAGTTGGCAACAATCATGATTGTAGATTCTTATTGAAATAGAGAAACGAATTCAAATTTAGTTCGAATTGCAGCGGTAGTATAGACATTTGGAATGCACTAAAATGTTGGTATGAGTAGGTTACATGCATTATATAGCAAGCGAAAAAATTTAATCGGACATAACATGGATTCATACTCCCTCCTTCCATCTATATAGGGCGTAATGAGATTTTTAAGACCGCCTTTGACTATTGACAAGATTAATAGTACATGACATGCACAGTGTGAAAATTATATCATTGAAAGAACCTTTCACAGACGAATTTAACAGTGTGCTTTGTGTAAGTTGCATGTCATATATCATTGCTCTAATATTTGGTCAAAGTTAGCATCGAAAAACGCATTAGGCCCTATATAGATGGAAGGAGGGAGTAGCTTTGAATAGCATTTGTATAGTAAAACGGGGCAAGACTCTCTCTTTGTGTGGTGTGAATAGTTTTATTTTTTTCGTTTTCTTTTCGGTTGAGGGAAGTGTGAATTGATTTGGTACGTACAAGTACAATATTACTACACGTTAGGCTTGTCCCTAAAATTCAACCCGCGTCTTGTTATATCCCGAAAATTCAGATATCGTGCTCCCAAAACTGGCGCCTTCACAACCCGCGCCTTGCTATCCCGAAATTACAACGCGCGCGAAAACTCCCTCCAGCTGCCAAATCCCGACACGCGAAATCCCCCTTCTAACCCTGAACCGAAAGGGCCACTAGTTCAAATTGGTGGGGGGTACTTTTGTAACACACCCTACATTTTGGGCAAGCGCGTCCCTAAGTCATGCTTCACCCCCTCCCATCGCCCCCTTTTCGCCGTTCGAAATCCCAGGCCGCCATAACCTCTCCGCTCCAGCCGCGAAACCCCACCCTCCTCCGTCTGCCATGTCACCGCTGCCCAGCCGGAGCCTCTTCCCCGACGACGTCGTCCACCACAATAGCTCGACGTCCCTTGTCCACCTCCCCGGATGAGGATCCGTCGTCCATCTCGCCGTCCCGCCGGTTCAGCCGCCCCGTCCTCCACCTCCAAGGAGCTGCTCCGACGATCGCCTCGTCTATCGCGGCTGCTCCATCCCCACAGCGCCGCCTTAACCTGCTCCATCGGAACTGAAGCATCCTCACCGACTCCTCGGACGAAGCCGAGGCCTACTCGGCGCCACCAAAGAGGTTGTACACTCATCGCATCGCACCTTCTCCTTAACTCGACCTCCCGGCGCCGACGGTGCTCCATCCCGCACCCCCATGGAGCGGCTACCTTGAAGCCGGCGCCGCGGGTGACATCTCCACGGCGGCTCTCCCCCAGTGCGAGGCCCCTTCGGCAGCGGCGTCCATACCAGCCGGATTTGCTGCTGCTGCTCCGGCTCTCGCTCGCTCGCGCTGCTGCTGCTGCTCCGGCTCTCGCTCGATCGCTCGCTCGCCCAGCTACTGCTGCTGCTCTCCCCCTTTCTCGTGTTGCTGCTCTACTCTGATTAAGCCACACTTCAGTCGACTGGATCAACTTTTGGGTCAGTCAATTTTCAGGGGTTGGGGGGGGCTCGCCGGAGTTAAGGAAGAACCACCCGCAGCAGGGACGGGGGCTCGCCGGAGAGGTACCCCACTATCTATCTTAGGGTTCAGGGTGGGGGGTAGGGGGCCTAGAGGGCTGGCCGGGGCGGCGGTGGCGAGTTGTTTCGGGGCGGCGAGGCGGCGCTGGGGCCGGCGGTTCGGCCGGTGGTGGCTGGCGGCTCAGGGGGGTGCAGGTTGAAGATGAACTGCAGGCCCTCCCTAAACTACATGTCAAGTGCCTCTCTGCTACCATTGCGTTCAGTTTCGACAGTAGCATTCAGATTCCACAGTAAATTTCAGTTTCGACAGTTAAGTTCAGAGTCAACAGTTTTTACCTCATCTCTTGTAGTCAGGTGGTTTTTGGTGATGTTAATTTTACATCCATTTTACATCATCTATTGGAGATGCTATTAGAATCCCACTTGAGATTGACGATGTCTGTCTTGTGCTGCTTCAGCCTTGACGTCTTACGACTCACCGGAGCTGCTCCAACGACAGAACGATCCATCACAACAAAGCAGTGCCCTGGACGCCGTCTACAGATTCCTTAGATATTCCTCCACACCTCCGACAGCCACCTCTGCCTCAACTGCTTCAGCGACCAACCCAATGATGCTGAGGTCGACACGGCTACGGCAAAGAGGTTGTACACTTGTTGCATCACTTATTACTATACAATCACGTCGATCCATTAGGGCTATTTTGGTTCAACAGAAAAACGTCGATCCACTGGTTGTTACCATCACTCTAAATTTCTGCATGCTCTCCTTACATAATCTCACCATATTTTTTTCGTAGGCATGTCAGATATTGTACACAGTCATGCTGAACATGTAGCGAAAAAGAGAAGAGTTTTGTGCGGCAATACAATGTCATGCGGACATCGCTCCATGGTGGGTTCAATGGCAAACCCTCCCCACCCCTCTCTAGATTGTAATCCAGAGGAAGATATCTGTTCTGAGGCGGATTCAGATGCCGCTGACCACTCCTATTTACCCCCCAAGGTGTTTGCTCTACCTTGGCATGATGATGTTAGTCATATCATGCATATGTTGCCTTGCAGTGCCTACTTTTGACATCATATATGTCATCTGCTTAGTTTAGACATGTTCTGTAATGCCACCTGTTTAGTTTCTATATCATATATGGGAATTATGCAGTCTCATGTCTTTTAGCCGGCCATAATATATGTGAAATGTGCAATGCCATCCTGTTTAACCAGGCATCATATATTTGAATGATATCTTGCCCATCCTTTTCTTCATTACATTTCCATTTGTCGACAATGTTTGTACATTAAACTACTCTTCCTGTGAATAAGCCATTTGGGTGGGAGATGGAAAAATCTGGAGTGAAAACAAGGCCTTCAGAGCAGACAGTGCTACCTGTCGAAGCAGATCTCTTGTTGGGTCCCGATAGCTCCTCAGAGATGGATTCAGAGACAGATGACCAGTCCTATTCCCCCACTGAGGTGTATGCTCTAACTTGGCACGGTTATACTGCTCATATCATGCATACGGTGTCTTGCATTGCATAGTTTAGACATCATATACACAATATTCAACACCATGTTCTTAGTTCAGACATCATATCGAATGCCCTCTGTTTAGCATATAAATCACATATGTGAATTAAATGATGCGATCCTGATTACTTAGATAACATGTAGGTGAATATGTCATGCGATCCTGTTTAGTTATTCATCGTATCTTTGAATTATGTTATGCTATGCTATCCAGTTTAGATAAACATCATATATGTGAAATTATGTCATGCTATCCGTTTTAGTTAAACAATATACATGTCAACTATTTCATGCCCTCTTTTTTCCACACTATCTATTGCATCTGTCTCACATACAATGCCTGTACATTCAACTATGTTTCTGTTTATCAGCCATTTGAATTGGAGCGGGTGATGCCAGTATCTAGCTGACTAAAAACACGGTCTTCAAATAAAACAGTGCTACCTCTTGGTGGAGATAGCACCCCGGTTGTACATGCACAAGAACCAGCCCTACCACACATAACCCAAACTCTCGCAGATTGTACCCCTACTGCGATGGACAGAGAACCAGCTTCACCCAATCTAACCCCAACCCCAGCCGATAGTAACCCAGTTCCTGTTGACACAGCACCATCTCCACCACAGAGCTCCCAAACAAGAGCAGTTAGTAAGGCAGCTCCAGTGACCAAAGGGCCAGTACTATCACGGCGAACCCCAACTCCACCAGTTAGTACGCCTATTGCTGTGGAGGAAGCACAACCACCTAGTCGTAGTTTATCATCTATCGCATTTGATGTTGTTAAATCGTATGTGCGTATCTTCCCATCTTGGAAATATTATACTGAAGATGAAGGAAAATGCCAGTTGTAGGTGTTTGTCCAGGAGTTATGTGTAAGTAATGTTATTCATGGCAATTACTTTGCTTCGTCCCATACATCCTACCTCCATGATGGTTATAATACAGCAAATTTTCCCATTTTTCTCTATAGAGAAGGACCGATTTGGAAACTCAGTATGAGGTAACCTGTGCTAATACCTCTGCTATCTTCAAGAATGCTTGGTGGCAATATCAGAATTACCGGAAGAAAACGTACTTCACCGACAAAGAAACTCATCAAATTCCCTTACGTTCTCCTGAGACACATTTACTGGACGATGACTGGGAACGCCTTGTTATGTACTGGTCCCGAACCAAGAATGTGGTAAGGTCTATGAGCTCATTTTCTATTTTTTAGTATTATATTCTTGCGTCTTACTGTACTCTGTTCATGTAGAACAAGTGCCTAAACCTGAAGAACAACTGATCTAATTTAAGATTCCATTGCTATCATAGTTCAAAAAAGCGCTAGGCATTAATTGTGCGTTTTGCCACCGCCTTGCGCTTTACTGACCAAAGCGCATGCTTATGCGCAGTTATGCACATATTATGTGTAGTTATGCGCAATGCGTTTTGCCAACGCCTAGAGCCTAGGCGTGCTTAAGCGCTCGCTTAGGCGCGCCTTTTTAACTATGATTGCTTTGCCCTTGTATCACTGTATTTACTCATACAAACTTATTTTTAAATTGAAGGATCCAATCGAAACTCCAATGGCACAACAGGTATGTTCACACATGTTTCTTTAACAGGTTTGCTCTTATCAATAGCTCTGTTGATTTCAATTTCAATTGTGTATACAGTTGACTTTCATATCATGCACATTACTAGCATCACAACAGAGCCAATAGTGTTGTTGTACATGTAGACCCGTGGTACCCATCTGAAATCTTGTTGTGCCGTGTAGTTTCCCACGCTTTGTATTCTTTCACTGCTGCTTTGTCTTGAACTGATATGATTTGAACCGTGTCTCTATTTTGATTTGGCAAGACAATGCAGTGACCATAGGACATAGATATATGTTTGTTTGATGCTTTTATTATGTACTACTACTTGGCAATAGAAGACTTGGTAGTTTAATCCTGTCCACCTTACTAATGAACTGGTTCACCGAAATGAGTTTCATATACTAGTACATGCTAAACTTGTTATGTGTCTGCTTGTTTCTTCTTTTAGAATGCTGGCAAAATATTGGGGAAGAGTGCCTTATTAAGCAATGGTAAAGGAAGTAATGTAGATAAGGTTCAGGATAGTGACACATACTTGTTGGTCTCCAACAAAGCTGATAAAACAGCTAAGGAAGACTATCTTGAAGACAGCGAGACAACCCCAAAGTCCTGTCTTGGTTTAGTGTTTGAGTTACTGGCCACTACCGCTTGCACAAGCTATTCAAACTCACTGTCTGAATCAGTTCGGTTTCTTGAGTCTCAACTACAAGCTGAAAGACATCGATCAGCTGTGCTGCGACAAGAAGCGGAAGGACTGCGGAAGTCCCTGGAGCATTCAGATGCATACTTTCTAGTGCAACAGCAAGCGTTGGAGGATTTTAGCGCCAAACAGGACAAAGCTAGTCAGCTTGCTAAGCTTATTGCCAGCATGGTGGATACCCAGGATAATGTTTCTTGAGCTCTTCTGAAGTTGTTTCAGTTATGCTCTTGTTTTGCTGCCGCGTTTATTTGCACTGGTGGCCAATTTTGACGGCCAGTGTATGTAATGTGTTCCTTTGTTCCCTATATTTGCACTGGTGGCGAACTTTGATGCCCAGTGGATGTAATATGTGTAATAGCGGTAATAGGCTAGCGTTAATTGCTTGCTTATTTATTTCCTTATTGTCTTGTTTAGTTGTTTGCTTGTAGTCACTGCAGTTCTTTTTCTGTTTTTTTCTAGTGGCCACAATAGCCTATTTTTGGTAACTAGGCCAAAATAATCGTGGCAACACACGGACTGTTGTAACCATGGGCCTCCTGCAGGCCGTATGATCCATGGGCCTTCGTCCGGCCGTAGGATCCATCGGCCTTCTATACGGGCCTTAGGGTCCATGGGCCTTCTACGGGCCATACGATCCATGGGCCTTCTACGGGTCGTACTATCCATGGGCCTCATACGGGCCGTAGGATCCATGGCCCTTCTACGGGGCGTATCATCATTTCGCCAATCATGGGCCGTACTATTCGTGGACCATAACGGGCCGTTAATTGGCCGTATTTGATAACTCTATGAAAACAGCCCAACGGGTTTTTTTGACATGAAAACGGCCCAACGTATTAACGGTCCACAAACGGGCCAACTGTAACGATGGGCTGAATTTGGCCCACAAGCAGAAAATGACAGTAACGGGCCGTATGTAACCGAATGCTGCAAATGAGCCCAAGAATCAATGGGCCCTGAGAAGGCCGAAAGATAACTTGGGCTGGAAACGGCCCAATGGAATAACGGGCTGTTAATGGGTATAAAGTGATACACTATTCATTACGGGCCAGTTTCACCACGGGCCGTTAATGGCCCAAGAGTTACAAAGGTCCTCATATGGGCCGAAAGAAGTCATGGGCCACACATGGGCCAGAAGTTACAACGGGCTGAATCATATTGAACGGCCCAGATGACGCTACTGGGCCTAATTCTGATAGGGCATAACGGGCCCTGGGTTAGCGGGCTGTAAATGGGCTGCGAACAGGCCGTTAACAGGCTTTCCGTGGGCCGGCCCGCCACCTTTTGACCAAGTCAAACGGGCCGGCCTTTTCACAGGAATGGGCCTCTATTGGGCCGTGCCACGTGTCGCCGTATCATAGGCGCCTTCGGTCCAATGAGCGGATGACATCTATCCCAACGGTGAGCCGACACGTATTTCCTCCAGCCAATGATGATTTTACACGTGGAAAATCCCCATTGGTCGGGGTTGTTAACGGGTTATCGGATCCAAAACCTGACCCGATAACTTAACGGCATTCCGTTACGGTGGATGCCACATGTCGGTCACCCTTGACGAAAGCACTTCTGTGACGCGCGATTTATCGTCATGGAAGTGGACACTTCCGTGATGATAATTTTGGTAATGTCATGGAACACTTCTACGACAGCACATGTATGACTATCTTGATTCTGTCATAAATTTGTCATGGATGTACATGCATGACAAAAAACGCGACCTACTGTGAAAAACACGTATCATCACGGAACTGTATTTTTTTTGTAGTGACGATGACAACCCGGCCGCACGGCCTTGTAACATTACCACTGTACCCCTGGGGGTTGCCCTATAAAACCCCCCAGGAGCCCTCATGCAGACGGGCGAGCACAGAGAGACCGATCAGTAGAACACACACACACACACACCCAAGGAGAGGGAGCAGCCTAAGCCTTGGCCCACTTTCCTTCTTCTTCCATACAGCTCTAGGAGCAACTCTGTACTGTTACATATATACCACACTCGGCAGGACTAGGGGTGTTATCTCTCCGGAGAGCCCTGAACCTGGGTATGTCTTGCGTCCCGCGCTCGCTCATGCCGACCTCGCCTCTGGAGCCCACTAGTGCCCTCAAGCCTCCTCAGCTCTTTAGCCATCCCTTGGCCTCTACCGTGCGCCCACCACGACAGTTGGCACCCACCTTGGGGCAGCTCGAGGTCCTGGCCAGAAGCATGTTCCAGACGGGGCTCCCCTCCGACTCCGATGAGCCCGTCACGTTGGCGGACGACGTCATCGACGCGCTCGCCGCTTCCTTCGCCGCGCTGCGCATCTCCGACGCGCCCGCGACCGACGAGTACCCCAGCGAGGTACTTGACTTCTCCGACTCCCCCCTCTCCCTCGGCGGCAGCTCTCCCGCCGGAGGAACGGACCTCTGCGTGGAGGTCTTCGTCACTGACACCGGCGCCTCTTCCTCATCCAGCGCGGCGAGGAAGGCCGCCGAAGCCAGGGCCGCAGCAGATCGGGCCGGCGCCCAACCCGCTACACGCCACGATGTAGAGCCTTCACGTCCCCATCGCCACTGACGTCGACGCCTCCAACATCGCCGAGGCCCGGACTCAGCTCGAGGAGGACCGCCAGCGCCTGCTAGACCTGACCAAGACGCTCGCCGCCATGCAGCGTCGCCTTGGCTCCGCTCAGCTGGAGCGCAACACCGCCTACGGCTTCACGCCCCCCGTGGCCGAGCCAAGCCGGGTCGCCGACGTGCGAGCCCGGGGAGGCGCGATCGGCCGCGCCTTCGGCGCCATCCCGCCCATCTACGAGACTCCCGTGAAGAACATGCGTGCCGCTCGGGCGGCCGCGGTCGGCCTGGATCAGTTCGCGGGCGAGGAGCTGAAGGATCGCCTCAAGCGGGTGAATGACCTCCTCGATGCGGCCAACGCGCAGCAGGACCGTCTCAACCAACTCGCCAAGCCGGCGGGATCCGGCTCCGCCCGCGCCGACGGACCCAGCGACCACCAGAAAACGGTGTCTTCGCCACCCGGCGAGGCGCACTCCGGCCGCATCCGGACCCGGCGCAACCCCACCCAGACGACTGCCTGCAGCTTGGGCGACGAGCCGGCCTTGGAAGACCGACGCCGGCTCGACCCGCCACTCCAACCCGGCCGACGTCCGGCTTCGGTCAACCCGCCCCCCGCAGCGCGGTCTCCAGCCGGCTGGGCCCGCGCGCCATCGACGACACCGACGCCCGCCACCACCTCGACTGACTTGCCCTTTCCCAAGAGCTGGAGGAAAGCGGCCCCGTCGGGCCGGCATGCTTCGGTGCGCGCATCCGGGATGAGCCCTTTACCAAAGGGTTCACGCTTCCCCGCGAGACCCCAAGTACAACGGCACCGTGAAGCCAGAGGACTGGTTCACCGACTACACCACCGCCATCGCCATCGCCGGCGGCAACCACCGTCTCGCCATGCGCTACACGCCGCTCATGCTCCAGGGGTCGGCCCGCACGTCGTTGAACAGCCTGCCGGTCAGCAGCATCAACACGTGGGTCGACTTCGAGCAAGCCTTCGTACGCAACTTCACTGGGACCTACCGGCGACCCAACCGTCCCAGCCAGCTCGCCATGTGCGTGCAGGGACCGGCGAAAACCGGCCGCGAGTACCTCGCACGCTGGACCGAGCTCCGGAATAGCTGCGAGGGCGTCCACGAAGTCCAAGCGATCCAATACTTCGTCAACGGGTGCCGAGATGGCACCCTCCTCAAACACAAGCTCTTACGCTCCGAGCCGGCAACCATGGCCGCGCTCATGGTGACGGCGGACAAGTACGCCAACACCGACTCCGCCATGAAGATCCAGGTGGCGCTGGATGAAGACAGCAAGGCGAAGCCAGTTCCCCCTCCGAAGCCGGCCGGCAAAGGAAGCCAGCAGCAGCACAACCAGCAGAACAACAAGCGCAAGGCCGACCAGCTGGCCCAGCGCTACGACAACCGGCTCGTCGCAGCCGCCGAGCAGGCATCCGCGATTGACCCGACCGCCAAACGCCCATAGACCGGCAAGACGGCGTGGCAGCCCGCCATGAGCTTCGAGGAGATGCTCGACGCTCCCTGCAAGCACCACAGCGGCGCGAGGCCGTCCACGCACACGCTTCGGTAGTGCGCCATCACCAAGCGCCTCATGAGAGGCGATACCCCGCCTCCTCTGGCCCTGGCTCCGGGAGTGGGGCAGCCGCCTTCGCCTCCTCCACCGCCCCCGGCTGGCGGCACAATGCGCGACGATGTCTACCCCACCCACACGACTTACGTCATCTTCACCAGCCTCGGCGACGACAAGCGCAGCGAGCGCCTGCTTCGGCAAGAGGTGAACACCGTCATCCCGGCCAAGCCGGAGTACATGCACTGGTCGGAGCGCCCGGTCACGTGGACCCGGGAAGACCACCCGGCTGTCATGCCGAACCTGGGTGGCTACGCCCTCGTCCTCAACCCCACCATCGTCGCACCCCGATGCACGTGCAAGTTTTCCCGAGTCCTCATCGACGAAGGCAGCAGCATCAGCATCCTCTACCGCGACACCATGACCAAGCTCGGCCTCGTGGCCAAAGGCCTGGAGCCGACACAGACGATCTTCCACGGCATCGTTCCCGGCCTCTCCTGCTCTCCGATCGACCGGATCCGGCTCGACGTCCCGTTCGGCGACAGCAACCACTTCTGATGCGAGCCGCTCTGGTTCGAGGTGGTGGACCTGTCCAGCGCGTACCATGCGCCGCTGGGCCGGTCCGCGCTCGCCAAGTTCATGGCGGTCCCCCACTATGCTTACCTGAAGATGAAGATGCCGGGTCCGAAGGGCCTCATCACCATCACTGGCGACTACCGCAAGTCCCTGGAGTGCGCCCGAGATGGCGCCAAGCTGGCCGAGTCGCTGGTCATAGCCGAGGAGCGGTGCCAGCTCGACCGGATCGTCGCTCTAGCCAATGAGACATCGGCCACACCGGTTCCGGCCGAGGAGCCGGCCGACGAGGCCTCGTTCAAGCCCTCCAAGGAGACCAAGAAAGTGAAGCTGAATCCGGAAGACCCCAGCTGCAGCAAGTACGTCATCGTAGGAACCCACCTCAACAACAAATAGGAAGGCAAGCTCGTCACTTCCTCCGTGAGAATCGGGATATTTTTGCATGGACCCCAAAGCACATGTCGGGTATCCCGAGGAAGTACGCCGAGCACAAACTCCATGTCCGCAAGGACGCCAAGCCTGTCTGTCAACCCCTGCGACGTTTCTTCGAAGAGAAGAGAAGAACCATTGGTGAAGAGGTCGCCAAGCTTTTGGCGGCCGGCTTCATCATGGAAGTATTTCACCCCGAGTGGCTGGCCAACCCAGTCCTCATCTTGAAGAAGAACAAGACCTGGCGCATGTGTATAGACTACACCAGCCTGAACAAGGCCTGCCCCAAGGATCCATTCGCCCTCCCGCGGATCGATCAAGTCATCGACTCCACCGCTGGCTGTGAGCTCCTGTCCTTCCTGGATGCTTACTCCGGCTATCATTAGATAAAGCTGGACCCGGCCGACGCCCTGAAGACGTCCTGCATCACGCCCTTTGGGGTGTATTGCTACATCACCATGTCATTCATCCTGAAGAACGCCGGCGCCACCTTCCAGCGCTGCATGCAGAAATGCTTGCCGCCGCAACTCGGCCGCAACATCCACGTCTATGTGGACGACATCATGGTGAAGACCAAGTAGCACCTCATGCTCCTCGACGACCTGAAGGAAACCTTCGCCAACCTACGCGAGTACAAAGTCAAGCTCAACCCGGAGAAGTGCGTTTTCGGCATCCCGGCCGGAAAGCTACTCGGCTTCCTCATCTCAGAGCGCGACATTGAGGAGAACCCGAAGAAGATCAAGGCCATCGAACACATGCGCAGGCCGGCTAGTCTGCGCGGTCTCCATAAGTTCACCGGCTGCTTGGCCTCGGTCAGCCGGTTTCTCAGCCGGCTGGGCGAGAGGACCTTGCCCCTGTATCAGCTGATGAAGAAGATGACGCCGTTCGAATGGAATGATTAGGCGGACAAGGCTTTCCGGGACCTCAAGCGCATGCTCTCCACCACACCAGTCCTGGCCACACCAGCCGAGAAGGAGCCGCTGCTGCTCTACATCGCCGCCACCTCATGGTCGGTCAGCACGGTGATGGTGGTCGAGCGACCATAGGAGGGCAAGGTCCAAGCCGTCCAACGCCCTGTCTACTACCTGAGCGAGGTGCTCTCTGCCTCCAAGCAGAACTACCCGCACTACTAGAAGATGTATTACGACGTGTAGTTCACCACCAAGAAATTGAAGCAGTACTTCCAAGAGCACGTTGTTACCGTGGTCAGCACGACCCCCCTCGGCGAGATCATCGGGTGCCGGGACACCTCTGGCCGGATCGCCAAGTCGGCGCTCGAGTTAGCCGGCCACACCATCCTCTACGAGCCTCGCACTACGATCAAGTCCCAAGCTTTGGCTGACTTCCTCATCGACTGGACCGAGACCCAGTACCTGCCGCCGCCGCTGGACTCAACGCACTGGCGCATGCACTTTGACGGCTCGAAGATGCGTCTCATCCTGGGGGTCGACATCGTGTTGTCCTCCCTAAAGGGCGACCGACTTCGGTACGCGCTCAAGATCCACTTCACCGCCTCCAACAACGTCGCCGAGTACGAAGACCTTGTGCACGGCCTCCGGCTTGCCAAGGAACTCGGCATCCGGCGCATCCTGTGCTACGGCGACTCGGATTTGGTGGTGCGGCAGTGTTCCAGTGAGTGGGACGCCCGAGACCCCAACATGGCGAGCTACCGTTTCCTCGTCCAGAAGCTGTCCGGGTTCTTCGTGGGCTGCGAGTTCCTCCGTGTTCCGCGCGCGGAAAATGAGGCCGCCGACACGCTCGCCAAGATCGCCTCATCACGGCAGTCCATCCCGTCCGGCGTCTCCCTCGAGCACCTGCACAAGCCGTCCGTCAAGCCGTCTCCGGACTCCGAGTCCATCTACGTCCCGGACAACTCGGCCGCACCTCAACCTGGCCCGGGGACTGCCAAACCCGGCCCAGGGACTGCCGATCCCGCCCCAGGGACTGTCGAACCCGGCCCGGGGGATGCAGCCGCTGACTCGACCACCGTCGTCCCCGACCCGGCCGCCGCCGTCCCTAACTCGGGGGCTGCCGACCCCGGCTCGGGGGCTGCCGACCCGGAACCCGCCATTGTGGTTGTCTTCGCCGTGGTAACGGCACCGTCGTGGGCCCTACCCATCTGAGAGTTCCTGGAAAATGGGGTTCTCCCCATGGACGAGACCGAGACCCGGCAAGTGCAGCGTCGGGCGTCCGCCTACAGCATCATAAACAACGAGCTCGTCAAGCGCAGCTCCACTGGCTTATTTCAGCGCTGTGTCAAGCAGGACCAGGGCATTGAGATCCTCCTCGACATACACCAGGGCGAGTGCGGGCACCACGCTGCCTCGCGGTCCCCGGTGGCCAAGGCTTTCCGCCATGGTTTCTATTGGCCCACGGCCCTCCAAGACGCCGAGTCGCTCGTCCTCAAATGCGAGGGATGCCAACGCTTTAGCAAGCGCAGCCACCAGCCGGCCTCAGCACTCTAGACCATCCCGATCGCCTGGCCTTTCGCAGTTTGGGGACTCGACATGGTGGGACCCTTCAAGACTGCTCGAGGAGGCATGACGCATTTGCTGGTGGCGGTGGACAAGTTCACAAAATGGATCGAAGCTAGGCCGATCAAGAATCTAGACGGACCGATGGCCGTTCGGTTCGTCAAAGACATCGCGGTACGCTACGGCATGCCAAACAACATCATCACGGACAACAGCACCAATTTTGCCAAGGGCGCGCTCGTGCAATACTGCTCTGTCTCTGGCATCCGCCTCGACCTGGCATCCGTTGTACACCAGCAGTCCAACGGCCAGGTCGAGCGGGCCAACGGCCTCATCCTATTCGGCATCAAGCCGCGGCTCATCGAACCACTCGTCTGCTCACCCGGCAGCTGGCTCGACGAGTTGCCGGCCATCCTCTGGAGCCTTCGCACCACGCCAAACCGGTCGACCGGGTTCACCCCGTTCTTCCTTGTCTATGGAGCCGAAGCCGTCATCCCGACCGACGTCGAGGTCGACTCGCCGCGCGTCGCGATGTACACTGAAGCCAAAGCCAAAGAGGCCCGCAAAGACGGCGTCGACCTACTCGAAGAAGCACGCCTCCTGGTGCTCAGCTGGTCAACCATTTACCAGCAAGGCCTGAGGCACTACCACAGCTAGAAGATCAAGCCCTTCGCGTTCCGAGAGGGAGACCTCGTCCTCCGACTCGTCCAGCAGCAAGCCGGCCAACACAAGCTGTCCTCCCCGTGGAAGGCCCCTTCATCGTCAGCAAGGCTTTGTGTGACCGCAACGCCTACTACCTCATCGACACCCGCAAGTCAAACAAGCGCAAGAAAGACACCATCGGCGAAGAAACAACCCGGTCGTGGAACGCAGAACTCCTCCGCCCGTTTTACAGTTAGCTGTATGCACGTATGTGTCGCTGCCTTTTGTAATCGTACGAAAACTTTGGAGTCCCCGAACGACGCTCGAGGGCTGCCCCTTTTCGACCAACCTTTTGTGTCTCCTGCATTTTTGCATTCCCGTCCCCTTGGACCAACCCAGCCACCAGTTCGACTTGCTCAACACTGGGGCTCGGGGGCTGGCCGGCTTGGTCACCACCCACCGCCTTCCTTAGTAGCTCCAGACGCGTTAAGGTCGCCGCGGTCCCCCACTTCGCCCAAGGCCACAAAACCGGCTTCGGCTGTCGGCTGGCAAGCACAACGGGCCAAAGCACCAACACGCCACGAATACTAAGTCAAGGACCGTCGGGTTACCCAACCCGGCCCCGCCACTTATAAATTGTCGCACGACCGGCTGCTCGCCAACCGGCTTCGCCGGATCGCCGCCAGCCGGCCCAGTGGGTGTTTCGCTCGTGCTCAATGTTTTGAAAGCCTAAGTACTGCACACTCCTCTCAAAGGCCGAACTCCTTGTCACGGACCGGAGCCTCGGCCGTCAGACTCGCGGGGGGAGGCCCGAGAGGGGAAAGTCGCAAGAACACGGCTCAAAAGACGAAAAGCAAGGGTGCAAACATTCACAAAATTTACACATCACAAATTTAAATAGGCCCAAGGCCAGAGTTCATTACACCCAAGCACCCCCAGTGGGTGGGTGGACCTGCTACTGATACGTCCATTTTGCATCATGCTTTTATATCGATATTTATTGCATTATGGGCTATTACTTCACATTATGTCACAATACTTATGCCTTTTCTCTCTTATTTTACAAGGTTTACATGAAGAGGGAGAATGCCGGCAGCTGGAATTCTGGGCTAGAAAAGGAGCAAATATTAGAGACCTGTTCTGCACAATTCCAGAAGTCTTGAAACTCCACGAAAGTCAGTTTTGGAATATATTAAAAATATTGGGTGAAGAAAGCACCAAAGGGGAAGCCACCCACTGTCCACGAGGGTGGAGGGCGTGCCCTACCCCCTGGGCGCGCCCCCTGCCTCGTGGGCCACCTGGAAGCCCCCCGATGCCCATCTTCTGATAGAAGGTGTCTTTTGCCCTGAAAAAATAAGAAGGAAGCTTTCGGGACGAAGCGCCGCCGTCTCGAGGCGGAACTAATCTAGGGCTCCGGCGGAGCTGTTCTGCCGGGGAAACATCCCTCCAGGAGGGGGAAATCGTCACCATCGATCCTCTCATCGGGAGGGGGTCAATCTCCATCAACATCTTCACCAGCACCATCTCCTCTCAAACCCTAGTTCATCTCTTGTATCCGATCTTTGTCTCAAAACCTCAGATTGGTACCTGTGGGTTGCTAGTAGTGTTGATTACTCCTTGTAGTTGATGCTAGTTAGTTTATTCAGTGGAAGATCATATGTTCAGATCCTTTATGCATATTAATACCCCTCCAATTATGAACATGAACATGATTTGTGAGTAGTTACGTTTGTTCCTGAGGACATGGGAGAAGTCTTGTTATAAGTAGTCATGTGAATTTGGTATTCGTTCGATATTTTGATGAGATGTATGTTGTCTTTCCTCTAGTGGTGTTATGTGAACGTCAACTACATGACACTTCACCATTATTTGGGGCTAGGGGAAGGCGTTGGGAAGTAATAAGTACATGATGGGTTGCTAGAGTGACAGAAGCTTAAACCCTAGTTTATGCGTTGCTTCGTAAGGGGCTGATTTGGATCCACATGTTTCATGCTATGGTTAGGTTTACCTTAATTCTTCTTTCGTAGTTGCGGATGCTTGCGAGAGGGGTTAATCATAAGTGGGATGCTTGTCCAAGGAAGGGCAGTACCCAAGCACCGGGCCACCCACATATCAAATTATCAAAGTAACGAACGCGAATCATATGAGCATGACGAAAACTAGCTTGACGATAATTCCCATGTGTCCTCGGGAGCGCTTTCCTTTATATAAGAGTTTGCCCATGCTTGTCCTTTGCTACAAAAAGGATTGGGCCACCTTGCTGCACCTTGTTTACTTTTGTTACTTGTTACCTGTTACGAATTACCTTATCATAAAACTATCTGTTACCGATAATTTCAGTGCTTGCAGAGAATACCTTACTGAAAACTGCTTGTCATTTCCTTCTGCTCCTCGTTGGGTTCGGCACTCTTACTTATCAAAAGGACTACGATAGATCCCCTATACTTGTGGGTCATCAAGACTCTTTTCTAGCGCCATTGCCGGGGAGTGAAGCGCCTTTGGTAGGTGGATTTTGGTAAGGAAAAATTTATATAGCGTGCTGAAATTTACTGTCACTTGTCACTATGAACCTTTGAGGGGCTTGTTCGGGGTATCTTCACCCCGACCAGTAGAGCAAAGAGTTGCTCCTCAACCTACTAAACCTACTGAAAATGTTTACTTTGAAATTCCTTCAGGTATGATAGAGAAACTGCTAGCTAATCCTTTTACAGGAGATGGAACATTACATCCCGATATGCACCTAATCTATGTGGATGAAGTTTGTGGATTATTTAAGCTTGCAGGTATGCCCGAGGATGTTATCAAGAAGAAGGTCTCCCCTTTATCTTTGAAGGTAAAGGCATTGACATGGTTTAGGCTATGTGATGATATTGGATCATGGAACTACAACCGATTGAAATTGGAATTTCATCAGAAGTTTTATCCTATGCATCAGGTTCATTGTGATCGTAGTTATATATATAATTTTTGGCCTCACGAAGGAGAAAGTATCGCTCAAGCTTGGGGGAGGCTTAAGTCAATGTTATATTCATGCCCCAATCATGAGCTCTCAAGAGAAATTATAACTCAAAAATTTTATGCTCGGCTTTCTCTCAATAATCACTCATGCTCGATACTTATTGTACTGGTTCTTTTATGATGAAGACTGTTGAATTCAAATGGGATTTATTGGAAATAATTAAATGCAACTCTGAAGATTGGGAACTCGACGAAGGTAAGGAGTCAGGTATAACACCTAAGTTTGATTGTGTTAAATCTTTTATGGATACCGATGTTTTTCGTGAATTTAGCACTAAATATGGACTTGACTCTGAGATAGTAGCTTCTTTCTGTGAATCATTTGCTACTCATGTTGATATCCCTAAGGAGAAGTGGTTTAAATATCATCCTCCTGTTGAAGTAAAAGTAGTTGAACCTATTAAAGTTGAAGAAAAGACTATCACTTATAATGTTGATCCTATTGTTCCTACTGCTTATATTGAGAAACCCCCTTTCCCTGTTAGAATAAAGGATCATGCTAAAGCTTCAACTGTGGTTCATAAGAGTAATGCTAGAACTTCTACACCCTCTGAGCAAATTAAAGTTGAACCTAGTATTGCTATGGTTAAGGATCTCTTGGTCGATAATATTGATGGGCATGTTATTCACTTCTGTAATGAAGCTGCTAGAATTGCTAGACCCGATACTAAAAATAAACATAGACCTGTTGTCGGCATGCCTGCTTTTTCTGTTAAAATAGGAGATCATTGTTATCATGGCTTATGTGATATGGGTGCTAGTGCGAGTGCAATACCTCATTCCTTATACGAAGAAATTATGCATGATATTGCACCTGCTGAGATAGAAGATATTGATGTTACAATTAAGCTTGCCAATAGAGATACTATTTCACCAATTGGGATTGTTAGAGATGTTGAAGTCTTGTGTGGGAAAGTTAAATATCCTACCGATTTTCTTGTTCTTGGTCCCCACAAGATGACTTTTGTCCCATTATATTTGGTAGACCCTTCTTGAATACTGTTAATGCTAAGATAGACTACGAAAAGGATACTGTTACTGTTGGTTTAGCGGATATGTCTCATGATTTTAATTTTGCTAAATTTCGTAGACAACCCCATGATAAAGAATTTCCTAGCAAAGATGAAATTATTGGTCTTGCTTCTATTGTCGTGCCTCCTAATGATCCTTTAGAACAATACTTGCTTGACCATGAAAATGATATGTTTATGAATGAAAGAAGGGAAATAGATGAAGTATTCTTTAAACAGGGACCTATTTTGAAACAAAACTTGCCTGTTGAAATTCTAGGGGATCCTCCTCCACCCAAGGGTGATCCTGTGTTTGAGCTTAAACCATTACCTGATACTCTTAAATATGCTTATCTTGATGAAAAGGAGATAT
Source organism: Aegilops tauschii subsp. strangulata (assembly GCF_002575655.3). NCBI lineage: Eukaryota > Viridiplantae > Streptophyta > Magnoliopsida > Poales > Poaceae > Aegilops > Aegilops tauschii. The sequence continues at coordinate 71,151,946 of NC_053037.3, forward strand.
ATCCTGTTATTATTAGTGCTAACCTTTCAGAGCAGGAAGAAGAGAAATTATTGAAAACTCTGAAGAAGCACCGTGCTGCTATTGGATATACTCTCGATGATCTTAAGGGTATTAGCCCCACTCTATGCCAGCACAAAATAAAATTGGAGAAAGACGCTAAACCGGTTGTTGATCACCAACGACGGTTAAATCCTAAGATGAAAGAAGTGGTAAGAAATGAAATACTAAAGCTTCTGGAGGCAGGTATAATTTATCTTGTTGCTGATAGTTAGTGGGTAAGTCCTGTCCATTGTGTCCCTAAGAAGGGAGGTATTACTGTTGTTCCTAATGATAAAGATGAATTGATCCCACAAAGAATTGTTACAGGTTATAGAATGGTAATTGATTTCCGCAAATTAAATAAAGCTACTAGAAAAGATCATTACCCTTTACCTTTTATTGATCAAATGCTAGAAAGATTATCCAAACATACACATTTTTGCTTTCTAGATGGTTATTCTGGTTTCTCTCAAATACCTGTGTCAAAAGAGGATCAGGAAAAGACCACTTTTACTTGCCCTTTCGGTACCTTTGCTTATAGACGTATGCCTTTTGGTTTATGTAATGCACCTGCTACCTTTCAAAGATGTATGACTGCTATATTCTCTGACTTTTGTGAAAAGATTGTTGTGGTTTTCATGGATGATTTCTCCGTGTATGGAACTTCTTTTGATGATTTCTTAAGCAACCTTGATCGAGTCTTGCAGAGATGTGAAGAAACTAATCTTGTGTTGAATTGGGAGAAGTGCCACTTTATGGTTAATGAAGGTATTGTCTTGGGGCATAAAATTTCTGAAAGAGGTATTGAAGTTGATAAAGCTAAAGTTGATGCTATTGAAAAGATGTCGTGTCCTAAGGACATTAAAGGTATAAGAAGTTTCCTTGGTCATGCCGGTTTTTATAGGAGGTTCATTGAAGTCCTCTCTAAAATTTCTAGGCCTCTGACTAATCTCTTACAAAAAGATGTTCCTTTTGTCTTTGATGATGATTGTGTAGAAGCATTTGAAATACTTAAGAAAGCCTTGATTTCTGCACCTATTGCTCAGCCACCTGATTGGAATTTACCCTTTGAAATTATGTGTGATGCTAGTGATTATGCTGTAGGTGTTGTTCTAGGACAAAGAGTTAATAAGAAATTAAATGTTATCCAATATGCTAGTAAAACTCTAGACAGTGCCCAGAGAAATTATGCTACTACTGAAAAAGAATTTTTAGCAGTTGTATTTGCTTATGATAAGTTTAGACCTTATATTGTTGATTCTAAAGTAACAATTCATACTGATCATGCTGCTATTAAATATCTCATGGAAAAGAAAGATGCTAAACCTAGACTTATTAGATGGGTTCTCTTGCTACAAGAATTTGATTTGCATATTATTGATAGAAAGGGAGCTGAGAACCCCGTTGCAGACAACTTGTCTAGGTTAGAGAATGTTCTTGATGACCCACTACCTATAGATGATAGCTTTCCTGATGAACAATTAGCTGTCATAAATGCTTCTCATACTGCTCCATGGTATGCTGATTATGCTAATTACATTGTTGCTAAATTTATACCACCTAGTTTCACATACCAGCAAAAGAAAAAGTTTTTCTATGATTTAAGACATTGCTTCTGGGATGACCCACACCTTTATAAAGAAGGAGTAGATGGTGTTATTAGACATTTTGTACCTGAGCATGAACAGGAACAGATCCTACGCAAGTGTCACTCCGAGGCTTATGGAGGATACCACGCTGGAGATAGAACTGCACATAAGGTATTGCAATCCGGTTTTTATTGGCCTACTCTTTGCAAAGATGCCCGTAAGTTTGTCTTTTCTTGCGACGAATGTCAAAGAATTGGTAATATTAGTATACGTCAAGAAATGCCTATGAATTATTCACTTGTTATTGAACCATTTGATGTTTGGGGCTTTGTTTATATGGGACCGTTTCCTTCCTCTAATGGGTATACACATATTTTAGTTGCTGTTGATTACGTTACTAAGTGGGTAGAAGCTATTCCAACTAGTAGTGCTGATCATAACACCTCTATTAAGATGCTTAAATAAGTTATTTTTCCGAGGTTTGGAGTCCCTAGATATTTAATGACTGATGGTGGTTCACATTTTATTCATGGTGCCTTTCGTAAAATGCTTGCTAAGTATGATGTTAATCATAGAATTACGTCTCCGTATCACCCGCCGTCTAGTGGTCAAGTAGAAATGAGTAATAAAGAAATTAAATTAATTTTTCAAAAGACTGTTAATAGATCTAGGAAGGATTGGTCCAAGAAACCTGATGATGCATTATGGGCCTATAGAACTGCATATAAAAATCCTATGGGTATGTCTCCTTATAAAATGGTTTATGGAAAAGCATGTCACTTACCTCTCGAACTAGAACATAAGGCATATTGGGCCATTAAAGAGCTCAGTTATGATTTCAAACTTGCCGGTGAGAAGAGACTATTTGACATTAGCTCACTTGATGAGTGGAGAACCCAAGCCTATGAGAATGCCAAACTGTTTAAAGAAAAAGTTAAAAGATGGCATGACAAAAGGATACAAAAGCGTGAGTTTAATGTAGGTGATTATGTTTTGTTATACAAACTCTCGTTTAAGATTTTTTGCAGGAAAACTTCTCTCTAAATGGGAAGGTCCTTACGTTATCGAGGAGGTCTATCGTTCCGGTGCCATCAAAATCAACAACTTCGAAGGCACAAACCCAAAGGTGGTTGATACGTCTCCGTCGTATCTACTTTTCCAAACACTTTTGCCCTTGTTTTGTACTCTAAATTGCATGATTTGAATGGAACTAACCGGACTGACGCTATTTTCACAGAATTGCCATGGTGTTATTTTTGTGCAGAAACAAAAGTTCTCGGGATGACCTGAAACTTCACGGAGATTATTTTTGGAAATAATAAAAAATACTGGCGAAAGAATCAAGGCCAGGGGCCCACACCCTATCCACGAGGGTGGGAGGCGCGCCTGCCCCCTGGGCGCCCCCCTGCCTCATGGGCCCCCTGGAGCTCCACCGACCTCAACTCCAACTCTATATATTCGTGTTCGGGGAGAAAAAATCAGAGAGAAGGATTCATCGCGTTTTACGATAGGGAGCCGCCGCCAAGCCCTAATCTCTCTCGGGAGGGCTGATCTGGAGTCCATTCGGGGCTCCGCAGAGGGGAATCCATCGTCGTCGTCATCATCAACCATCCTCCATCACCAATTTCATGATGCTCATCGCCGTGCGTGAGTAATTCCATCGTAGGCTTGCTGGACGGTGATGGGTTGGATGAGATTTATCATGTAATCGAGTTAGTTTTGTTAGGGTTTGATCCCTAGTATCCACTATGTTCTGAGATTGATGTTGCTATGACTTTGCTATGCTTAATGCTTGTCACTAGGGCCCGAGTGCCATGATTTCAGATCTGAACCTATTATGTTTTCATGAATATATGTGAGTTCTTGATCCTATCTTGCAAGTCTATAGTCACCTACTATGTGTTATGATCCGGCAACCCCGAAGTGACAATAATCGGGACCACTCCCGGTGATGACCGTAGTTTGAGGAGTTCATGTATTCACTATGTGTTAATGCTTTGGTCCGGTATACTCTATTAAAAGGAGGCCTTAATATCCCTTAGTTTCCATTAGGACCCCGCTGCCACGGGAGGGTAGGACAAAAGATGTCATGCAAGTTCTTTTCCATAAGCACTTAAGACTATATTCGGAATACATGCCTACATTACATTGATGAATTGGAGCTAGTTCTATGTCACCCTATGTTATAACTGTTGCATGAATAATCGCATCCGGCATAATTCTCCATCACCGATCCAATGCCTACGAGTTTTTCACATATTGTTCTTCGCTTACTTACTTTTCCGCTGCTACTGTTACAATCACTACAAAACCCAAAAATATTACTTTTGCTACCATTATCACTACTATCATACTACTTTGCTACTAAATACTTTGCTACAAATATGAAGTTATCCAGGTGTGGTTGAATTGACAACTCAACTGCTAATACTTGAGAATATTCTTTGGCTCCCCTTGTGTCGAATCAATAAATTTGGGTTGAATACTCTACCCTCGAAAACTGTTGCGATCCCCTATACTTGTGGGTTATCAAGAATATTTTCTGGCGCCGTTGCCGGGGAGCATAGCTCTATTCTTTGAGTCACTTGGCATTTATATCTGCTGGTCACTATGAGGAACTTGAAAGACGAGAAAACCAAAATTTATCCCTCAACTACGAGGGGAGGTAAGGAACTGCCATCTAGCTCTGCACTTGATTCACCTTCTATTTTGAGTAAGCTTGCGACACCTAAACCTGCTTCTGCTATTAATTCTGATATGTCGAATGTTATTGATGATGCCACTTCTGCTATGCATGATACTTATGATGAAACTACTTCTATGCTTGATACTACTATGCCACTTGGTGAATTTCTTGATGAACAACTTGCTAGGGCTAGAAAGAATGAAATTATTAAAACTGGTAATATTGATGAAAGTGATGATGAAGATTCTCCCCCTAGATATGAATTGCGTGTTGTGCCTGAGGGTTATGTTATGGATGAAGAAACTGCTAGAGACTTTCTTGCTTGCAATGATAGAAGTGATCTTAAGAAATTATTAGCTAAGTTGAAACAAAAATCTCTGAATGCTAGAATGAAGTATGATCCTGCTTATGCTACTTCACCTATCTTCGTTACTGATAAGGATTATGAATTCTCTGTCGACCCTGATATAATTACTTTGGTTGAATCTGATCCTTTCTATGGCTATGAATCTGAAACTGTTGTGGCACATCTTACTAAATTAAATGATATAGCCACCCTATTCACTAATGATGAGAAAACTCGCTACTATTATATCCTTAAAATATTTCCGTTCTCATTAAAAGGTGATGCTAAGATATGGTTTAATTCTCTTGATCCTGGTTGTGTGCGTAGTCCCTAGGATATGATTTATTACTTCTCTACTAAATATTTCCCTGCTCATAAGAAACAAGTTGCTTTAAGGGAAATATATAATTTTGTGCAAATTGAAGAAGAGAGTCTCCCACAAGCTTGGGGGAGGCTTCTCCAATTACTTAATGCTTTGCCTGATCATCCTCTCAAGAAAAATGAAATACTTGATATCTTCTATAATGGACTAACCGATGCTTCCAGAGACCACCTGGATAGTTGTGCTGGTTGTGTTTTCAGGGAAAGAACAGCTAATGAAGCTGAAATTCTATTGAATAATATGTTGACAAATGAAAATAATTGGACACTTCCTGAACCAACTCCTAAGCCAACTCCGAAGAAAGGGGTGTTCTATTTCTCAGTCCTGAAGATATGCAAGAGGCAAAGAAATCTATGAAAGAAAAAGGTATAAAAGCTGAAGATGTTAAGAATTTACCTCCTATTGAAGAAATACATGGTCTTAATTTACCGCTTGTTGAAGAAACACATGGTCTTGATAACCCGACATAGGTAGTAAAGGTAAATTCTCTCTATAGATATGATAAAGCTGAAATCCCTCCTACTAAGTTTGCTAGCCAATGTTTGGATGAGTTTGATAATTTTATGGTTAAGCAAGAAAACTTCAATGCTTATTTTGGTAGGGAATTAAAACGTAATGCTTGTATGATTGAACACTTGAGTGACTATATGTCTAGAGTTAAAGGTGAACTTAAACTCATTAGTAAACATGCTTCTATGGTTACCACTCAAGTAGAACAAGTACTTAAAGCTCAGAATAATTTGCTCAATGAATTGAATAGTAAGAATAATGACTTTGCTGTTAGAGTTGCAACTAGAGGGGGTAAAGTGACTCAGGAACCTTTGTATCCTGAGGTTCACCCTAAGAGAATTGAGCAGGATTCTCAGAGAACTAATGTTGATGCATCTAGTCCTTCTAAAAGGAAGAAAAAGAAAAATGATAGGACTTTGCATGCTTCTAGTGAACCTGTTGTAGACACACCTGAGAATCCTAATGATACTTCTATCTCTGATGCTGAAACACAATCTGGTGATGAACATGAACCTAGTGATAATGTTAATGATGATGTTCATGTTGATGCTCAACCTAGCAATGATAATGATGTAGAGATTGAACCTGCTGTTGATCTTGATAACCCACAATCAAAGAATCAACGTTATGATAAGAGAGACTTTGTTGCTAGGAAGCACGGTAAAGAAAGGGAACCATGGGTTCAGAAACCCATGCCTTTTCCTCCTAAACCATCCAAGAAAAAGGATGATGAGGATTTTGAGCGCTTTGCTGAAATGATTAGACCTATCTTTTTGCGTATGCGTTTAACTGATATGCTTAAAATGAATCCTTATGCCAAGTATATGAAGGATATTGTTACAAATAAAAGAAAGATACGGAAGCTGGAATTTCCACCATGCTTGCTAATTATACTTTTAAGGGTGGAATACCAAAGAAGTTAGGAGATCCAGGAGTAGCCACTATACCATGCTCCATTAAAAGAAACTATGTTAAAACTGCTTTATGTGATCTTGGAGCCGGTGTTAGTGTTATGCCTCTCCCTTTATATCGTAGACTTGATTTGAATAAGTTGACACCTACTGAAATATCTTTGCAAATGGCTGATAAATCAACTACTATACCTGTCGGTATTTGTGAGGATGTGCCTGTTGTGGTTGCAAACGTTACTATTTTAACGGACTTTGTTATTCTTGATATCCCCGAGGACGATAGTATGTCTATTATTCTTGGAAGACCCTTTTTGAATACTGCAGGGGCTGTTATTGATTGCAACAAAGGCATTGTCACTTTTCATGTTAATGGTAATGAGCATACGGTACACTTTCCGAGGAAACAACTTGTCGGGGGGATGGACACCGGGTAGGCAACGAAACCCGGATCCTCTTCAAAAAACAACGGGGCTGGCACCGCCCCTCAATACCGGCACGCGCTTGGCCGGGTCGCTTGACCCAGCCAAGCCCCGCAAGCCGACCAGACTAGCCGACCCGGCAAGACACGTCGACTCGGCCTCAACAACTAGCGCAAGACAGCTGAACCCGGCACGACAAAGCCTCCTCAACAAGCCAGCGCCACCCATGGCGTGCTACGCAATCCAGCCGCGGGTCAACTCCCGTCCCATCCAGGCCGTATGATGGGGACGAGACTTTAATCAACGATGACCGAGGCAACAGTGCCCCGCCCATGCCTCTGGTAAGCAGGAACGTGGCAACAGTGCCCCTCACCTACCCGCTGACCAGGGCCGGCGTGGCTACAGTGCCCCCGCCCTCACCGCTGACGACAACAAGCGGCAACCTGACGAAGAGCACTGTACGTGACTCAACTCGGCCATGCCCTGACGATCGACAAGACGGCGCACAGTCCCCCTAGGCTTGCAGGGCCCGCACCTAGGGGAACCCGGCGAACCACAAGCCCTCAGCGGGACCCAGCCCGGGTCCCCGGACACCGACAATACGGACCCACCGACTTGTAACATTACCATTGTACCCCCGGGGGGTTGGACTATAAAACCCCCCGGGAGCCCACGATCATTCGAGGGGCGAGCGGGAGGACTAGCCACAAAACAGCAACACCGGAGAGAAGGAGCAGCCCAAGCCTTGGCCAACTTCCTTCCTCCTCCATACAGCTCCAGGAGCAACATTGTACTACACCAACTACACTCGGCAGGACTAGGGGTATTATCTCTTTGGAGAGCCCCGAGCCTGGGTATGTCCGGCGTCCCGCGCCCGCTCATGCCAACCTCGCCTCTGGAGTCCACCAGCGCCCTCGAGCCTCCTCCTCTCTTTAGCCATCCCTTGGCATCTGCCATGCGCCCACCACGACAATTGGCGCCCACCGTGGGGCAGCTCGAGGAGCTGGCCGGGAGCATGCTTCAGACGGGGCCCTTCTCCTAAACCGACGAGTCCGTCGCGCTGGCGGACGACGTCGTCGGCGCACTTGCCGCCTCCTTTGCCGCGCTGCGCATCTTTGATGCGATCACGGCCGACGAGTACCCCAACGAGGTGCTCAGCTACTCCGACTCTCCCCTCTCCCTCGGCGGCGGCGTTTCCGCCGGGGCAATGGACGTCCTTGTGGAGGTCTTCGTCACCGGCGACGGCGCCTCCTCCTCGTCGAGCAAGACGAGGAAGGCTGCCGAAGCCAGGGCCGCAGCGGATCGGATCGAGCCGTCCGATCCGTTGTGCGCCGCGATGCAGAGCCTCCGCACCCCCATCGGCACCGACGTCGACGCCACCAACGTCGCTGAGGCCCGAACCCAGCTCGAGGAAAGGCGCCAGCAGATGCTGGACCTATCTGAGACACTCGCCGCCACTCAGCGTCGCGTGGACGCCGCTCAGCTGGAGTGCGACGCCGCCTACGGATTCACGCCCGCCGCGGCCGAGCCAAGCCGGGTCGCCGATGTGCGTGCCCGGGGAGGAGCGATCGGTCGGGCCCTCGGCACCGTCCCAACCGCCTACAAGACCCCAGCGAAGAACATGCACGCTGCCCAGGCGGCCGCAGCCGGCCTGGACCAGCTCGCGGGTGAGGAGCTGAAAGAGCGCATCGGGCGGATGCGTGAACTCCTCCACGCCGCGAACACCCAGCAGGACCGCCTCAACCAGCTCGCCAAGCCGGCGGGATCCGGCTCCGCCCGCCTTGGCGGGCCCGACGAACTTCTGCACACCGCTTCCTCGCCACCCGGCGAGGCGCACTCCGGCCGAGCCCGGACTCGGCGCGACCCGGCCACTACAGCCGCCGGCGGATTGGGCGACGAGCCCGTCCTGGAGATCCAGCGTGGACCAGGCCGCTACAGCCGCCGGCGGATTGGGCGATGAGCCCGTCCTGGAGATCCAGCGTGGACCCGACCAGCATGGCCGGCATCCAGCTCCAACCGACCCGGCCCCCCATGGCCTGGCCGCAAGTCGACTCGGCCCGCGCGCCATCGACTACGCCGACGCTCGCCACCGCCTCGATCAGCTCACTCGCTCCCTGGAGGTGGAGGAGGGCGGCGCTATCGGGCCGGCGTGCTTCGGCCCGCGCATCCGGGAGGAGCCCTTCCCCAAAGGATTCATGCTCCCCCGCGACACCCCCAAGTACAACGGGACGGTGAAGCCAGAAGACTGGCTCACCGACTACACCACGGCCATTGGCATCACTGGTGCCAATCGTCGTCTCGTCGTGCGCTACGCACCACTCATGCTCCAAGGGTCGACCCGCACGTGGTTGAACAGCTTGCCGATGGGTAGCATCAACACGTGGGTGGACTTCGAGGAAGCCTTCGCCCGCAACTTCACGGGGAACTACAAGCGACCCAGCCGCCCTAGCCAGCTCGCCATGTGCGTGCAAGGGCCTACGGAGACCGGTCGCGAGTACCTCGCACGCTGGACCGAGCTCCAGAGCAGCTGCGAGGGCGTCCATGAAGTCCGGGCGATCCAGTACTTCGTCAGCGGGTGCCGAGACGGCACCCTCCTCAAGCACAAGCTCTTACGCTCCGAGCCGGCCACCATGGCCGCGCTCATGGTGACGGCGGACAAGTACACCAACACCGACTCCGCCATGAAGATCCAGGTGGCGCAGGATGAAGTCGGCAAGGCGAAGCCGGTTCCCCCTCCGAAGCCGGCCGGCGAAAGCAGCCGGCAGCAGCATCACCAGAACAACAAGCGCAAGGCCAACCAGCCGGCGCCGCGTCACGACAACCGGCTCGTCGCGGCCACCGAGCCCGCGGCGGACCCGGCGGTGAAACACCGGCAAACCGGCAAGACGGCATGGCAACCCGCCATGAGCTTCGAGCAGATGCTCGATGCCCCCTGCAAGCACCACAGCGACGCGAGACCCTCCACGCACACGCTTCGGCAGTGCGCCATCACCAAGCGCATCATGAGGGGCGACGTCCCGCCCCCTCCGGCTACGGCTGCAGGCGCGGGACAGTCGCCTCCGCCTCCACCGCCGCCCCCAGCTGGCGGCGCGATGCGCAATGATGCCTACCCGGACCAGAGCGCGGCCTATGTCGTCTTCACCAGCCTCGACGACGACAAGCGCAGCGAGCGCCTCCTTCGGCAGGAGGTGAACACCGTCGTCCCGGCCAAGCCGGAGTTCATGCATTGGTCGGATCGCCCGATCACCTGGACCCGGGAGGATCGCCCGATCACCTGGACCCGGGAGGATCACCCGACAGTCATGCCGAGCCCGGGTGGTTACGCCCTCGTCCTCAACCCCACCATCGTCGCGCGGCGCACATGCAAGTTCTCCCGAGTCCTCATCGACGTCGGCAGCAGCATCAACATCCTCTACCGCGACACGATGACCAAGCTCGGCCTCAAGGCCGAGGACCTGGAGCCAACCCGAACGATCTTCCACGGCATCGTGCCCGGCCTCTCCTGCTCCCCCATTGGCCGGGTCCGGCTAGATGTCCTGTTCGGTGACAGCAGCCACTTCCGGCACGAACCGATCTGATTCGAGGTGGTGGACCTGTCCAGCGCGTATCACGCGTTGCTGGCCTGGCCCGCGCTCGCCAAGTTCTTGGCGGTTTCCCACTACGCGTACCTGAAGATGAAGATGCCGGGTCCCACGGGCCTCATCACCATCACCGGCGATTACCGCAAGTCCCTGGAGTGCGCCCGGGACGGCGCCAAGTTGGCCGAGTCGCTGGTCATTGCCGAGGAGCGCCGCCAGCTCGACCGGATCGTCGCCCTGGCAGGCGAGGCCTCCGCCGCGTCGATCCCGACCCCAGACCCGGCCGACGAGGCCGCCTTCAAGCCCTCCAAGGAGACCAAGAAAGTGAAGCTCAACCTAGAAGACCCCAGCTGCAGCAAGTACGTTGTCATAGGCGCCCGCCTCGACATCAAATAGGAAGGCGAGCTCGTCGACTTCCTCCGTGAGAATCGGGATATCTTCGCATGGACCCCCAAGGACATGCCGGGTATCCCAAGGAAGTACGCTGAGCACAAACTTCACGTCCGCAAGGACGCCAAGCCTGTCCGTTGACCCCTACGACGATTTTCCGAAGAGAAGAGAAGAACCATTGGTGAATAGATCGCCAAGCTTTTGGCGGCCGGCTTCATAATGGAAGTGTTTCACCCCGAGTGGCTGGCCAATCCAGTCCTCGTCCTGAAGAAGAACAAGACCTGACGCATGGGTATCGACTACACCAGCCTCAACAAGGCCTGTCCCAAGGATCCGTTGGCCCTCCCGCGGATCGACCAAGTCATCGACTCGACCGCCGGGTGTGAGCTCCTGTCCTTCCTGGATGCTTACTCCGGCTACCACCAGATCAAGCTAGACCCGGCCGACGCCCTGAAGACGTCCTTCATCACGCCCTTTGGGGCGTATTGCTACATCACCATGTTGTTCGGCTTGAAGAACGCCGGCGCCACCTTCCAACGCTGCATGCAGAAATGCCTGCTGCCGCAACTTGGCCGCAATATCCACGTATACGTGGACGAAATCATGGTGAAGACCAAGCAGCACCTCACGCTTCTCGACAATTTGAAGGAAACCTTCGCCAACCTCCGCGAATACAAGGTCAAGCTTAACCCGGAAAAATGCGTCTTCGGTGTCCCGGCCGGAAAACTACTCGGCTTCCTCGTCTCGGAACGCGGCATTGAGGCGAACCCGGAGAAGATCAAGGCCATCGAACGCATGCGCAAGCCGGCTCGGCTGCGCGATGTCCAGAAGTTCACCGGATGCTTGGCCTCGGTCAGCCGGTTTCTAAGCCGGCTGGGCGAGAGGGCGCTACCCCTGTACCAGCTGATGAAGAAGACGAGCCCGTTCGAATGGAACGGCAAGGCAGACGAGGCCTTCCAAGACCTCAAGCGCATGCTCTCCACCGCGCCAGTCCTGGCCGCGCCGACCGACAAGGAGCCGCTGTTGCTCTGCATAGTCGCGACCTCGCAGGCGGTCAACACGGTGCTAGTGGTCGAGCGACCAGGGAAGGGCAAGATCCAAGCCGTCCAGCGCCCAGTCTACTACCTGAGCGAGGTGCTCTCCATCTCCAAGCAGAACTACCCGCACTACCAGAAGATGTGTTACGGCGTGTACTTCACCGCCAAGAAGCTGAAGCAGTATTTCCAAGAGCACGTTGTCACCGTGGTCAGCACTGCGCCTATCGGAGAAATCATCGGGTGCCGGGATGCCTCTGGCCGGGTTGCCAAGTGGGCGATCCAGCTAGCCGGCCACACCATCCTCTATGAGCCCCGCACCGCGATCAAGTCTCAAGCCCTGGCCGACTTCCTCGTCGACTGGACCGAGACCCAGTACTTGCCGCCGCCTCCTGACTCGACGCATTGGCGCATGCACTTCGACGGGTCCAAGATGCGACTCGGCTTGGGGGTCGGCATCGTACTGTCGTCCCCGAAGGGCGACCGGCTCCGCTACGCGCTCCAGATCCACTTCGCCGCCTCCAACAACGACGCCAAGTACGAAGCCCTTGTGCACGGCCTCCGGCTTGCCAAGGAACTCGGCATCCGGCGCATCATGTGCTACGGCGACTCAGACCTGGTGGTGCAGCAGTGCTCCGGCGAATGGGACGCCCGCGACTCCAACATGGCAAGCTACCGCTTCCTCGTCCAGAAGCTGTCCGGATCCTTCGAGGGCTGCGAGTTCCTCCACGTCCCACGCGCGGAGAACGAAGCAGCCGACACGCTCGCCAAGATCGCCTCGTCACGACAAGCCATCCCGTCCGACGTCTCCCTCGAGCACCTGCGCAAGCCGTCCGTCAAGCCATCGCCGGACTCCGAGTCCATCCACGTTCCAGACGACCCGGCCGCACCTCAACCCGGCCCGGGGACTGCTGAACCCGGCCCAGGGGCTGCTCAGCTCGACCCGGCCACCATCGTCCCGGACCCAGCCATCGCCATCCCCGACTCGGGGGCCGCTCAACCCGGCTCGGGGGCTGCCGACTCGGAACCCACCCTGGTGGTCGTCTTCGCCGTGGTTACGGCTCCATCTTGGGCCCTCCCAACATCAGAATTTTTGGAGAACGAGGTTCTCCCCATGGACGAGACCGAAGCTCGGCAAGTGCAGCGCCGGGCGTCCGCCTACAGCATCATCAACAACGAGCTCGTCAAGCGCAGCTCCACCGGCGTGTTCCAGCACTGCGTCGAGCAGGAACGGGGCATTGACATCCTCCTCGACATACATCAGGGCGAGTGTGGGCACCATGCCGCATCACGATCCCTGGTGGCCAAGGCGTTCCGCCACGGTTTCTACTGGCCCACGGCCCTCCAAGATGCCGGGTCGCTCGTCCTCAAGTGTGAGGGATGCCAGCGCTTCAGCAAACGCAGCCACCAGCCGGCGTCAGCACTCCGCACCATACCGATCGCCTGGCCCTTCGCGGTCTGGGGACTCGACATGGTGGGACCCTTGAAAACCGCTCGAGGCGGCATGACGCACTTGCTGGTGGCAGTGGACAAATTCACCAAGTGGATCGAGGCAAGATCAATCAAGAAACTGGACGGGCCAACAGCCGTCCGGTTCATCAAGGACATAGCGGTGCGCTACGGCATGCCGAACAGCATCATCACCGACAACGGCACCAACTTCGCCAAGGGCGCGCTTGAGCAATACTGCTCCATCTCCGGCATCCGCCTCGACCTGGCCTCCGTTGCGCATCCACAGTCCAACGGGCAGGTCGAGCGGGCCAATGGACTCATCCTGTCCGGCGTCAAGCCGCGACTCATCGAGCCAGTCATCCGCTCACCCGGCAGCTGGCTTGACGAGTTGCCAGCCGTTCTCTGGAGTCTACGCACCACGCCGAATCGGTCGACCAGGTTCACCCCGTTCTTCCTCGTCTATGGAGCCGAAGCCGTCATCCCGACCGACGTCGAGTTTGACTCGCCGCGCGTCGCGATGTACACCGAAGCCGAAGCCAGAGAAGCCCGCGAAGATGGCGTCGACCTGCTCGAAGAAGCACGCCTCGTGGCGCTCAGTCGCTCGGCCATCTACCAGCAAGGCCTGAGGCACTACCACAGCAAGAAGATCAAGCCCCTCGCGTTCTGCGAAGGCGACCTCGTCCTCCGACTCGTCCAAGAGCAGGCAGGCCAGCACAAGCTGTCCCCTCCATGGGAGGGCCCATTCATCGTGAGCAGGGCCTTGCACGACCGCAACGCCTACTACCTCATCGACGCACGCAAGTCAAGGAAGCGCAAGAAGGACACCGCCGGTGAAGAAACGACCCGGCCGTGGAACGCGGAACTCCTTCGCCCGTTTTACAGTTAGCCGCACGAGCATATGTATCATCGCCTTTTGTAAACGCATGAAACTATGGGGTCCCCGAACGAGACTCGGGGGCTGCCTTTTGCCGACCAATTTATTGTGTCCCTATTTCCTTGCATCACTATACCACTGAACCCGGCCACCGGTCCGACTCGCTCGACCCGGGGGCTCGGGGGCTGGCCGGCTCGGTCGCCACCCCGCCGCCTTACTTGGTGATTCCTGATAAAGTTAGGATGCCGCGGTCCCCCACTTCGCCCTAAAGCCACAGATCCAGCTTTGGTTGTCGGCTAGCAAGCACAACGGGCCAAAGCTCCTTTACGCTTCATACACTAAGTCAAAGGCTGCCGGGTCGATCAACCCGGCCCACCATTCATCAAATGAACAGCCGCATGACCGGCTGCTCGCCAACCGGCTTCGCCGGATTGCCGCCAGCCGGCCCAGTGGGTGTTTCGCTCGCGCTCAATGTTTCGAGGGACCCAAGTCCTGCGCTCTCCTCTCAAAGAACTCAACTCCTTGTCACGGACCGGAGCCTCGGCCGTCTGACTCGCGGGGGGGGAGGTTTGAGAAAGGAAAAGCGCATGAAATCGGTCCAAAAACGGAAGGCAAAAAAGCAAAAGCACCCACGACATCTACACAAGTATTTTAAAAAAAAAGGCCCACGGCCCGAGTTCATTACACCTTAAAACCCCCAGTGGTCTCAGGCATCTCCAGCGCCGCGTCGTGACATCAATGGGTTGGATGAGATTTATCATGTAATCAAGTTAGTTTTGTTAGGGTTTGATCCCTAGTATCCACTATGTTCTGAGATTGATGTTGCTATGACTTTGCTATGCTTAATGCTTGTCACTAGGGCCCGAGTGCCATGATTTCAGATCTGAACCTATTATGTTTTCATGAATATATGTGAGTTCTTGATCCTATCTTGCAAGTCTATAGTCACCTACTATGTGTTATGATCCGGCAACCCCGAAGTGACAATAATCGGGACCACTCCGTGTGATGACGTAGTTTGAGGAGTTCATGTATTCACTATGTGTTAATGCTTTGGTCCGGTACTCTATTAAAAGGAGGCCTTAATATCCCTTAGTTTCCATTAGGACCCCGCTGCCACGGGAGGGTAGGACAAAAGATGTCATTCAAGTTCTTTTCCATAAGCACGTATGACTATATTCGGAATACATGCCAACATTACATTGATGAATTGGAGCTAGTTCTGTGTCACCCTATGTTATAAATGTTGCATGAATAATCGCATCCGGCATAATTCTCCATCACCGATCCAATGCCTACGAGTTTTTCACATATTGTTCTTCGCTTACTTACTTTTCCGCTGCTACTGTTACAATCACTACAAAACCCAAAAATATTACTTTTGCTACCGTTATCACTACTATCATACTACTTTGCTACTAAATACTTTGCTGCAGATATTAAGTTATCCAGGTGTGGCTGAATTGACAACTCAACTGCTAATACTTGAGAATATTCTTTGGCTCCCCTTGTGTCGAATCAATAAATTTGGGTTGAATACTCTACCCTCGAAAACTGTTGCGATCCCCTATACTTGTGGGTTATCAGTGGTGAACGGTCAAAGAATCAAACATTATATCTCAGGTAGTCCCATAAATGTTGAAACTAACGTTATTGACATCGTAACCCCGGAGGAGTACATAAGGGACACTTTCCAGAACGTTTCAGACTCCGAAAAGGAATAGGTATGTGGTACGGTAAGTAAACCGACTCCAAAACAGTTCTAATAGCAATTTTTCTCCGTTTTGGAATATTTAAGAAAATAGGAAAATAAGAAGTAGTCCGAAAGGGACACGAGGCATCCACGAGGGTGGAGGGCACGCCCCCTGCCTCGTGGGCACCTCGTGTGCCCTCCAAACTCCGTTTTCTTGCACGATACTTCTTTTGGTCGGTGAAAACTCATTATATAATCTCCCGAAGGTTTTGATCTCCATACCATGACGAAACCCTCTGTTTTTGTCTTGAGTTGTCTCTGTCGTAGATTAGAGCAATATGTCGTCCCCTTCCTCCAACACTGTGGGTGATGATGCTTGGCTAATGAAGATAGAGACGAAGCGAGAAGAAACCGGGGAAATCAAGGAAGGTGACAAGATCAAGGAGGTCGCAAAGGAGCAAGTCCCAACAGTAGAAGAAGAAGGCTTCTCTCAACCTTACTACAATCATCTCACCCCAACTGAGATTGAAGCTTTCAAGGTGATTGAGCTAGCTCGCATACAAAACAAGTATCTCACACGTGAATTTTTTTTGTTACAAGAGCATATCACCGCACTCAAGGGCATTATCCGCAAATTAGAGGATCTCCTACGCTCGATGTGTGACACCTCATCATCAACAACTCCATCATCACCACTTGCAAAGAAAGAGACATAAATACATGGGTACGGGCACTCCCCTTGGCTTCTGCCAAGCTTGGGGGAGGTGCCCCGGTATCGTATCACCATCACACTCCTATCTTTACCGTTTTTCTTAGTTCGATCCTTTTGGTTATATCTTGATCTAGTATAATAAAGTTTAGTATGATCTAGCTTTGAGTTTTTGTGTCGATCCTTATCTATGTAATCGAGTCCATGAGCTATACATAATAAAGATTAGTCTTGAGTCGAGGGCTTGGTTATCTGGCTATGATCTTGAGGGAGTAAAAGAAAAAAGAAAGAATAAAAAGAAATAAAGGGATCATATTGATCTTATGGAAAGTAATGACTTCACATATAAAGAGTATGATGAATAAAAGTTGTTGAGAGTTGACAAACATAGTTTTGGTCATCGTTGCAATTAATAGGAAGTAATAAAGAAAGAGAGTTTTCACATATAAATATACTATCTTGGACATCTTTTATGATTGTGAGCACTCATTAAAATATGACATGCTAAAAGGTTGATGTTGGACAAGGAAGACAACGCAATGGTTATGTTTTCTTATATCCGAAATAAGTTATATTGTCATGGATCATCCAACATGTTGAGCTTGCCTTTCCCCCTCATGCTAGCCAAATTCTATGCACCAAGTAGAGATACTACTTGTGCTTCCAAATATCCTTAAACCCAGTTTTGCCATGAGAGTCCACCATATCTACCTATGGATTGAGTAAGATCCTTCAAGTAAGTTGTCATTGCTGCAAGCAATAAAAATTGCTCTTTAAATATGTATGATCTATTAGTGTGGAGAAAATAAGCTTTATATGAGCTTGTGATATGGAAGAACTAAAAGCGACGGACTGCATAATAAAGGTCCCTATCACAAGTGGCAATATAAAGTGACGTTCTTTTGCATTAAGATTTTGTGCATCCAACCATAAAAGCACATGACAACCTCTGCTTCCCTCTGCGAAGGGACTAACTTTTATTTTTGCCTTATACCTTATACAAGAGTCATGGTGATCTTCACCTTACCTTTTTACACTTTATCCTTTGGCAAGCACTATGTGTTGGAAAGATCCTGATATATATATCCAATTGGACGTGGGTTTTCATAAAGCATTATTGTTGACGTTACCCTTGAGGTAAAAAGTTGGGAGGCAAAACAATAAGCCCCTATCTTTCTCTGTGTCCGATTAAAACTCCATACCCATAAGTATTGCATGAGTGTTAGCAATTGTGAAAGACAAAATGATAGTTGAGTATGTGGACTTGCTGAAAAGCTCTTATATTGACTCTTTCTGATGTTATGATAAATTGCAATTGCTTCAGTGACTGAGATCATAGTTTGTTAGTTTTCAATGAAGTTTCTGATTCATACTTTACATTGTGAATAGATTGTTACTTCAGCATAAGAAATCATATGACAATATATATATATATATATATATATGTTGCTATTCTAAGAATGATCATGATGCCCTCATGTCCGTATTTTATTTTATCGACACCTCTATCTCTAAACATGTGGACATATTTTTCGATATCAGCTTCCGCTTGAGGACAAGCGAGGTCTAAGCTTGGGGGAGTTGATACGTCCATTTTGCATCATGCTTTTATATAGATATTTATTGCATTATGCTCTATTACTTCACATTATGTCACAATACTTATGCCTTTTCTCTCTTATTTTACGAGGTTTACATGAAGAGGGAGAATGCCGGCAGCTGGAATTCTGGGCTGGAAAAGGAGCAAATATTAGAGACCTATTCTACACAACTCCAAAAGTCCTGAAACTCCACGAAAGTTAGTTTTGGAATATATTAAAAATATTGGGCGAAGAAAGCACCAGAGGGGGGGCCACCCACTGTCCACGAGGGTGGAGGGCGCGCCCTACCCCCCTGGGTGCACCCCCTGCCTCGTGGGCCACCTGGAAGCCCCCCGATGCCCATCTTCTGATATAAGGTGTCTTTTGCCATGAAAAAAAGAAGAAGGAAGCTTTCGGGACAAAGCGCCGCCGTCTCGAGGCGGAACCTTGGCAGAACTAATCTAGGGCTCCGGCGGAGCTGTTCTGCCGGGGAAACATCCCTCCGGGAGGGGGAAATCGTCACCATCGATCCTGTCATCGGGAGGGGGTCAATCTCCATCAACATCTTCACCAGCACCATCTCCTCTCAAACCCTAGTTCATCTCTTGTATCCGATCTTTTTCTCAAAACCTCAGATTGGTACCTGTGGGTTGCTAGTAGTGTTGATTACTCCTTGTAGTTGATGCTAGTTGGTTTATTCGGTGGAAGATCATATGTTCAGATCCTTTATGCATATTAATACCCCTCCGATTATGAACATGAACATGATTTGTGAGTAGTTACGTTTGTTCCTGAGGACATAGGAGAAGTCTTGTTATAAGTAGTCATGTGGATTTGGTATTCGTTCGATATTTTGATGAGATGTATGTTGTCTTTCCTCTAGTGGTGTTATGTGAACGTCGACTACATGAAACTTCACCATTATTTGGGCCTAGGGGAAGTCATTGGGAAGTAATAAGTAGATGATGGGTTGCTAGAGTGACAGAAGCTTAGACCCTAGTTTATGTGTTGCTTCGTAAGGGGCTGATTTGGATCCACATGTTTCATGCTATGGTTAGGTTTACCTTAATTCTTGTTTCGTAGTTGCGGATGCTTGCGAGAGGGGTTAATCATAAGTGGGATGCTTGTCCAAGGAAGGGCAGTACCCAAGCACCGGTCCACCTGCATATCAAATTATCAAAGTAACGAACGCGAATCATATGAGCATGACGAAAACTACCTTGACGATGATTCCCATGTGTCCTCGGGAGCGCTTTCCTTTATATAAGAGTTTGTCCATGCTTGTCCTTTGCTACAAAAAGGATTGGGCCACCTTGCTGCACATTGTTTACTTTTGTTACTTGTTACCCGTTACGAATTACCTTATCATAAAACTATCTGTTACCGATAATTTCAGTGCTTGCAGAGAATACCTTACTGAAAACTGCTTGTCATTTCCTTCTGCTCCTCGTTGGGTTCGACACTCTTACTTATCGAAAGGACTATGATAGATCCCCTATACTTGTGGGTCATCAGCTACCTAATAGAAATTTTTACTAAGTTCAAACAGGGCGGTCTCAGGCATCTCCAGCGCCGGGTCGCGCAGCTGACGGCTCCCCCTCGGTGGCCTCCGTGTCCGCCGAGGTGCCGGTGTCTTCCTCATCGGCACCGACATCGCGGTAGATGCCCGTCTCCTCGGAGCTGCCCGCCGGGTCGTGCAGAAGTATGCCGTAGTCGTCGGCAGGCATGACTCCACCATCCTCCGCCCGCTCCAGCTGGAACTCGTCATGGAAGGCGAACCCGGCAATGTAGATGGCCTGGGCAGTGATCCGTCCGGCCTCCGCCCGTAGCTGGTTCTCCGAGCCAGCCCGCTAGCCCATCAACACCACCAGCGACAGGTCCGGATGCCAAGACATCGCAAACCGGAGCGCCATCTCGGCACCGGCACGGGCGGTAGAAATGCGCCACTCGTGAAGCCGGTCCGGTCCCGCCTCCAACCACCGCGCCAGATGCGATAAGCTGCTCGGCGCAACGGAGCCTAGCCACAGGGCCGCCGTCATCGCTGCGCCGGCCTCAAAGAGCCGCCCCATCTGCTCGCTCAAGACTCGCAGACGAGCCTCGACGACAGTCATGATTTCCGGGAAGGTCCAGGCCACCTGCGGGTCAGTCCTGGAGCCGACGACTCCCTGCGGGTCATGCTGAAAGCGGACGGCTTCCTCCGCCAGCTGGCGCGTCTCCGGAAAGGCCCCTGCCAAGAAGCAGAGCAAGTCAGAAAAAATCACCAAGGACAAAAAGCCGTGATCCCAGAGAAGGATTCTTCCAGGTGCTACGCTTCGAGCAACATACCGCGCCGCTCCCGGGCGAAGGTGCGGTCACGCTCCTGGAGCGTCTTTTCCAGGTCGGCGACCTTGGCAAGGGCCGCCTTCAACTCGGTGTCCTTGGCCTCGGCCGTCTTCTCGGCCTCCTCATGACGACGGGTTTCCCCCTGACGGGTCTCCTCCGCCGCGGCCACCAGCGCTTTCAGGCGCTCCACCTCGGCCTGGAGCTGACCCTTGTCGTCGGCCAGCTTGCCGCGTTGCTGGTCGGCCTCGGCAAGCGCTCGCTGCACCTCCACGACCTTGGCGGCCTCTGCCTTGAGGCGCTCCACCTCAGCCTCGAGACGGTTCTTGTCGCCCGCCAACCGCTCCTGTAGTCGGCCCGCTTCGTCAAGCGCCTGCCAGGCTCCCGTTACCTCCGCCCTCGCCTCCGCCACCTCGGTCCCAAGCCGGCCGGCGTCAGCAACAAGCCGATCGTAATGGAAGCCGGCCCAAATCAGCCGGGTCCTCCAAGACAGCACCTTGGCTGCAGAAGAAAGATTCAGAAACCAAGCACCACTTTAAGATTCGACCCAACTGCTACGCAGTTGACCCGAATTTCGGGGGCTACACCCAGTGGGTGCGCTAGCGCGCTCCCACTAAAAAAGAGCACGCAAGAAAAATACCGTCGGCGACGCGGAGCTCCTCCTCCTTGGCGGCGAGCTGCTCCTTGAGCTGTCGGTGCTTCTTCAGGAGCCGGTTGAAGACACTGGCCCGGTAGGAGTCCAGTTGCTGCAAGGAACAACGATCAACACAAGACAGCGGTCTAAGATTCGACCCAACTGCTACGCAGTTGGCCCGAATCTCGGGGGCTACACCCAGTGGGTGTGCTAGCGCGCCCGCACACAGAAGAAGCAACAAAAGAAAAAAGGCATAAGGCAAGGGAGAACTTACGAACACGGCGCGCTCCAGCTCCCGCGTCTGCTCCACCTCGGCCTGGGCGAAGGCCTGGATCCTGTCCGTCCGCCCTCACAGGCGCCGGCTCACGGCGGCCATCACCGCCTCCTCCTGGATCAGGGGCCCGAAGAAGACCTCGCTGGACCCGCCCTGGGCCGGCTGCGACCAGGCGGCCCGGCGACCCGGTGACCCCCTGGCCTGAGCACCAGGACGTGCTCCCCGCTAACCACCTCTTCTGCGGTCGGCGGCTTCTCCGGCGCCCTTTCCGACACCATCGTCGGCACGGTGGCCGAAGTGGCCTGTGGTGCCACCACCAGCGGCGCCATGCTCGTCGACGCCTGAGGCGCCTCCTCCAGCGCCGCCCGCGGTGCCTCCTCCAAGATAGCGTCACCGCCGCCTCCATCGGCCCCCGCCTACTCGACCACGTCGGTCTGCGGCGGGGTATCATCCCCGACCACCACGACCTCCTGGTCGAGGTCCATCGCGTCCGCGCGGCCGCCTCGGCCGCGCACCCCCTCCGACGCCGGCACGAAGACCGTCGCCGCCGGAACCGTCCCTGCCGGCATCTCCGGCCATGCCGGCTCCTCGCCGGGCGCGCCCATGTCATCGCAGCGTTGACCCAGGCCTGGGTCGACGCCGCCTCCAGCTCCGCCACGGCCCTGTTCCGGTCTCGCCAGGCTTGGCCTTCGGTGTTGGCCAGGTCCAGGCTGAGGTTCGGATCCGCCGCCTCCTCCTCCTCGTCAGCGCTGGTCTGGGTCCTCTGGAATGCGGCGCCCTTGGCGGACGCAGCGTCCGCCGCCGCCACCGCCAGTGAGATCGGCGACCTGTGGCTCAACGAAATAAGCACGCAAGAACCAAGCGGAACCGACCGACCATTCGGATTCACGCAAGAAGAAACTTACCCGGGCACCACCGGAATGACGGGCCTCGCTGGCCTCTCCTGCGGAGCGCCACGCCTCCTCTTGGCGGGCGGTTTCGTGCCCTCAGCCGGGTTCGCCGCGCGCTTTGGGGCCGGGGCCCGCGGCACGACGTTGTCCTTCCCATGTAGCCGGCTCGCCACCGCCGCCCCCGGGATGACCCGGCTCCGGCCGCACCGCCGCCTCCTCTGCCCGACGCCACTACATCAACGACTCACGTCAGCATCCCCAATGCCGTCTCGCGCCTGGCAATTCAAGAAATGAAGAAGACAAACTTACCCGCCCGGCGCCCTGCGCCGGCGTCGGTGGTTGCCTCCTCCCCTCCACCGTGGGCCGCGGGCTCCTCCGAGTCGGCCCGCACCACCTGCGTCGGCGCTTGGTCGTAAGGATGTCGGATGGTGTACAGAAGCACCTCCCGCGTCGCGTCGGGGCAAACAAGAAGATGAGCGGCGACAAAGTATGGAGACCAGGGACTCACCACGGGTGCCGGGTTCGCCTGGCTGTATGGAGGCTCCCCGAACTCCCAATCATCCCACAACCCGGCCTTGGAGATGTTGTTGACCCGGCGGGCGACTTGGTCCGCCGCCAGCCGGAAGTTCGACATACGGTTGGGGTCCTGGAGCCCGGTCATCTGACCGATGAGGTGGCTGCGCTGCTGCGGCGGCAGCACTCGACGCCTGATGAAGGCGATGATGAGGTCGGTGCCGGTGAGCCCTTCTCGCTCCTTCATCTCCGACACCCGCTGGCACAGGTTGACCACCTCCTACGATGGGTGTTTGGGGTAGTAACCCCAATTCTGCTTCGCCCGCGGCGGCGCGCCGACGAATGGCGGCAGGTTGATGCGGTCCGCGCCGAGGTTGCGGACGTAGAAGAAAGAGTTCTGCTATTTCTTGGCAGATTCCTCCAGCAGCATCTTGGGGCAGTCAGTGCCGGACCGCTTGGAGATGATGGCGGCCTGCTACCTCTTGAGCACTGCATTGGTTTTCCCTTGAAGAGGAAAGAGTGATGCAGCAAAGTAGCGTAAGTATTTCCCTCAGTTTTTGAGAAACCAAGGTATCAATCCAGTAGGAGACTTCACGCAAGTCGCCTCGTACCTACACAAACAAATAAGAACCTTGCAACCAACACGATAAAGGGGTTGTCAATCCCTTCACGGCCACTTGCAAAAGTGAGATCTGATAGAGATAAAAAGATAAATACTTTTGGTATTTTTTATGATATAGATTGAAAGTAAAGATTGCAAAGTAAAATAGATTGGAAACTTATATGATGGAAAATAGACCCGGGGGCCATAGGTTTCACTAGTGTCTTCTCTCAAGATAGCATAAGTATTACGGTGGGTGAACAAATTACTATCGAGCAATTGATAGAAAAGTGCATAGTTATGAGAATATCTAGGCATGATCATGTATATAGGCATCACGTCCGCGACAAGTAGACCGAAATGATTCTGCATCTACTACTATTACTCCACACATCGACTGCCATCCATCATGCATCTAGAGTATTAAGTTCATAAGAATAGAGTAACGCATTAGGCAAGATGACATGATGTGGAGGGATAAACTCAAGCAATATGATATAAACCCCATCTTTTTATCCTCGATGGCAACAATACAATACGTGCCTTGCTGCCCCTGCTGTCACTAGGAAAGGACACCACAAGATTGAACCCAAAGCTAAGCACTTCTCCCATTGCAAGAAAGATCAATCTAGTAGGCCAAACCAAACTGATAATTCGAAGAGACTTGCAAAGATATCAAATCATACATATAAGAATTCAGAGAAGAACCAAATATTATTCATAGATAATCTTGATCATAAACCCACAATTCATCGGATCTCGACAAACACACCGCAAAAAGAATTACATCGAATAGATCTCCAAGAACATTAGTCATAAAGAACTCACATACTTATTGCAAAAATCTACAAGTCATCAAAAACCAAGCATTACGCGCATGCTCCTAGGGGGATAGATTGGTAGGAAAAGACCATCGCTCGTCCCCGACCGCCACTCATAAGGATGACAATCAAAGAACACCTCATGCTTCAAATTTGTTACACAACGTTTACCATACGTGCAAGCTACGGGACTTGCAAACTTCAACACAAGTATTTCTCAAATTCACAACTACTCAACTAGCACGAATCTAATATTACCATCTTCATATCTCAAAACAATCTTCAAGTATCAAACTTCTCATAGTATTCAATGCACTTTTTATGAAAGTTTTTATTATACCAATCTTGGATGCCTATCATATTAGGACTAATTTTATAGCCAAAGCAAATTACCACACTGTTCTAAAGGACTCTCAAAATAATATAAGTGAAGCATGAGAGATCAACAATTTCTATAAAATAAAACCACAACCGTGCTCTAAAAGATATAAGTGAAGCACTAGAGCAAAATTATCTAGCTCAAAAGATATAAGTGAAGCACATAGAGTATTCCAATAAATTCCGATTCATGTGTGTCTCTCCCAAAAGGTGTGTACAGCAAGAATGATTGTGGTAAACTAAAAATCAAAGACTCAAATCATACAAGACGCTCCAAGCAAAATACATATCATGTGGTGAATAAAAATATAGCATCAAGTAAAGTTACCGATGGACGAAGACGAAAGAGGGGATGCCTTCGGGGCATCCCCAAGCTTAGGCTCTTGATTGTCCTTGAATTTTACCTTGGGGTGCCTTGGGCATCCCCAATATTAGGCTCTTGCCACTCCTTATTCCATAATCCATCAAATCTTTACCCAAAACTTGAAAACTTCACAACACAAAACTCAACAGAAAATCTCATGAGCTCCGTTAGCGAAAGAAAACAAACCACCACTTCAAGGTACTGTAATGAACTCATTCTTTATTTATATTGGTGCTAAACTTACTGTATTCCAACTTCTCTATGGTTCATACCCCCCGATACTAGCCATAGATTCATCAAAATAAGCAAACAACACACGAAAAACAGAATCTGTCAAAAACCAAACAGTCTGTAGTATTCTGTATCAAACGTATACTTCTGGAACTCAGAAAAATCTACCAAAATAGGACGACCTAGATAATTTGTTTATTGATCTACTGCAATTGGAATCAGTATTTTATCACGTTCTGGTGATTTTTAACAATTGTTTTGTGAGCAGAAAGTTTCTGACTTTTTCAGCAAGATCAAATAACTATCATCCAAGAAGATCCTATAGGTTTTACTGGGCACAAACACTAATTAAAACATAAAACCACATCTAACCAGAGGCTAGATCAATTATTTATTACTAAACAGAACCAAAAAAGCAAAAAAAAATTGGGTTGCCTCCCAACAAGCGCTATCGTTTAACGCCCCTAGCTAGGCATTGATAATTTTAATGATGCTCACATCAAAGACAAGAATTAAAGCACAAAGAGAGCATCATATAACACGTGACAAACACATCTAAGTCTAACATACTTCCTATGCATAGGCATCTTATAGGCAAACAAATTATCATAGCAAGCAAAAACTAGCATATGCAAGGAAGCGGAAAGAAACAATAGCAATCTCAACATAACGAGAGGTAATTTATTATCATGAAAATTTCTACAACCATATTTTCCTCTCTCATAATAATTACATGTGAGATCATAAGAAAATTCAACAAAATAGCTATCACATAAAATATTTTCAACACGATCCACATGCATGCAAAGTTGACACTCTTCCAAAATAGTGGGATTGACATTAACTAAAGTCATGACCTCTCCAAACCCACTTTTATCAAAAATTTCATAAGATTGAACATTATCCAAATATGTGGGATCTAAAGTTGACACTCTTCCAAACCCACTTTCAATATTATTGCAAACATTATTATCAATCTCATATTCGTCATGGGGCTTAAATAAATTTTCAAGACCATAAGAAGAATCACCCCAATCATGATCATTGCAACAAGTAGTGGACATAGCAAAACTAGCATCCCCAAGCTTAGGGTTTTGCATATTATTAACACAATTGGCATTAAGAGAATTTATAATAACATCATTGCAATCATGCTTTTCATCGAAGGAACTACCAAGTATGGGTGCAATAGCAACGATCTCATGTTTAACATAAGGAACTATAGCAAATTCATCTTCATAAATATTGGCATCGTGGCCACAAGAATAGTAAGCATCATGTTCATCAAGGGATATTTCAATCAAATCATCGGAATCATCATTATCTATAGATTAATGCATATCATTATTTTCTTCCAAAGCAACGGTCATTCTCTCAATAAATTCTTTGACATAGACATTATGAGCATAGTTTTCATAGCAATATTTAAGTATGTCAAAATTTCCAGATTCGTAGAGAGTAATATCATACTTTTCAATCAAAGAAGCAACTTCATAAGCACCCTTAAAAGCAACAAATTCTTCAATTTGTTCGATATCATAGTAACTATAAACACCCTTTGCATAAGAAGACAAGATTTCATTTTCATTAAACTCACATAGGTAGGGAAGGTGTTTTTTAGGGTTCTTAGAGCAACAAGTAAAATCATGAATTTCACAAAGATTCCAAGCATAACACAGCAATCTGTTTATTTGATCCCATATGAGTCTCCCCTTTTCAAACAAACGGTGACGCACAAAATGAGCATGCTCATCTAAAGATTTCTCATCAACTAGGCTAGTTGGGGTTTCAGCACGAGCGCATAAGGATCGAAGATGATCCAAGTAGAACACTTTAAGTGGATCCATATCAATAGATTTTTAGCAAGCAAAGATGCAAGCAAATAGAAGGCACATGGAAACACAAGCAAAAAGACATACGGGAAGAAGGCGAAGAAA
The DNA here is from genome assembly GCF_002575655.3 of Aegilops tauschii subsp. strangulata. NCBI lineage: Eukaryota > Viridiplantae > Streptophyta > Magnoliopsida > Poales > Poaceae > Aegilops > Aegilops tauschii. The sequence continues at coordinate 71,179,100 of NC_053037.3, forward strand.
AGGCAAAGGTGAAGTGGGGGAGAGGAAAACGAGAGGCAAATGGCAAATAATGTAATGCGAGGGATAAGAGTTTGTGATGGGTACTTGGTATGTCTTGACTTGAGCGTAGATCTCCCCGGCAACGACGCCAGAAATTGGCTAGTTGCTAGGAGATCAACTCTTGACTTGACTTGGTGCAAATATCCCTGGCAACGGTGCCAGAAATCCTTCTTGCTACCTCTTGAGCACTGCGTTGGTTTTCCCTTGAAGAGGAAAGGGTGATGTAGCAAAGTAGCATAAGTATTTCCCTCAGTTTTTGAGAACCAAGGTATCAATCCAGTAGGAGACCTCATGCAAGTCGCCTCGTACCTACACAAACAAATAAGAACCTTGCAACCAACACGATAAAGGGGTTGTCAATCCCTTCACGGCCACTTGCAAAAGTGAGATCTGATAGAGATAAATAGATAAATATTTTTGGTATTTTTTATGATATAGATTGCAAAGTAAAATAGATTGGAAACTTATATGATGGAAAATAGACCCGGGGGCCATAGGTTTCACTAGTGGCTTCTCTCAAGATAGCATAAGTATTACGGTGGGTAAACAAATTACTGTTGAGCAATTGATAGAAAAGTGCATAGTTATGAGAATATCTAGGCATGATCATGTATATAGGCATCACGTCCGCGACAAGTGGACTGGAACGATTCTGCATCTACTACTATTACTCCACACATCGACCGCTATCTAGCATGCATCTAGAGTATTAAGTTCATAAGAACAGAGTAACGCATTAGGCAAGATGACATGATGTGGAGGGATAAACTCAAGCAATATGATATAAACCCCATAATTTTATCCTCGATGGCAACAATACAATACGTGCCTTGCTGCCCATGCTGTCACTGGGAAAGGACACCGCAAGATTGAACCCAAAGCTAAGCACTTCTCCCATTGCAAGAAAGATCAATCTAGTAGGCCAAACCAAAATGATAATTCGAAAAGACTTGCAAAGATACCAAATCATACATATAAGAATTCAGAGAAGAACCAAATATTGTTCATAGATAAGCTTGATCATAAACCCACAATTCATCGGATCTCGACAAACACACCGCAAAAAGAATTACATCGAATAGATCTCCAAAAAGATCGAGGAGAACTTTGTATTGAGAACCAAAGAGAGAGAAGAAGCCATCTGGCTAATAACTATGGACCCGAAGGTCTGTGGTAAACTACTCACACATCATCGGAGAGGCTATGGTGTTGATGTAGAAGCCCTCCGTGGTCGATTCCCCTCCGGCGGAGCGCCGGAAAAGGCCTCAAGATGGGATCTCACGGGTACAGAAGGTTGCGGCGGTGGAAATAGGGTTTGTGGTGCTCTCAGATGTTTTCGGGGTATATGAGTATATATACGCGAAAGAAGTCGGCCAGGGGAGCCACGAGGGGCCCATGAGGGTGGGGGGCGCGCCCTCCAGCCTCGTGGCCTCCTTGTTTCTTTCTTGACTTCCACTCCAAGTCTTCTGGATTGCGTTTGTTCCAAAAATCACTCTCTTGAAGGTTTCATTCTGTTTGGATTCCGTTTGATATTCCTTTTCTGCGAAACATTGAAATAGGCAAAAAAACAGCAATTTGCACTGGGCCTTTGTTAGTAGGTTAGTCCCAAAAATAATATAAAAGTGTATGATAAAGCCCATTAAACATCCAAAACAGATAATATAATAGCATGGAACAATAAAAAATTATAGATACGTTGGAGACGTATCACGGCCCCGTAGTCGGACATCTCCCCGGCCCTCGGCCCCTGCTGCTTCAAGGAGAAGAAGTGCACCCAGAGATCGATGGAAGGCTCGACCCCCAGGTACCCCTCGCAGAGGGTGACGAAGCCTGAAAGCTACACGATGGCGCCTGCGCCAAGATGATGGGGCTGGAGCCCGAAGAACTCCAGGAAGCTGCGGAAGAAGGTGCTCGCGGGAAGGCCGAACCCGCGCTTGAAGTACGGGTAGAAAACCACGCGCTCCATGCCCTCGGGCCGCGGCTCCCGCTCGCCCTGCGGCAGGCGCGCGGCGACCTCCGTCTCCCCCGGCAAGCGCCTGGTGGTGCGGAGGTAGGCGATGTCGTCCATGGTGACGGTCGAGCCCATCCACGAGCCTGACGGCAGCGCCATCGATGAAGACGAAGAAAAGAAAGGAGGAAGAATGGCGATGAAGCTCTGCTCGAAGCGGTGGGCGTTGCAGCACGCGGCTATCGCAAGAAGCAGAGGAAGGATGAAGAGGCACGGGAGTGCGGGCGAGAATGATTTTCGCCGCTCCCCTCCCCCCAATTTATAACCCGCGGTTCGAACGTGGGGAAGTGGGATCGTTTGCGCTCGCCCATCCCACTTCCCCGCAATAACTGCGCACGTACGCACGCAATAACTGCCTAGAGAATGGCAACCGACTCACGGACGCCGCAACAAATCCGCGCGCGTGGGCCGAGGGCACGCGGCGGCGGGCCCCAGCGTGCCGATCCGTCCTGTCGCGCGCGTGGCCTGTCAGGCCCCTTCGGCTCCCAGGCGCCGTGTGGCGCCCGCGCGAAGCCCAAAAGATTGCCCCAAGATTCGTTGGACTCTTTGGTTTCCCGCCCCTGCCGGGATGCTGCGATCCGGCTTTTGGAAGCCGGCACATAGTGGGTGTTGCCGGACCCGGCGGTCACAAAATTCGTCTCCTGAGGGGGGGAAACTGCGAAGGCCCTCCCACCCGAAGACGGCGGACCTTCACAACTTCGGGGACTACTGTCGGGGGGATGAACCCCAGGCAGGCAACGAAACTCGGATCCTTTTCAAAAACAACGGGGCCAGCAACGCCCCTCAAGCCGGCTCACGCTTGGCCGGGTCGCTCGACCCGGCCAAAGCCCCTCGACCCGGCCGAATTCCTCAACCCGGCCCCAACGGCCAGCGCAAGGCAACCGAACCTGGCTCACCAAGACTTCTCCAACAAGCCAGCTCCCCTTTGGCGTGTTCCCCAACCCGGCCGCGGGTCAGCTCCTGTCCCATCCATGATGTACGATGGGACGAGTCTTCATTCAGAGATGAGCAAGGCAACAGTGCCCCTCCCACGCCTCTGGTCAGCCGGGCGTGGCAACAGTGCCTCACCTACCCGCTGACCAAGGTTGGCGTGGCCACAGTGCACTCGTCGTCACTGCTGACGCCAGCAAGCGGCGACCTGACGGAGCGCCACTGTAGCGGACTCAACCCGGCCACTCCCTGGCGATCGACAAGACGGCCAACAGTGCCCCTACACCCGGCGGGTCCCACGCCCGGAGAACCCGGCGAGCCCTGACACCCGGCGGGTCCCAGCACCGGCTTCCCGGACAATGACAACCTGGCCCCACGGCCTTGTAACATTACCATTGTACCCTTGGGGGGTTGCCCTATAAAACCCCCCAGGAGCCCTCATGCAGACGGGCGAGCACAGAGAGACCGATCAGTAGAACACACACACACACACACACACACACCCAAGGAGAGGGAGCAGCCTAAGCCTTGGCCCGCTTTCCTTCTTCTTCCATACAGCTCTAGGAGCAACTCTGTACTGTTACATATAAACCACACTCGGCAGGACTAGGGGTGTTATCTCTCCGGAGAGCCCTGAACCTGAGTATGTCTTGCGTCCCGCGCTCGCTCATGCCGACCTCGTCTCTGGAGCCCACCAGTGCCCTCGAGCCTCCTTCTCTCTTTAGCCATCCCTTGGCATCTGCCGTGCACCCACCACGACATGAAGTGACCGGGCACTGATGGACGAGAGCTCCACAGTCGACATCCGTGATCGGACAAGCGTCGACGACTCCATGAAGACGTAATCGGCGTTGAGGTCAACGTTGAACATCATTAAATGGTTGGAGATGAAGGAGGCTGGGATGGGCTGCTGCTGCGTGTCAGGCCGGACCGAGCTGATGGGCAGCGTAGTAGTAGGACGCCTTCAGCTGGGGTGGACCGGGATTGCGATTGCCCGGGCGGCACCGACCTGACGTTGTGCTTTGGCTTACGCGCTCCGTCCTGACCGTCCATTGCCTCTTTCGCCCTCTCCTTTGCCTTGATGTGTCGGTCGTTGCGTTCTGTAGACCGGATCTTGCCGAAGGCCGCCTCCGGGTCCCGCGGGACGCCGACCAATGATATCGGCTCCTCGGCCGCTCCATCGCAATGACGGATGACGAAACGGTGGTGGCCGGCAGCGACCAGGACCGAGGCAGTGGGAAAGGGTGGGCTTTCGTGTGAAAACAATGATGAGATTGTCCAAATGCACATGCTTCACCTTGATTTTGGATGGATCCCGTTATGTGAATTCTACATGGCGGACGTCCAAACGCCCGCAAACCTTTTTGTTTAGTGCCGGTTTGATGGATTTCAGACTTTGATCCGGACAAATTTAGTTAACGATGGTCAAAATATTTGAACCGTCGGATCCAAACATTTGTGGAAGGTTTGTTGATTCACGTTGGAGTTGCCCTAAACTCTACTCTAGGGGGCGATTTACCCGGGACTGGTGCTAGTGAAAAACGTTGAGGCAGCGGCGGACGGCATCCTTCGTTCATCCGCAGCAACCCGCTGAGGCTCAGCCGCCGGCCCACCGCAGACTGCTTCACCTCGCACTGCGCTTGCGCTGCTCCCTCTCCTTATCCGCCGCGACCTTCCCCTCCCCTCACCCTTCCACTCCTCTCGCAAAACCCCTCCAATCTAAACCCTCGCCACCGCAATGGCGATGGCCGCCGCCGGGCGGTGCCTCCTACTCTCCCGCCCCTCCCCTCTCCGCCTCCGCGTGCTCCGCGCCGCCCTCTCCACCGCCGTCCCCCCTTCCTCCCCCGCCCTCGCCGCCCCCGCGCCCCCTCCCCGCCACGAGCTCCTCCTCGAGCGCCTCCGCCTCCGCCACCTCAAGGACTCGTCGTCCCCCGGCCCCCCGAAGCCGCTGAGGGAGAGGGCCAGGGGCGGGGAGAGGGGCTCGCCGCCGCCGCAGCACCAGCAGAGGAGTGTTGAGGTGGAGAGCTTCGAGGAGCTCGGGCTCGAGGAGGAGGTGCTGGCCGCGATGCGGGAGGCCGGCATCACGAAGCCCACCGAGATCCAGTGCGTCGGCGTGCCCGCCGTGCTCTCCGGCACCAGTGTCGTGCTTGGCTCGCACACCGGCTCCGGGAAGACGCTCGCCTACTTGCTCCCTCTTGTTCAGGTACTTGGACCAGGGACCGACTCGCTTTTCACATTGGCGAGACATGTGCCTGCAGATATATTTGCACCAATGTTACTAATAACTTGAACAAAAAACCGCGATGTAAGGGGCAAAGTTGCAGCATATGTGTAGTGAACCTGGTGCTTTTTTTTTTTCATTTCCATGACAAGAGCAAAACAACTCATAGAGCGTGTCATGGTCTCATGATCGAGTAAGAGAACTATGCATAACTCATAGTATGAGAGGCTCATTTCAAGCCAGTGGCAGAGCATCATCCAAATTACAGAGAGGGCCAATTTAACTTCCATGCTTACTGCTTAGCATTAGACACCATTACAAGATTGAAACAGTTTTGTGTTTGATTAGGTCTCAATGGAAATTGAAGGTTTTATTTAAGAATAGCAACTGATGAGACATATGGTTTGAGCTAAAACCTGTAAAATTAAAGATTTAGACAAAAACTAGATCAGTAATACATAGGAAATTGTTGGGGTACAGGGGATATTTAAAACCCTGTGGGCTTCTCTGCATCTTGCAGCAGTTGTGAAATGAGAATGTCTCTAGCTTTGTCTTGCTAGACCCCTTCCCCTCTTTGGCAGTCAGGTTCATGCCCTGGATCGATTTTTTATCGAAAAAAGGAATGTAGAGTCTAATCAGGCAAAATGGGTGTTTTCTCTCGCCATATTTAAAGTTGAGTACATCTTCAACTGATTATTGCCTGTGAATTAAGACATACTCCCTCCATCTCCATCTCCATCTTAAGCCTTTTGTCCCAAACAAGTTGGGGTAGGCTAGATATGAAACCCTTTCATGAGGACTTCCCAGGAGGTCACCCATCCTAGTACTACTCTCGCCCAAATGGGTTTCATACCCAAAGCTGGCTAGTTTTACGTTGGCTCGCCAAGCCTATCACAACCCTTAGATATGAAACCCTTTCACGAGGATGGAGGTCACCCATCCTAGTACTACTTTCGCTCAAATGGGTTTCATACCCATGGGACTGGCTAGTTTTTACGTTGGCTCACCAAGCCTATCACAACCCTCCTCCTTTACCCGGGCTTGGGACCGGCTATGCCTAGAAGACATAGGCGGAGTTTAAGACATACTCCCTCCGTCCCATAATATAAGAGCGTTTCTAACCAGAAGGTTCAGTAACCATGGTAGGTCTTTGATTTCTGTAGCTACTGCGTCATGATGAAGCGACACTGGGCATGTCAATGAAGCCAAGGCGGCCAAGAGCTGTAGTTTTATGCCCAACAAGGGAGCTGACCGAGCAGGTTAGAAGCACTTTCGAAGTATTTGTTTTTTGAACTATGATTTGATATCTGAGTCATTGACTATGTTTATGTGATGATCTCAAATGACAGGTCTTCCGTGTTGCAAAGTCCATAAGTCATCATGCACGTTTTCGGTCAATAATGGTTAGTGGAGGCACTCGTCTAAAACCGCAGGAAGATTCTTTGAACATGCCTGTTGACATGGTTGTTGGGACACCTGGAAGGATCCTTGATCATATTAAGGAGGGCAATATCGTTTACGGTGACATTAAATATCTGGTGTGTTCTTGAGTTCTGAGCAAAGAATTACCATCCTGCAGTTTTTTGCTGATGTCATAGTTTATCACTTGTAACGAGTTCATTTATCTGCATTGCAGGTTCTGGATGAGGCAGATACAATGTTTGATCAAGGTTTTGGAGAAGACATACGGAAGTTTCTTGCTCCTTTGAAGAATCGTGCTTCAAAGCCTGGTGATCAAGGGTTCCAAACCATATTGGTTTCTGCCACCATGACCAAGGTTTTATTCTAATCAGGCGTCCAGCAAATCCTATCTAGCTTAATAAATAAGATATGCTGTTGCCTTACCTTTAAAGATCTTGCATGGAGTATTTTAGAACAACTTATCCTATTTTTCTCAAGAACCATCTTCTCAGCTATTCCAGATTATATAGTAGTATAGTACAGATGCTCAAGGCCTTGGTATTTTCCTATGCATGATTTGTGAACCTTTAATATCCTTTACTGATCACCCTTCTGCTTCAGGGGGTACAAAAGCTGATCGATGAGGAATTTGAAGGTATTGAGCATTTACGGACATCAACCTTTCAAAAGAGAATTGCAACTGCACGGCATGACTTCATCAAACTTTCTGGTTCAGAAAACAAACTTGAGGCTCTCCTCCAGGTTTATTGAACACTTTTTCTCTCTCCCGTCCTCTTTTTATGTGCGTAAGTGCACACATGTGTCTTGGTGCAAGCTGGAGTAATGTCCATTAAATTCCCCATTTGCTTATCTATATTGTTCCTGGTACAGTTTAATGGGGTCAACAATTGGCTACTTGATATCAATAAATGTTATTTAATCAAGTAGTATAGTTGACACTGTATCTGGAGAGTTTGATCGCCTAGGTGATCAAACTTCTGTTAAAACAACAACTTGGCTTCTCGGACCTGTGGTCTGCACTTACCAGTCAGGATAGAACCATTTTGTGCTTGGGGTACCAGAGGGGCCCACAAGGGAGCCTCACTCTATCACCTGCCACAAGGGACTGAGTCATGGTCATGAACATCTCAGCCTCGAGTCAATCAGACTCAGTTAGTCCTGCCAAGCCAATATCCTAGGCCAGTCAGGATTAACCATTTTTATTTAAACAAGCCTTACTATGTTAAAAATCCTAGATATGAGAGTTATCTTATGAGCTGTACTCACTTAAGAGTCCTACAGATGAGTTGAACTTGGTACTACGGAAACCCATAGGGGGTTAGTCTGTCGAAGCAAGCAAAGTACTCCCTCCGTCCCGAAAAGCTTGTCCCAAGCTTGACACTCAAATGGATGTATCTAGCACTAACTTGATGCTAGATACATCCATTTGAGGGACAAGCTTTTTCGGACGGAGGGAGTAGCTAATAGGATTGTTTGCTCATTTTGCCATGCCTTCTCTTGTTTAAGCTTCAACCTCATCCTCACGAGCTAACCCTGCCCTATAAAATGAATTTTCATAGATCAATTCATAAAAATTATCTTCGTCATTCAAATAGAAAGCACACTTTGTAATGGCATCTGTGGCTTTTACATTTGGGTTAATGTTCAAAAGGCACACAGGGGACACGCCAAAAGGCACTCTTTGTTTCAAAATAATCTTACAAGATCTCATTTCTTCACTTTCTCCAATTATTGAATCAGTAGTGCACACTTGATGGCAACTCCTTGCTCTCTAATGCAAATGCACGGGATACTAAAGGATTTTGTTCTTGCAGGTTCTTGAGCCAAGCTTAGCAAAAGGAAACAAAGTTATGGTGTTTTGCAACACTTTGAATTCAAGTCGTGCAGTGGATCATTTTCTTACTGAAAATCATATATCTACTGTGAACTACCACGGAGAGGTCCCTGCGGAGGAGAGGTCTGTCAGTTGCTTCGTTCCTGCCTTATGATATCTTTTTTAACAAAACGTAGAGGATAGCTCTAATGTAACTCGGTAACTGTCCCAACTCCCAATTTCGTTTTTCCACCTTAGAAGGGGATGCAATGAGTACAATCATTTGATTGGAAATTTTCAAGATCATATTAGTCACTGGCCTGACTGCCTAATTATACGCCTATCATGCTTTATGATATTAATCTTTTTCAGTAAATACGTCACCACACATACATCATAGAAGCACAAGATCGGACTGCGCTTAATTTGTTTAGGCGAATTTCGTCATAAGTTATGTTCACTGATATGGCCTGACCAGTAAGACAACAAAATTTGATTCTGGGCTAACACATCAAGTTCTATGTAAAGGCATTTGTGTAGGTATGGTGGTACTCCCTCCGTCCCAAAATAAGTGTCTCAACTTTGTATTAACCTTAGTATAAAGTTGTACTAAGCTTGAGAGTTGAGACACTTATTTTGGGACGGAGGGAGTAGTATACAACTGCTTTATTTTATGAACAATGTGTAGGTATTTCTTTTTTGCGATAAGAATGTGTGTTAGGTGGTTACTGTCCTTGCGATCTTGTTATAGCTTGATTAGGCTGCTAATAACTACTCCTATTTACCAAGCTATCCACAAAAGAAGAAGAAACTTCACAAAACTTCACTTGAATTATGCTGACCGTTTCTAGCTTTAACTGTTTGTAGAGTTGAGAACCTAAACAAGTTCCGGAATGAAGAGGGTGATTGCCCAACATTAGTCTGCACTGATCTGGCAGCTAGAGGACTAGACTTGGAGGTTGACCATGTCATCATGTTTGACTTCCCAAAAAATTCTGTACGTCTTAGTTGCATATTTCTTTAATTTCTGCTGTGAATAAATTCACAAAAACCTCAAGGATTCTTATTCTAGTAAATTTTGGCATTACAGATTGATTATCTCCACAGAACTGGGAGAACAGCGCGTATGGGAGCCAAAGGTATTAATCACTTCTTTGCTGTAACCTGTAACAGACACATAATCATTTTCATTTGTTGTATGGGAGCCAATACTGCACACATTATGATCTCTCTTAAACCTTACATACGTATAAAAGTTGCATGCATGCTCTGCTGTGAATTCTTAAAATTCTTATTTCAGTTTGCATGCAGTAACCAGATATGCTAATCATCTAAATACTAGCCGAGTCTAATCATGATTTGCAAATCTAGAGAAAGAGATGGCAGCAGTTGTAGGAACATCTGATTGAAGTGTTATATAAGACGATGGTATGCAGGTTTCTTTTTTTAGAAATGAGATGATGGGAAATGGTCAAACAAAGATATGTTATTTGTGGCAATCTGACAGATTTGTGGACTGTACTTGTAACTGGGTAGTCTTTGGGTAAAGAAGCAGGTACTACGTGTTTCCACCTTTGGTGTCGATACTCACATGTCATTTCCCGCCTGATGCAGGGAAAGTTACAAGCCTTATCGCAAAGAAAGATGTGGGTTTAGCGACAAGGATAGAGGATGCCATGAAGAAAAACGAGAGCTTAGAATCGCTGACGACTAGCAACGTCAAGAGGGATTCCGCCAACTCTCAAAACACAGGCACCAAAGGAAGGACTTCTGCAAGGTCGGCAAGGAGTTCAGATGCTCCGAGGGGTAGGTCGGCAAGGAGTTCAGATGCTCCGAGGGTTGCTAGCCAGAAGGGTAACAAAAGGGGAGTCACACTGTCGAGAAGGCCGCCAAAGGTCGCCATCAAGGACACAACTTCTACCAGGAAGCGCTCGTCGACCAAGAGCCAGCCATCTTCGTCCAGGAAGCACTCGCCGTCTAAGAACCCGCCTAAGGCCAGGCCGGCAGAGGCCAGAAAGGCCAAGCCGGTGAGAGCTGGTAGCAGCAAGGGTGGCGAGAAGGTCGGGAAGAGCGGCAAGGCCAGGCCGGAGGGCGGGAAGGGGGATGCTCTGAATAAGGTGGGAAGTAAGCTGAGCGTGGTTGGATTCAGAGGGCGCAGCACCGGGAAATCGGCGCAGGCTTCATGATAATCGCTCCTGAGATATTTGATCCTGTAAACCTGTAAATATCAGTGACTTGGTTTTTGCCATTTTTTGTGCTTTTTGGCTTACAATTTTGATAATCTTTTTTAAAAGAGAAAGGAACATTTGAGATCTTACCACGGCATCTGTAATAATAAAAAAATGTTTGTGCTTTTATTATTTGTACTTGAAGAGTGTGGAGTTGTCTTGCCCAGATGCTAAATCTTTGTTACTACACATCTTTGTTATTTGGAGGTGACTGACATTTATCCCAGTTTGTTCCTCACCATGTTGCGGTGCTCCTAGTCCCCGAATTCGACACAAACCAGCAGTGATCGCAGATATGCGCGGGAGGATTGGAGAAGTTTCTGGAGATCCAAAAATAAAAGTGAAAGGAAAAGCGCAGAGCTTAAAAATATCTCTGCTCCTATCCGCTCCAGAAGCGAGACACTTGTCACGACAGGTCACAGACCTGGCCACTCATCAACATTTTCATTTTCCTAAAGAAAGACCGTTGATGGAGCTCTGGAACTTTCCGCGGTGCCGCATCCGGCGGGTTCCACCACGTTTCAGAAGCTTCCGTCACCTTCCAGAATCCAGACTCCCCGCCTCCGGCCACCGATATAAACTCCCTCCTCCTCCCGTCGCATCATCACCGAAGCATTCCACAAAATCAGCAAACAATCCAACGCAGTCCAGCCGGAGGAGACCGATCGATCGAGCTCGGAGATCAGCAGCGAGCGAGAATGGAGGGCAGGATGTTCGGGCTGGAGACCCCGCTGATGACGGCGCTGCAGCACCTGCTGGACGTCCCAGACGGCGAGTCCGGCGGAGCCGGTGCCACCGGCGGTGAGAAGCAGGGCCCGACGCGCGCCTACGTCCGCGACGCGCGCGCCATGGCGGCCACCCCGGCCGACGTGAAGGAGCTGCCGGGCGCGTACGCGTTCGTGGTGGACGTGCCGGGGCTGGGCTCCGGCGACATCAAGGTGCAGGTGGAGGACGAGCGGGTGCTGGTCATCAGCGGCGAGCGCCGGAGGGAGGAGAAGGAGGACGCCAGGTACCTGCGGATGGAGCGCCGCATGGGCAAGCTGATGCGCAAGTTCGTGCTCCCCGAGAACGCCGACACGGAGAAGATCTCCGCCGTGTGCCGCGACGGCGTGCTCACCGTCTCCGTCCAGAAGCTGCCGCCGCCCGAGCCCAAGAAGCCCAAGGCCATCCAGGTCCAGGTCGCCTGAGAGATGGATGGGACGACCGAACCAGAGAGAAGGTCCTTTGCCTGGCGCCTGATCGGAGCTGAGTGGGTAGTGATCGATGATTAGGGAGTGAGTTTCCTGAGATGCGTGATGTGTCTGATTTCTATCTCTGCTCGCATGGTGTCCGAGGGTGTTGTGTGGCTAGTTTTCTCTTTCAGTGCGCAATTTCAATGAAATTTCGGAAATATCATCAATTTTTGTTCTTCCAAAATATTTCAGTAATCTTGGTGGCGCACACAACTTCAAATAATTCTAAATCATCTTTTTGTTTTTCTCAAAATATTTGTTTGGGTCCCAAAATCAAATATTAGTGGACATTTAAGTCCCCTGGCTGAAATGAAAAACAGAGTCACTGGATTTCAATGGAAGTCAGTTAATTCGCCCATGTTTTTTTTTTGAGTTGTTGATTGTTTTTGAGATAGCTACGTGCT